>NC_054056.1:15822461-16130128 GCF_017639655.2 Falco naumanni
TTATTTGCTGACCTGCTGCATAGGAGGGGTCATACTCAATTCAGCTATCGAAACATGCTGTTATTATTGTAGGCAGCAACTTCACTTCATACTTCATGCCAGCTTTTAGATGTTGTTCTTCTAAATCCTGGCACTAAAAGGCTTAACCCCAGGCAGCACTCGAGGCTTATGCCTGGTCGGGATGGGACAACCAGCGAGAAGCCTTCGAGGGGAATGTGCATTCAGGACAGCCGAGGGTCACCGCTGCCCTCCCAGCCCCTCGCCCACAGTGTGTGCCCACTGGCGGGAGGGAAAGGACTGCACCCTCGGGTGCGTTTTCCAGCTTATGACCAATGCACCCCTTCGCAGCCACCCTAAAAAACCAGCTGGCCAGCACAGCTGTGTCCACAGCTGTCTGCAGCTTGCAAAGCCATCTGCCTCCATACTCCATGGCAGCAAGTGCTTTATGTTAGATAACACCCGTGTTTTAAACCTTTATCACTTACCATATTGTTAAGACCTGATGCTTAAACAGCAAAGCTGAAACACGCTGGAATTTATAGGATTTTTATGTACATGCCGTCATCTTGAACAATTGACAAGAATTTGAGAAAGATGATGCCGCTTTTCTCCCGTGGCATCTTGAGGATGAGCTCAGGAAATGAATTGCCTCGCTGAAGACAATGCCCTTGATGCATAATAGTGGAGCCACCTCCGAACAATTGGGGACTGATTTTTATTTTGGCTTTAACTCAGCTTTCTCAGCACAGGTGTCCAATTTGTTCTTGCCTGTATAAATCCCACCATTTAAATGACTCAGCTGTTGGCACAAATCAACCCGGGAGATATTTCCCTGGCTGGGTTTGTACCTCCTGAAGGCAGAAACATCATGCCCGTAAAACGGCTGGCTGTGATATACTCATACCCTGGAGGAGATTTACCGGAATAAATTGCACGTGAACTTAAAACAATAGTGGATTCCTCCAAAGTGTGTTTCACCCATGGACTGGGGCTGCCCGGGAGCTCTGGCAGAGCTGCCTGCCCAAACCCCTGCCAGGCGGAAAGGTGCGGGCAGTGGCTGCTAATTTACTGCAGGGGCTGGCAGTGGGTTAAGTGCCATAATCTGAAACAGCATTTCTGTAACCTTACGACAAGGGTAATAAAACTGGATGAGATGCGCGTTGTTCCCTGGAATTTATCAAACTAAGATTGTCTTTCTCTTGCAGGAAAGGTCACAATACCCTGTATTTTATGGTGTACAAAAGAACAAGGGCAACTACCCTAGTGTGTGACTGAGTGTCTATTAAGAAAACTTTCAGGTGAAAGGATGTTCATGGGATGTTAAGGGTAAGATGATGGAGAGCAAAGCTAGGGGCTCCCAGCCCCCAGCGAGCCTGCTCCCATCCAGTTTTTAACTCAGCAGGCCTTATGCATCCCACGGTTTTCCATATGCACCAGGCGGGGATTGTCGCTTGCCAGAGCAGAAGTGCAGAGCACCAAGGCTGCTCTTCCACCCTGCTGACCTGTGCAGACTGGCGTTTCTTAAATACAACGTGAGGCAAACCCAGTCTTCCCATCTCTGAAAGTCCTTGCTTTTCATAGAAAATATTTGTATTTGAGTGTTTGTGTGTTGTTGCTGCTCTGGCAGAGGTTGCAATCATCACCTTGCAGCTGGCTGCATGCCAACCGCCACTTAAAATTGGAGAAACTTGAATAAACTTCAGATTACCAAAAGTGAATTGTCTTTTCTTTTAGCTGGAGCTTTCTCTGATGCTGTACATCAGATGTGTTATGGAGGACACAGAGTCCTGCTCCTCCTGCACGTGCACACAGCCACGCATCCCCCATGCCCGCTCCTTCCCCTGGACATTTAGAGACTGCTTCAGGCAAAGTACCCATGGAGGCTCAACCTGCTCTAAACAACAGCTACTGTGACCAGGCACTATGTTATTTCTCTGCGTTATTGCACTGCAGGCAGCTGCATACCTTTTGCCACCCAGCCCCATTCTGCCGCTGGCGTGGGCTGGGGTGACACTGGCAGGGGCTGGGAGGAGCTGGGAGGTGCTGCCTTCCTCTGCTGCCATGGGGACTTCGGGCTCTTTGCAGCTTTGCAAAGAAAGGTGCAACAGGTAAGATGGGTGCTCCCACCCCAGTGGTCCCCCCAGCTGGGCTGAGGGTCCTGGGTCCCCTCGGACCCCCAGATTGCTGAGCTGCTGTTCCCCTACTGCCACCCTCCAAGCGCTGCTGAAGCCCCACGTGCCTCAGCAGCTCTAGCAGGAAACGTAGCTGCCTCGAGCTCTGGCTTGTTGTGGACATTCAGAGGATTTGTTATTGTTCGAGGCTGAGAAGCAAAGCCCGTATTGTATAGAGTAATTAAAGAAAGCCATCAGTCTTCCCTCTGAAGTGGCTGCTACTGGCTGTTTCATTATGTTTTTTACTCTTTGGAGTATGACCCAGACAATGCCTACACCGCTGTAAGGTTTCACTTCAAGGGTCAGAAAAGGAAATCAATTATTTTTAGAAATATAAATATTTTATGAAGCTGCTTCTTTTTCTAATGATGGAATAAAGAAAAGTACAATCATTTTGGTCTTTTGCGATAGAAGTCAATGCAGCAATCCAATCTCAGAGCTTGCAGCACTTCACCTGAGTCACCTTCTCCAGGCATCTTAGGAAGGACTCTGAAATACAACATTCTCTGTTAAATTATGCATGTCGGAGCTGGCCGTTCTGCTGTCAGAGCGGAGCGGTCGGGCTGCGGTTGAAGGCAGCTGTGCCCTGGCTCTGCCGCGGGAGAGGCAGCAGCTCCCTCCTGTCCCGGTGACCCCGGTACCCTGGTATGGCGATGCTGTTGGTATGGGCAGCTGAAAAAGCGGTGGGACCTTCTCAGTGGTGGGCAGTGATAGGCACACCGCACACAGGGAAGGTGCATCCCCTCATGCAGGGGCATGGCCGGGCTGGCCGAGCTGTGCCCCTCGCAGCCCGTTCCGTGGATGTGCAGCTGCTGGGAAGGCAGGAGGTCCTTGCTCCAGCAGCAGAGGTGGACAGAGGGCGAAGCTGGGACATGCTTCAAAGATGCCATCACAGCAGCGTGTGGGCTTGAACTTCCCACTGACGGGGGCCACAGCACTTGGATGGGATCCGGCTGGGAGCAGGCACCCTGCCCTGTTCCCTCTCTTAACCTGGGAACTCAGCACAGCTGAAAAATGCAACTATTTGGATTTTAATATTATTATTGTTTATATCAAATGAGTGAATTCCCAGCCACTTTGGTTTGCTCTTACATAATTTAGACCAATCAGCACGCTTCCTAACGCAACATGCTCTTAACTTTTTTTTTTAACATGCTGAGCCCTAAGGCATCGAATTTATATTCTGTTCTGCTGCTGTGAAAATGAATGGTGTGATGGTGACAAGAGGAAGAAGGAGCTTTAAAGAGAGAGAAGCCGCCAAACAGAAAGAAAGATAGTTGAAAGAAGCAGAAAGACAGGGAGAGGAGAAGATACAGAACAGCAAAGTGGTTTATAATGGAAGGACTGTAATTTATTTTGACACTAATCATGTATTATTCATTTGGAACAAAAATAAACCTTATTAACCAGGAAAAACAGATCTCCCATCTCCAGCCCACGTTTTGACAAGTGAGTCGCGATGGTGAGGATCCTGACAGCCGCCAGGCTGTCTTTGGGCTGCATCCTGCACCATGCGTGTCGGTCCTCGCCTGGCAGAGCAGCACCCGCAGGCGCTGTGGGCAGGAGCAACGTGATGCTCCCACAGCGGTGCAAGGAATTACTGCTCTTAGTCTCTATGAGGAAAGATGACTTTGGCTGTCAGGGAGGCCAGATAGTGCACTTGTATTGTTTTCATCCCCAGCTGATGTACTTTGTCTCCAAAGCTTTCAACATCCTTTCCAGGCTATAAATAGCTGGGTCGCCCTGTCCGCTGCCCGGGCGCAGTGGTGATGGGCCCAGCAGCAGC
Organism: Falco naumanni; assembly: GCF_017639655.2. Lineage (NCBI taxonomy): Eukaryota > Metazoa > Chordata > Aves > Falconiformes > Falconidae > Falco > Falco naumanni. The sequence continues at coordinate 15,826,419 of NC_054056.1, forward strand.
AGCACTTAGAAGCCCGGAGGAAGATCAGATCGTCCCTGTGAAGCTGCTACTCAGCAGAAGGGCACGGCAACAACCAATGTGAAAACTGAGCCAGGCTCATTTGTGCCGGGAGGGCACGATGGTCCTGCTGCGAGGCTATTTTGGGTTTTTTGAAGCAGCATCACACTGCCTGAGGCCAAGGTGTGCGGCATTACTGAGCGAGGGGGATTAGTGAGGCTGAACCCAAAGTACCACTGGAAACTTCGCCCTTGCCAGCCAGGGAATTTGGATATGTGTATGTATTCCTCATCTCACTGGCAGTACCTGCCTGCAGGCTTCCTCTACCCTGCAGTCGCTGGCTAGATGTCTCAGGAAGAAAAAGCTTGGAGCTGGGGGCTGAGGCTCAGCGGGTATTTACAAGGGCGTGAAGCCGAATAACCTCTGCTGCTCCGGCTGCGAGGAAATCCATAGGTTTCTGGCAGTGCCGAAGGGGTCTGCGTGCCTGGATGATGCGTATAAACACACACTGTGTTACTCTGCGCTGCTGAGGAAGCCTGTTTCGCCAGCGGCAAGGAGCCATCTCTTGCCTGGGCAGCGGGTGCAGCACAAGCCCCGCAGCCGTCAGCCGTGGGCAGGCGGCACGGTAACGTTTTGCTTCACCGGTTCGTTTGCTGTGAGGTTCGCAGTGAAAACACCACTGTTATTTCAACTGGTAAGCTCAGAGGATGAGGACTAAACTGTGTTGCTTCCCCACTTTAGAAATCCGAGCAACAAACCCGTAATCACCGGGGCTTTCCTGCCCATGCTGCTTGTGAGCCACCCGTGCAATTACAGCACTAAATCCCTCTCCCGTTAGACCAAGCCAGCTGCCTCCTCGCACACACCGTGCTCCCGCATTGAAAGGGCTCGACCCTGCAGGCGCTTTCCCCTGGTTTTGCCCATTCTTCTTTTCCTGTGAGGCAAATAGGAACAGGCAGGAGAAATTGAAACCACTGCTAATTCACTTTATATTGGCTCCCACGAGCATCGGCTGTGGAAGGGCTGCAAGGAAAGGGAAGCCAGCGCGGGGAGCAGGAAAACGCTGACGTATCATTCATGCTGATCCTAAAGTGCTGCTACCGCAGAGTGTATTTCAGTCATGGAGGGCTTCGTGTGCCGGGGAGCCTTCCAGCACGATCTTCATGGGTACCCTTCCAGCATGAACACAGCCCTTCCCACGCAGAAACAGGAGCTGCCTGTGCTTCCTCGGAGGTCTCTCCCTTCCCCGCCACAGCATGACCAGTTGCCAACAATTGTTTCTGCTTCCTTACCGTACTTGTGCACAACACGTAAAATGTAGCTCATCAGCTCCCAACGCCAAACCAACCCTCCCTGGCTCCTGGCAAGATTTAGGGTGGATTTTAAAGCGTTATTACTGACTTATGAGGCTTTAAATAATATTGGTCTCTGCATATCTTTCAAATCTACTTTCTTTTAATATCCCTGATCAGGTTTTAAGGTCTAAGACTGGAGATTTATGGGGCTGTCCTCTCTGTAATTCAGAGTCATGTGTGGCTTGCGATTTCAGCATTTATGTTCCTGGTTTTTGAAGCAAGTTTTGCTTCACGCTTTGGGGCTTCTATTTTAACATGAAAAGCAAACACATTTTAAGCAGCGCTTCCCTTTTGCTGGTGTAAGGAGAGCCCTGGAGAGGGAGTTGTGTGCTGCAGCAACATTATCCCTGAGCATCCCGAGGTGAGGTGTCGTTAGCACCTGAGAGATGCTGAGATACCACGTGGCAGGGAGCTGGTTCTTGGGGCCAGTTTGAGTTTGCAGCGCCCAGTATCCAGCAGTGGGCTCAGCAGGTGAGGTGGGTCTGGGAATGACTGACCATCTGTTGTGCAACGAGGCGAGATTTTTAAAGAACAGAGGAGTGTTGTCTGTTGTTAACATGTTGAGAAGGCAACCTTTCCTTCTGCCTCTGCCACAAGTGCTTGCAGTGCCTGTCCCACCCCTGTCCACAGCTCCTTCCCTGATGCTGCAGCTGCACGTGCTGCTGGGTTTTGTACTCACCCCCTTGTCTCTGCACGCTGCGGATCACCAGTTGACAAGTTTATTTACTTGTTATAACACAGAACAAATTACGAAGGGGCTCCTTGGGACCTCTAAGGCAGGAGCAAGGGTGACCAGTACACATGGTGAGTGAGCAGCGCTGATGGAGTCGTGGTTGGAGCAGGCGGTAAGCAATAGGACAACGTGCTTTGGGAGGCAACAAATTATAAATTGAGGTATTCAATCCCTACAAAGCTTACATATTTAATTATCTAGCCAGATCTTCAGGGAAAAGAATTAGAACAATAATTATCAATTAGTTCTTTGTATCCAAGGGCAAATTTAGCATTTAGAGGACAGAGTTGTTGCTGGCTTCTCCCCCCCGCCCCCCCCCCCCCCCCCCCCCCCCCCGTCTCTTTGTAATCCTGATTAGCAAAATGTACTTTAGTCTTTGAAATGAATGATTCCTCCTCTCTGGCAAGAGGAGCTGCTTCCCTGGAAAACATCCTGGGTGCCAGGGTGTTTGCTAGGGGCAGCACTGGGGTTGCAGCCAGGTTGGAAATGGGAAGGGGAAAGGTGTGGGAGATTTCTGCTACTGGCCATCCTGCTGGTGCAAGTCCTTAATGCCTTGCCGTTACCTGCTCCTAACTAACAGGCTTTAATCTATAGATAATGGACACCTTTTTACGGTTATTATTTGAATACATCAGTTTCTACTTGACCTGTCTGAACAACTTCTTGATGGATATTCAACCTCTTTCATAAACGGAGCTTACCCTTCAGCTCGAGGAGGCAATGAAACATTAACAAGAAATATAAAATGCAATTTGTCCTCTTCACAAGCAGAGTAATTCCCGGTCAGGCTGGATGGATGGACATCCCTGCAGGAGCACAGTGGGGAGCTACTCTGCCCGGTGCACAGCCCCCCAGGCTGGCCCAGCCACCAGTGCTCAGGCAGGCAAAGACAACATCACCCAGCCCATCCCTCCTGCCTTGGGCCGGTGGTGCGAGCAATGTTGCATGCATGAAACATGCTCCACAGTGCGTGCTGAACCTGATGGAGCTTTCGTTGCTTATTTCTTCCTTTTTGGTCATTTCTGAAAGTATAAAAAGGATAAAGATGCTGAAGCTGGCATAGAAAGCCTCCTTGAATGAGCTACATTATTAAAAATGCTCAATTTAATTCAGATTGATAACTGCATTAAAGTAGCGGGTTTTCCCTTCCATAATTGAGTTACACCTACAGCATTGAAGTCAAAATGATTTTAATCACCGTCAGTGTTAGGTGATGTATGCTAAATTCCCGGTGTCAATGTGAGTGCTTAGAAACATCAATTAGAGATGCCACTTTCCGCTCCCTCCTCTTGCTGCCATCAAATGTTACATGCTGGGGGAGAGCTTGGCTCACCGGTGGCTTCCGACCTGCTCGCTCTGCCCTCAGTGAGCTCCTGCAGCTGCTCCTCATTGCCTTCAACCGCTCCTCGCTGGCCTTGCCCTGGGAGCATCCACCGCCACCGCCAGCCCTTCCTCTCCTGTCCTTTCTCAGGTGAGTGCCTGTCAGGATTTCCAGGTGCCTCTCATGCCGTGGGTCCGTGGCCACGGGAACTGACCCTGGGGCGACACCAGGGCTGCCCCTCTACAAGGGCTGGCACTGCTCAGGGGTTCAGCTGCACCACACAAACAGGGCTGGAGCCTGCAGCCAGAGGGGAAATGGCTCGGCACCCTGCACTGGGAGCTGGGCATGAGGCTGGAGCTGGAGCATGTTCTCGATGGACTCTCCTGGCCCTGTCCAGGAGGCTGCAACAGCGTGGCCTCAGCTTTGCCTCTACCACATGTATTTGGTGCCCAGATATACGATGTGGACACACACACAAACACATGGCATCCCCCAGGCAGTGAAAAAAGCCAGGCTCTCTTTCATTTTGACATCAGATAGCGTTGATAAATTCTCTTATTAAATTTAATATCTTTGATCAATCACAGTAAAACTTGAGGAGATGAATTATTAAAATGAAGAATTGCATTGTAGGGTTTATGGTTATTGTGCCACCTAAATTAAAAATGTAGGTGCTGTTATTTAAAAGAAAAAATATTCCCACTGTCCCTAAAGCCATGTATATCATTTTAGCTCTAGCCAGAGATCTCCGATAAGCAGAAATCGCATCCCTCTCCTTGCACACACTAATTAAGCAGCACCCTGCTTTCCTAAGCCATGAATTACAGGTGTGAGATGGCACACAGTTCCTCGCTATGTGGCATGGCAGAGCAGGTCACCTCCCCCTTGATGGTGCGATTTCTGTGCCAGGGCATCGCTGCCCTGGGGTGGATGGAAGCAGGGATGTGACTGGTTTCAGCCCGTCAGCTCACGGCAGGTGAGCAGCTGGGTGGGTGGGTGGCCAGCAGGCATGGCTTTAGGAGCTACAGGCTACACAGCAGCACGTGCCACCTGTGCAACGGTGAAACCAGCTCAAGTCATACTGAACCTTCACAGTTTTAGCTACCCCAGAGAAAAATACAAAGCTCAGAGGTGAGGGCATCACCCTTTCTCAGATCCAAAGGGGACGCATGAACCTGAAGCCCACTGGTTACTCCAGCTCTGGGGACGAGCAAGAAACCACCAGCCCTACCCGCACCCAAGCTCAGGGGTGCCTGAGACATGTCCTGCACGAGATCACCTGCTTCTGGAGGTGGTTCATGCTCACCGGCATGCTCCATAAATGATGGACCTTTCTTTCGGGGGTGTTGGGCACTGGCGAGGTGTGCGCGTGTTGGAGGAAGGGTGGGAAAAGCTGCTTGTAGTCAAAGAGCCGCAGCCCCAACATCCGTATTGCACATTACATCCTGCATGTCATCCTACCAATAATGGAATGCCATTTTTCAAAGCTGGTATCTGTTTGCCAAATACTCCACTCCTCCAGCCCACACTCATTGCACGGTTGGACAAGGTGTCATTACAGTGACTGAAACTAAACTTAATTTCCTGGAGGGCTTGTCTTTGCTCTGTGCTGCTGTAATGCACGTGCTTCCATTTCCCAGTTAAGCGCCTTGGTCTTTTCTTGGCTATTATACTAATTTGATAATATTATATATTTTTTAAGCTTAATTGTACAAAATGTAATGAAAGCAGTGAAGATGTCAGCACCTGTGGTGCAAAAGGGGCGGTGAGCGTGGAGGGATGGGGCTGGGATTCGGATGTGAAAGTGTCGTGTGACACCAGTGCTACTGGTCTCTGATTCAGCAGCTGCCAAGCTCCGGTGCTCCCGGTGTGCCGTGAACCCAGGATGGGGCAGGAAGGCTGTGCCAGGCTCCTCGTGCCTGTCACAAGAGAATGGAGGGCAGCTCTTCTGTTGGTGTTTTGTTCTCCAGATTTCCTGTCCTGTTAGCAGGGGGACACCCACAGACAGCCTCCCATGGGGGCTTTACCCAGCGTTGTGGCGAAAGCAGAAATAGCTGCTGCTGAACCCAGCCCCAAGTTGTTACAGTGGGGAAAGGGCAAGAAGAGGGATGGCCAGAAGAGGCAGCCACCCCGATATCCCCAGGCTGCTGTCCTTCCCCGTTACCTCCCCATGCAGCCATTGCTGCTGCTGCCCCAGAGAGGGGGGCTGCGACTCCACGCAGGTCTCACATTTCCACCCCTTCCACACCTGCCCGGCATTTTTACGAATCACTTATCACTTCTGCAGCTTTTCTGACAGCCTTCTTGGTTTTCTTCTTCCTTGAATTGTTTTTCTCCAAACCCTTCAAGACACCATCAGTAAAAAAGAGACACTGGGGAATTATTATTACATGCTGGGTTTTTTTCAGCACTTGGAGCCTTGGGCTTTTTTGGGACACAATTAAGGCACAATTCTCCTGTGTTGAAAGGAAAACCATCTCTAAACCCCTGCGTATTTCCTACGCAACACATAATTCCTACGCTGTAAGTGCTAAATAACAAAAGGCTGAACCAGGGTCTGCAGACTGAGGAGGATTTCCAGTTTTCATCCACTGCTGTGGTGGGTGTTTTACAAAGCAGCAGGTACAGGGGGAGCGCAGAGTGAGCATTCGGGCTGGGAGCAGCTGGGAGAGGCACCTCTCCCAGGGACATCGGCAGGGTGAGAACACCCGTGGGGCTCTCTGGCATTGCCAGGGGAAGCAGCAGGGCTATTGGGATCACGACTTACCAGCTTATCAGTTGAGCGTACACAGAAAAGTTCAGGGCAGAGGGAGCAATTCATCCACCCAGGAGACCTCAAAATGAGGTTTAAACTTTTCCAGGCTTATTCTAGTGTTTGGAAATCCAGGACAATTTTTTTTTTTTTTTTTTCATGTGTGTCTGTGTGAAAAGACATAGAGCAACTTAGGGTCAGTGAACAAAGAAACATCCAGGACCTGATGTGAGCTGCACGAAGCTGACTTCAGCGGGGTGAACGCTGGCCCCAGGGCTCGTGCTTTACCCGCAGCTGGATTGAGCGAGTGACATCGGCCAGTGCCGGTGAAACTCCCTGGCTGTGGCACCGGTGCTCTGCCACACCTCACTAGCAGTGCTGGGAGCTGCTCGGGCATCCTGCCAGGTGCTGAGCCCACGGGGGACAGCAGGAGATGGGGAGGCAGTGGGCAGTCAGAGTGTGCCGGCAGCTCAGCCCTGCCTGTGCCTATCCGGCTGCACTGACACCTGCACAGCTGACCTTGAAGAAATGCCACCTGAATTTAGGGAGCTCATGAAGATACAGCTTCTTAGGCTTAGGAGCTGGCAGCTTTACATATTTTTTTTTTCCCTTAGATTGCAGAGAAAGACAATTAGAAGGGATAAAATCAGATGTTTTTTAAAAGAATGCACACGCAGTGCTGCCTTGTCGGGATGAGCTGCGAAAGACCATCAGAGTTTGGGGGGGATTATATCTTCAGAGGGATAAAGAGCAAATCCAGACCTATAGTTCTGCATGAAGGAAAACCTGCAAGAGTGTCAGTATGTGAGAGAAGAAGCTGAGGTGCAGGTGGGAAATCATAATTACCTGCTGCCGCCTTCCTGAAACTTTGTCTGCAACATCAGCTACGGGTTATTTTGGGAGAGAAGACACTGAACATGATGGGCACTCTTCTGCCTTGGCTACCCTGTGGAGAGGCTCGGCAGGCAGATCTAAGGGTGGGAGATCTGTTCCCAGCATCTTTTCACCTCGGGAAACGTGGGCAATGTCATAAGAAATAACGATCAGCCCAGCTGCCAGAGCAAAGGAGTGCAGTGCGCCTCCATATTTCAGGCTACTTAATCAAAGTGAACTTCTCCATTTCTCACCCGCTGCAAATTTTCTCTGTATCCTTAAAAACAGCTTTAAACTGCCAGGTTGCAGATATTTTCCTCCCACTGCTTCCTCTGTGTTGGTTCTTCCCATCACAGCCTGTCAGTCCTCCTGCTCGCAGCTCCTCAGCAGTGATGTACGAGTGTGCCTCTGGAGGACCTCCGGCTGGAGCCAGGGCTGCCGTGATGGATGGGCTCGGCGCAGGTTTTCCTGTAGCACCAGGTTTGCTGGAGCTCTGCAGGACGCTGGAGCTGTGCGAGGAGCTGCACTTTCAAAGGCATATTTTGGCTAGGGCTAGCAGGGTATCCAGCTGTGCCACGCAGCTGCCGAGGGCAGGGCTGATGCTCAGGGGTGACAGCAGTCACCAGCAGCTGGTCTTTCCTGGAGCTGTGACCGTGGCTTTCCAGAAGAAGCTTTTCGCCTCCTGGTGTGCAACCTCACAGCTGTGATGCTCAGGCCAAAATATGAAGGTAGCCACAGCCATGGCCAGCATCACCCCTGCAGTGCAGCCAGCTGGCGTCTGGCGATGCTGGGGCAGCGGGAGGAGGCAGGGGCAGTGGGGGAGAGCCCAGGTCCTTGTGGAGGTTTGCCATGTGCTCCCTGGCTAGCTTTGGACAGATAACCAAACCTCCCAAAGCTAGGGTCACCTCCCATTAGGTGGGGTGGAAACAGCGGCCATGCAGCCAGCCCCCAGGAAATATTACTGTTATATTGACTCCTCCGTTCCTTTGGCACCTGAAATTAATTTTGTATTTGTTTGGACCGTGATGGGTTTTAACCTATAGCAACAGCAAGCCCTTGCCAACCCCAGGCACTTTAATAGCTAAAGCGTTTGATTAAAAAATTTAATAGCCCCAGAATGATGGAACAGCTTCTGTCCACAATATATTAAGCTTCTGGCATTCAGATTTATATGCAGTGTAAACTTCCTTTATATGAAAACATTTGTTTCCTTTCCTACATCCAGGGCAGAGCAGACTCTTCTCCTACTTCATTTCCAGCCACTGGTTTAATTGCACACTTTTTTGAAGCTGCCGCATATGGGGAGGCGGGTTCCAGCTGCTGTTATGTGAAGGAGCAGAAAGAAATGCTGGCGCTGGCAGCTGCGGACAGCTGGCTGTGTGGCCTCTGGGCTCTGAGCGTGGGGCAGAAGAGGCTCCACCGTACAGCAGGGTTTTCCAAGGGACCCCAAAGTGAGCAGTTTTCCAGCGGGAAAGCTGCCTGGGAGTTTAGTGCTATCATTCATTTCTCCCTACAACCAGTTCAGCCTCTGCACCCAGGCTTGGCTGAGGGATGTGACGGGTGGCCTCTCTGCCATCCTGCTGAGTTACACATCCTTACCCCTCCCTCAGGAGCACTATTTTGGAGCCTAAATAAACTCTTGCCACTGGCAGACCCCATAAATCTTCATTGTCATTTGCCTCAACCGATCTGCCCAATGTTTCTCCTCTCCCTGAGGGTTCCCAAAGTGGCCATAACTCTTCTCCAGGTCAAGGAGTTAATCATGTTTTATAGCAGACGGATACATTCAGTTGATATTTTACTCCTCTGCCTCATGTTTTTAGGCAAACTTTGTCACTTTGTACCAGTGAAACAGCTTGGGCCTGGCAACCAAAGCCAAGGGCTGGGGCCAGATCCAGAGGAAGATGTGAAAGCTGGCTAGGCTCGGCGATGGGCCAAGGGACAGACAGAAGAGCAAGAGGGAGGGGGACAAGTAAGGGTATCGACTTGGGCTCCTTATCCAAAGAAGGACATTTTCGGCTGCCCACATCTCTCAGCATTGAGCCCTCAGCCAGGAGGGGCACCAGCAGAGCTTTCCTCTGCTCTTCTTCTGGAGAAACTGGCATTTAATTTCACTTTGCTCCTAATCCTCTTACTCCTGTGGACTTTGCAAGGGTGGATTTTGAGCTGTTTTGAGCTCTGTCATAATGCCAGGCAGAATCGGGGGCTTTAGGCTCTGTCGTAGGACTTAATAGCAATTTTTGTCAGCCCGGGGAAGGCTGGGAAGAAGGAAGAGCCCCCCCCAGAAAAGCAGCCCAATGGGGCTGGGAGGGATGGCTGCAGGCTGCGGCTGGCTCGGGGGGAGCACGTGGCCCCCAGCTTGGGGCAAGGCAGAGGACTATAAATACCAAGTCCACGTACCTGCTATACAGTAAAAGGAAATTGCCGATTATCTGCGGCGACACTTTAGTAGTGAAGAACAGTTTGTTCTTATACTCTTCGGATTGTCTGCCTTTTCTTAGATGAGAAACTACATGAAATATGCTGTAAAATACCTAATGTGCCATTTTGGGATAATAATTCATAGTCTGTGTTCATAAATCCACATTTTGCAAAAAAAGGGGGAAAAAAGGAGCAGGAGATCTTGGGTAATTTATAACACTTACTCTGTGCTATTACTCCCCAGCCATCCTGATGCTGTTGCTCGGGGATTTGGATCCTGCACAGAGACAGCAGTTGGTTTGCAGTCCTTCATTTCGGTTGTTCAGGCTACATTAGGTTTTTCAAAGCTGAAGAACAATTTGGAAAACACATAAGCCCACTTCTGAGAGCTGGAGGTAAGTATCATATCCCAGGAATGGAAATGCATTTATACCCACTTTGATATACTGGTCAATTAAGGATGGCCAACAGAACTGGGAAATGTGCATCAAAATGTCATTTCCGTTGTGATAAATAGGAGTTTCCTACCTATACTCTACCTAGAGGACAATCTCATTTCATTTATCGTTAGACTTTGTCACCGCGTGTACGACTTATAGCATTAGTCACTCAATGACAGAAAACACGTTTGTTTCTCCTAAGAAGATTTTGCTGTGTGCTGAGGATCAGCTGTAGGTCTGCAACAAAACGGCTGTTTGTTCATGGGTGACTTTTCTCAATTAACAGCTATTTCACCTGGGACAGCAAAAAATAACGAGAGAATGGCTGTTGGAGTCCTCCACACCAAGGTATTGAAAGAGAAGGGCCGTTGCAAGGGGCTGATTGCCAGGGCAACACACCGTGGTCCTCGAGGAGAGCTGCGTGCCCTGGAAACAGTCTCTGGCTCCCAGTCGTCACGGAGGTTTGGGTAATAATACACTGATTTAAAGTCTCTGTTTCTGGGTTAAGAAGATACATTTTCAGGGCAAAGCCAGCCTCATCTCCAGGCTCTGCAAGGGCTCTTCCCTTCCCAAGGCAAACAGCAGGACAGCTTTCTCTGTTTGCCTTCTCTCCCGCTCGAAAAATTGAATTATTATCCTCGCAATGATATTCTTAAGGTTAAGAACAAATATATATAAGAACATTGTGGAAAATTTTGTCCACTTAGGAGTCGACAGAATAGCACAATATTTAAAGCTCTCTTAACAGTTTCTCTATCTTAACAGAAACACTTTTCATTTCATTAGCGCCAAGTGCACTCATCAAGCAGTTATTTTAAGATGAGCTTCTGTGTGAAATCTGAGGAATCTCCACTTCTGGCTGTGCGAAGGAGGCTGTGCCTGGCTGATGCAGCAGCACCTATGGGCTGCTCGCTCTGAAGGGCCAGGGGATGCTCCTGTGCCCGGGATACCCCAGAGCAGGCAAAATGGGCAGCAGCAAAGCTCTGCCACCCTGATAGGCAGCCCCACCTCCTAATAAAGCTGTAATAAACCTGAATTAGGATTTATTACACCATACAGACATTTCTTCAATACCTTGAGTCAGTGACCTCAGTGTTGGTTTTGAACTATTGTTCAATTTGCACTCATTGCAATTTGAAACTCAGCACCATGATTAATCATCAGCCCGGAACATTGCAGGGCTGCACAAACAGGGATATGGAAATTAATTAGTGAAGGGTATTTGAGTACAGTTCAGCATCTCAAGTAACCAGGGCTGCTGCATTGGGAATTCTGCCAGCGCGCCCCTGACCTGCCGGAGGAGCGCTCATGTTGGGTGGTTTTGTGTGAGTGCTGAGCTGTGGGAAGGATGGGATTTGGTTCCTGGGGTGCCGATGGCATGCGAGGACCTCCACGTCTGATAGCAGCTTCAGGCAATTGCTGCACTTTGTGGGTGACACCCGAGAGCACCCATCACAGGGGAACTTTTCATCTCCTTCATTAACCAAGTTACCTCCCTGCTCCTACACCACACCTGAAAGCATGTTGGCTGTGGCACATAGGTTTCCTTTGATCCAGCTAGTACACTTGTGTAACGAGGAGATGTGTAGCATTAGCATTAATTGCAGCTTTCCTCGCGTGTGGGCTTCTGCATCTGCTAGTCCTTGTCAGAAAGAAAAAACACAAGAAGTGAGGAATTACTTGTGCACCTCTACATGAATCGGCACGGTGATGTACCTGTCAGAGCTTTCAGGGAGCTGTTTTCTCCAAGTAATTAACTCAAACGATGAATTGAGAGATGACGATTCTTTAAAAGAGGTTATTTTAATATATTTGTCATTTAGATTTGCACTTGAAAGTTTGGAAGTTGTTCTGAATTTCTTCTGCCTGCAAACAAATCCCCCTCGTGTTGTCTGAGCCACGGTGCTCCCTGCTGCTGCTTACTGTGCAGATGCTACTCCTCTGCTTGAGTTGTTTCTTAGAAGAGTGGTTTGAGCAGACATCTACTTTCCTCCCTCTCAATGAAGAGCCTGGTATTTTGGATGGCTGGGGTGAGCAGGATTGAAACGTGAACTCTTCAGTGGCTCGAGTGGATGTGAAGAGTAAGCATTTGGGGCTAAAATAAGCCTTTGTTGGTGCTGCTCTCTGCTACAAACAAGTATAAAGTGTCTTTTCATTCCTCAATAAGGGCATGGATCGTATCGAATGAAGGCCAGTGGCAGTGGCCAGCGGTGCAGGAGCTGCAGGACCACGGTTCATGCCATGGTGCCTGGCCGGGTGCAGTGCTGGCCCCAGCGGTGCCTCTCACTGGCCCACAGAGAGACGCGGTGGATGGTCAGTGGTGTCACCCTGCTGATGCCGGGAGCTGGGGACAAGGATGTCATGGGATATCAATCAGTGGCAGGGCTCCATGTAGTGAACATTAGGTTCCACTTAGCCTTTATTAACCAGATACATCATGTGCTGGAGCAGCCAACCGGGTGGAAGAAAAATCAATAGTTTAGGGCTGAAGTTATAGGGAACAGCCCGGCAGCTGGAGCTGCTTCCTGCCGCCTTTAGCCACTGCTCAGGAGCCTTGTGAAAACAGACCGTGGATCTTCCTGGCAGAAGCCATGGTTGATAAAAAGTATTGATTTACAGGGATTTGCAGACACATTTGGATTTTCTCTGCTCACAGCTTCACAGTGGAGCATCCCAGGTGAGGCTCACTCCATAGGCAGCATCCCCAGATGGACACAGCTGCATCCCCAGAACTGGCACCCGCTTCACTCGTGCCACTGCACCTCGGTTCTGGGATACCAAGAACTAGATGAGAGCCTGCTTTTTTCCTCCTGGTCCACTACAGATCTCAAAGTTTTTATAAAAATAAAAATTACAATCAAAGATAATGCACAGGCTAGATCAGAGCCCAGAGGTGGTGTCAGTCTTGACGACTTCATTAAAGTTTTAATATTCTCTTCACCTTTAGCTAATCTCGCAGTTATTATGATTAGGAAGAGGAGAAAATCAGGCTGACGAGATGATCAGCGCTGTGCGTGGAGCTGCACTAAGGCAAGGGCTCATGTCCCTGGTCCCCCAGCTTGGCTGCTCCCGTGCTCCCCTACTTTCTGCCACATTTTGGCATACTTGCAGAGGAAGGAGACTGGCAGCCGGTGGTTATGCTCAGTTGGGTCACTTTACTGGAGCCCCATCTATCACTGTGAATGCTAAGAATGCCATTAAAGAAATAGTTCAACCAGAATGTATTGATTTGCTGAAAATGTCTGCACCTCCAGCAGCTCCTGCAAGGACATATTTTAAAATGGAAATGAAACTCGGAGCAAAACCTAATTTGCTTAAGATAACTGTAGAGGTTGAATTGTTTTGTGCTGGAAGAGCAAATAAACAAATGGAAGAAATGGAGTTTGAGTAACGAGTGCAAGCTTCATATGACACTTTTTAATATAGAATTATGGATGGCATCATCACAGGAGTACATCCTATTTATATTGTAAAACATGTCTGCTTGTTTAAACAATTGCATCACAGACCTGAGACCCAGCAGTCTACGTGGGATTATTAATGAGCGTTTCGGCATGGCTTTCTTTTGCAGAATTTCTAATAACTCTTTAATAAATATGTAAATACACATCCACCCATTTTAGCAGCACGTGCCAATGAAGCCGAATGCTCTGCTGGTGGCGGTTTTGCAGAGGGTGCCTCTGCCAGGAGCCACCCTGGCAGCCTGCTGCACTGCTGCCGGTGGGCATGGGCGCGTGGCCGGAGCTGGGGCTCAGCAGCCCTTGTCCCCTGCTCTTCCCTTGCTCACCTCTGGGACACCCTTTACAAGGAAAAGTTCGGCAGCAGAGATGAGGTGGAGCTGCCCTGGCATGGCTCACAGGGAGCTCCGGCCTCTCCAGCTGCACCGGTGCTGGGGCATCACTGGGTCCAGGCGAGAGGTGACACAATTACAGTTTCACTGAATTGCTTTTTCATGGCTGCAGCTCCAGGCAGTAAGAGGCTGACAATAAAAATAATTTGTCGGAGGACTGTTGATAAAACCCTGCTTATTGCGAGCTGTAAATTCAGCACAGACACTTCCACCTTTATTTCCCACCCAGGGAACAATATCCCCTCGTGCCAAACTGGGAGGAGAGGGAAGGATATACTGCAATCATTCTGCTCCACCAGTCTTACCGAGAAGCTCGTAAAAATTAAGGAATGGTTTTTATGCAGCAAGATAAGGGCTCTATGGTTGCCAAAAACGAAACGCAAAATTGCTCCAGCCTGAGGAGACGATTGTAGCGTAGCGAGCTTTCTTTTTCTATGTCCAAATTACCAAATTCCTGTAAACTACAATTAAAGAAGCAGCAGCAATTCCAGATGTCTCATTAAGCTTTTCCTTAACCCTCAATTTTGTCCAAGGAAGGATAATTTGGCAGGAGCAACACGCTGGCGGCGTGCAGGTCCCACAGGCAGCTCCCATGCCTCCCGCGAGCCACTGGAGAGGCAGAAATGGGGGAAAACCAACAAGCTGAGGTTGTTTTGGTCTTTCTCATTCTCTCTACAAGTCAAATGATGCTCAGGCCTTGCTGAATGGATAGCAGGGAACCAGCACAGCACGGGTTGGCGTTACTGAGCTCAAGAAGGAATACAAAATGTGATTTTGGTGGTGACTCAAGCTGGAAGTTGCCTTTCAGCAAACATGTGGGCGCCTGAGCACTGGTGGAAAGCCGTGAGGAAGCAGCCGTGGGGAAGCGAGCACTGCCTTTGCTTTGGAGGGGTCCTTATGCACATGGTCGTGAGCTCTCAGAGACCTTCTGTCACCCTGGCATCCCTGCCTGGGTGAGTGCACAGCCAGGAGCTGCAGCTGCTGGGCTGCCTCTGGCCCCTGTGAGCCTGCAGGGACTCAGGTGCAGTGATTCGGCACGCAGGGGCTGGGGTGCAGCGATTTAGGGTGCAGCGTTTCAGGGTACAGCAGCTGGGGTACGGTGTTTGGGGAGGCAGTGGTTCAGCAATGTGTGTGCAGCCGTTTGGGAGCAGGGGGGTGCAGGAGCACCTCACAGGTCTGTGCAAGTGCAAGCAGGACAGCAGAGATGCTCCTCTTCCCCCCCAGCTCAGCTGGGTTGGCCAGGAGGGAGAGGGTGCATCAAGGGAGAGACCTCCTTAGTCCCATTACTATTCCCGTGGGATAAACATCTTTTAGTGGGGAGGATGCAGGGAGCAGGGGGAGCACGTTCCTGAGGCAGGGCAGGGCAGAGACCTTCCCCACGAAGCTCTGAGGTGCTCCAGCTTTGCTCTGAGCTGGAGCTGATGCAAGCCCTGAACCGCTGAGATCGCTCGAGGAGCAGAGTTCCTCTTCCCTGCCAAAGGCTGTGGTGCCCGAGGGGTCAGTGACCTGGCTCAGTCTCACAGCCAGCCCACCCCCTCCCAGGGCTGGGGGTCGGGCTGAGCCTTTCGCCTTACGCTTTGCAGTGTTTCCAAATGCCCAATCAATTATTCTTTATTAGGTTTATTTCTTTCATTAGTCATTTCTTCAATGCTTTCAATGTTTCATTAGTCTCCTCTCAAGTTGCAGTGGATTTTGAGCACTGTGTGGAAGAGGATAATTCATTTTATTAGGTCATTTATTTTCTGGGTACATTTTTAAAGGTCAATTAATTCATCTAAATGGAGGAGGAAGTATAGAATGCCATATAGTGCCTCCTTCCACCGCTGCCAGAGAGAGCCCGATATGAGTTTACTTGCCCAGGTAGGGAGAGGTGCATCAGTAGGGGTGAGTGCCATGTATTGGTGTGACATTTGAACTGGGAATTATGCTTTCATAAGCTGCTTTCAGGGTTATATTAACTGATCCCTTCCCAGGGATGGAAGAGCTCCTTGGCCTGAGGGAGGGCAGCCAGCATCTGCCATTCATTTTTGACCCAAGAGCTGGTCAGCATGCTGGTCCCAGTCCCCCTCACCTCAGAGCATCCCCTGTCACCAGGGATCAGTTTGATTTGCGCTGATGCTAATGAAATCAGGCTGGGGATGTCCACACGGTTGTTTCGGAAGGGGTTATATTCTGTCTGAGACTTCACTGGCTTCTCCTGTCAGTAACGCTGCCATTGATGAGACCAAATATTGTCGTGCAGGGATTCAAAACCATCATTTTATAAATATTTCCACCAAAGCAAGCATTTTATTCCGTTCTAGGGCCATGATCATTATGGAAATTTGGAAGCAGCAAGCTACTCGTCTCGCTCATGTGAATCATCCCATTAATTTCCAAACAAGCGGAGCTGGCAGGGCCACACGGTGGGCAGGGTGTGAGCGATGGTGGGGAGCATGGAGGGACCTGTGCCTGTCCCTGCCGGAGCAAAGCGCTGCCGTGTCAGGCACCGTCACCCCCTCGCTGCTCCCCAGCAATAACAGGGAACCCAGGGGTCAGCGCAGGAGCTGTGGAGGGGCTTTGGTAATGAGGCTTGGTTGAGAAGCTGGCTGGCCCCCCTCAGACACTTAGTTATTATTCCTTACGGAGTCCTGCCAGTTCAGCCCAGGGAGCAAAAGCCAGAAAATCCATTGAAGCTGCTGCCTTTCCTGTTTGTGTTTACATTTTTATTGATGCTTACAGTGTAAAATACCAATTATTTTAACTGGAAAATCCATCGAGCGGTCTAATAGCGCTTCCCTTAAAAAAGGGATAGAAAAGCATGAACAGCTTGATGCCTCCACTGAAACGTGAAAATGTATTTTACTCCAACTGGGAAACACTGGGAAATCTTTGAAAAATCAAAGCCTTTGCATGCAGGAGCTGGAAAGGAGCCCGTGTCCAGTCTGGCGAAGGGAGGGCATGGGTTTCCACGCCTCGCTGGGGCACAGTGGCGATGCTGCAGGTGACTTCTCTCACCGCCTCCAGCTTGACTCTGGCGGGAAGGTGCCACTTTACCAAAAAGTCCCGCTCTGGCGTTACTCCAGCAGCTTTGCGAAGTATGGCTCTCTCCATGCAGAGCTTCGGCACTGATGAGCTGCAACCTTTGGCTGGTCTTGGGAAGAGTTGGAGCCCCAGGGCAATAGATAAAAGCAGTGGAAAAGCAGGTGTGTTGCTTTGCAGAGGTGCTGTCAGGCTGGGGATGGCAGCCCTCCAGCCAGCTCAGCAAGGAGCCTTTCCCCAGAGCCACCAGCCAGGGAAAATAATAGTTAAAACACCCCGACCTGGTATTATGAGATCCATTCGGAGACCATTTTTTGGTTACATTGGAACAGCTTGGCAGAAGAATACTAATGAGGATGCGTAATTAGTCCCAATTCTTATTAATAGCCTGGCACATTAGTCATAGCTTGGCGGTACCTCTGCGCAGGGAGCGGGTGCCACGGTGCAGGATGCGCCCGGCCACCCCTGAGCTCGGACCCCGTGTGTGGCTCAGCCCTTTGCAGTGAGGTGGGGGGCTCGGCAGCTCTGTCCCCCCAGGGCAGACCCTCCCCGGCTGCCAGGAGGATGGAGAAGCACAGAGAAAGGCCTGTGCTTGCCCAGAAAAGTGCTGCTCATATGAGTTGGCCACCAGAAAGACAGGGGGGTGATTTTTTTTGCTGTTTCAAAGCTGGCCGGTGTGTCAGTTAGCCAGGGGCACAGGCGCACGAGGTCTCCCCCGTGCAGCTTAGTTTCCACTTCTTCCATCCTTGCTTGATCTCATTAAATGTGTTGAAAAACTTTGCTGGGGGCTCCTTAAAAAATCCAAAGCAAACCAACAGACCAATATTTGAAGCATGCACAGCTGAGGGGAATGTGTCTGTAATTGCAAAAAAATGTATTTTTTTTTTTCTTCTTATAGTGCAGGAACGATTTGAAAACTCTCGGTGATGCAAGGCAGGTTTCAAACCACTTATTAAATAATGCAGGGCAAGAGTTAAAAATTGATGTTAAACTTTATTTTTTTTGGCCTCCTGAGAGGCCGCTCGGCTTGTTACAGCCCCGTGTCTTTGCCATTTATCAAGAGCCATGAGACTTGCAGCTTGTTAATGCTTATCAAAGCTCACGGTAAATCTCCTTTCTTTCATCTCCTTTCCCATCCCTGACTTTTCCAGTGCAATAAAATGCTTTTTCCAGAGGAGCCCCCATGCTGTGGGGTAGAAGGGGCTCAGTCTGCATTGGGTCAGCATCTTGCTGCCCTGCCTGGGTGCTGGCAACCCTGCTGGGTGCTGCTCCTTCCATGCCCTGGACAAGCACCATCCCCTGGGGATTTTATTCGGAATAGATGCCTGAAAATGGAAGGGAATGGATGGTGGAAAGCAGACCTCTGCTGAGAACGGAGCTGCGCCAAGGTGATTTATCCTGCCGGCATTGCCACTGCAGAGCTTCTGCTGGCGCGGTGCTGCAAGAAGCCTCCCGATTCCTCCTCAGATTATTTGGCAATTTGACTTCCACTTTTTTCTCTGCCAGCACAGAGCTGGTGCCTTCGTGGTTTATAGCCATGCAGGCCTTTGATAGCTACGCCCCTGACATGAGACAGTAAGAAATTCAATCTAAAGAGGCAGCCCAAGCAGCCCTCACCTGGCACAGAGGAGGGAGGATCTGCTGGGAAGCAGCGTTGAAGCCTTCAGTGCACCAGGAACAGAGACTGAAACCTCCCTCCTGCCAATATTTTCAAAGGACTTGCAAAGCGGAGGTCACAGCGGGATGTCTGTGTGGTCTGGGTGCACGGCAGGGAACTCCTCCATGGCTGTGATCCGCCTCGTCACAGCCATCGCACTGCCCAAGGAGATGCTGGGGACATACGGGACGAGTGCTCGGGTGCAAGGGAAGCTCCTGTGCAGCACTTAGGCTTCCCCACAAAGGGTATCTGCCAGCTCAGAGGGGAAATCCCTTGGAGAACGCCCTGTCTGGCTCTCTGAGGGTGCCTGGGTGCAGCAGTGGCCACATTGGCAGATAGAATCTTTGTAGATGTATCACAAGTCTCCTGCAACATGCTTAGGTTTTAAACAGGCTAAATAAATATTAATAGACCATAAAGAACATGGGCTCCGTTAGAAAAGTAGAGGATAACAGATGGTCTGTAGTTAACCATAAAATTATTTTCAGCTGAGGAGCTGGGCTGGTATGGACCATGCGAGCAGTGCTCGAGCTCCTCTCAGGGCTCCTCGGACTGTGAGATGTGAACGCTTTGATGAACTCCAGCCCATCTGCTGCTCTCCGCTGCAGGCGGCAGGATGGGCTCGCTGCGGAGGAGCCCTGGACAAAAGGCACCCTGTACCCCTCTGCTGGGCAAACCCATCGCTGCTGCAGAGCATGGCATGCTGCCACTGCTGCTGCCACTGCCGCCCAGAGCACCCAGCACCCACCGCCACTGCTGGCTGGGGTACGCAGGGCACCCACTGCCACTGCACAGGACATGCAGGCACCTGCTGCCACTGCCCAGGGCACCCAGCACCCACCGCCACTGCTGGCCAGGGCACCCACTGCCCAGGGCACCCAGCACCCACTGCCACTGCCCAGAGCACTGTTACTGCTGGCCAGGGCACGCAGGGCACCCGCTGCCACTGTCCAAGGCACCCAGCACCTACCGCCACTGCTTCCCAGGGCACCCAGCACCCACTGCCACTGCCCAGGGCACCAGCAGCCTGCCAGCCCACGCCGCCAGCCGGGGACTTTGGGCAGCTGCCCACTGATGAGCAGCTCGGTAAATTGGGGGTGCGTCTGTGGGATGCCAGCTTGGTCCGCCAGTGGCAAAGGGGAAAAGCAAGTCTGCCAGCTAAACGGGGCTGGATCCGCAAGCGGGGTAAGAAGCTGACTGTCTTCTGCCTGCCTGCGGGAGGGCAGGAGGTTTTACACATGGGCACTGCTCAGCCAGGAGTGCAAAAAGCAATTAACAGAGAGGTAAAACACCCTTTGACAACAGAGGGGCCAGGAACCAGCAATAAGCAGAATTATCTTCAAAGAAGCTGTCGAAGTGAATGAGAGAAGCAAAAGCCATTAAGCTTTTTAATAGTTTGTGCCAGGCTTGGAAGAAAACCCAGTGATGTAAAAAGAAGCGTGGTGTAGCATCCTCTAAATTGTCGGGGGAGCCTGGGGGGCTTTGGGGTGGTGGGTCCCAAGACCAGTGGGGCCTTGTCTGCATTTAGTAAAGTGCTTCATGAAGTCTGCTGCTGGGAAAAAGATGGAAAGGGGTGGAATGCATTGAGGGTTTTCCAAATTTGTTTTGTGTTTTCTTTCAGCGGGGCAAATAACTTAAGAAAAATGGCCTGGCTGCCTCCAGTCATCATCAGAGGGAGATCAGGCGGCTTACAGGTTCACTGCAAGTGTGTAGGATACGCAGAGGCAAGGATGGTGTTTCTAACTTGTATCTGTTAAATCTAAAGGCGGGGAATGAAACAGGAGATAATTGAGCTAACCAGTCATTGCAAGAACAAAATTTCAATTTCAGCAGTCAGCAAGAAAGTTTTCATAAATAGAAATACCAACTGTTCAGGTGGAGAGCGTAAAGATCTCTGCAGAAGTGAATGATAAAAGAGTTGCTTGAATACATTCAGAGCCCATTGTTCAGGAAAAGAAAGCAATAAAGAAAAGGAAAATAGGGCTCCTCAAAGTAATGAGTGGAGCAGATGAGGGAGAACAAAGGCCTGGCAGCTCCTGTATCCAGTTAATTTGTTCCTATCTCATCGAGGAGAATGAGAAGCGGGCAAGGCAGCAACGTGGCTGTTTGATACTACAGAAAGGGTACCGTTATTAAAGCGTAGATAAATAACTGAACCGGCCTGAGTTAGGAGCTGATAAAGCAGACCAGGCTCTAGAAATTGACTTCGGTGTGCAAGTGCTTCCGAAGAGAGTTTAACATCTCCAGTGTCTTTGTAAGGAATGTAACTGCTCCTGTTCCCTCCGGCAGCCCTGGCATGGGGGTCACTCGCTCGCCACGCTGCTCAGGGATGCACCAGCAGAGATGTGCCGGCATCCCAGCACCCACGTCGGGCGGCTGCCGAGCCAGCACCCGCTTCCCTGCGTTAAAGCAAGCTGCCCGTAACCTCTCCCACTATGCTGTTTATTGTTCTGGGCTACACTTATTTCCAATTATGATTCAGTTTATCCCAATTAAATGCCACTTATACTTCAATGTAGTTATCCAGTCCAATACTCTTAATTACTTTGTAAAGTATTAGAAGTCAATTGTAATTATTTCCAGTGGGTTTCAGGGAAATCTCAATTAGACGTCTTGTGCTTTTACTCCAAGCAGCAGGTCTTCCTCTGCCTCCCCAAGTGCCGTTTCCTTCCCCATGTGTCCCCTTGCCCACTGGCAAACCCAGCCGGAGCCACGGGGATCTGCCAGAGCCCAGCCAGAGCTGGGGGATCTGTTGTCCAGCCCCGGAAGGGCAGTGGAGGGTGGGGGGCCACCCAAAGCAAACCCACCCGCGGGGAGGGGCAGGGAGGCCAGGCCACCCACCTCCTGTGTCCAGGCAGCCCCCGCTGTGGCAGGGTCCGAGGGGAGCATCCCTGCCAGTGGGTATTGGGGAGGGTGAGCAGCCACCAGGCTCTACCAGCTACCTGGGGAGCCTCCATGCTGATAATTATCTACAGTCATACGGCGCCTTTTTTTGGTAATTGCTTCATTTTGCATGGAATTTAATTACAGGAATCCACAGGGGGAAATGGCTGCATGGTTTGATTTTATGTGGCTTGTTTGCTTGGCGGTGAGGCCATAGCTGGGGAGGTGGGGTACGGGTGTCCTTCACCTTCGGGCAGCCCTGAATAGCCCCATCTCACTGCTGAGAGGTGGCAACCAGTGGTCCGGAGAACGGAGACCGTGGCACGTGGTACAGCTGAGCTGGGCTCATGCATCTGAGCAGCCAGAGAGGACCCTGTCCTGGCACCCCCCTCCCTGGACCCTAAACCGCTTCAGATCTGCTTTTTCTGACTTACTCCATGCAAAGCTGAGCCTGAATTGATTTGCCCCAGCTCCTTCTCAACATGAGCAGCACTAGCTAAAATTAATTTCATGCACAAGATCCCCCTTTGAACCCCCAGCTTGCCAAAGCAAGGTTCACCTGGTCCTTAGCAGAGTAATGCTCCTGAGCAGCTTGGGGCAGGAGGTCCTCGTGCCGCCCCTGCCCTGCTGCAAGGCTGCTCCGCTTGGGATGCTGCTTCCGCTGTCCAGCCCCACGCGTCTCCCCGGGCACCCTGGTGTGGAGTGGAGTGGCCAGCGCTGGATACTTGGGGAGCTTAGTGACGTTGGCAGGACAGTACAGCTGGGGCTTTGAGAACTCACAGGTCAGTCTGGGCTTGTTTTGCAGCAAGGGATGCTTAAAGGTGGCATCACCCAGGGTCTGGTGCTGCCTGGGGTCCCTGTGCCATGCTGTGCTGTGCCCCAGCCCCCTAGGCACTAAACATGGGAAACTGCCTGGCAGTGCTGCACGTCACCAGGTGCTGAAGAAGCAGTTACAAATGGCAAGGAGGGGAAAAGATGACTCCTTAAAATGATGAAAAATAATCTTCCAAGTGCTCCGTTAAGCGTTATTCAGACGTAGCCTTGCTGCGCAACAGCTCTGTGGATGTTCAGAGTCATTTGGGGAAATGGCACATTAGAAACCTCATCGGCATGGATGCTGATGAGCAGCTGCCTGGCACTCGCGCCTTTTCGTGTACAGATAAATGCTCCTCACTTGATCTTCGAGGGCTGGGAAAGCTGAGCAGCAGAATCCCCCCTTTAGGTTAACAAAATAACACCAGGAAAAAAAAGATAAAGCAATTCCCATCTCTGACTGAAGATGAATCCTCCTTTCTGCTCATTATAAAATACCTATTATCTCCCTTTATCTCCTAGCCAACAGTGTTATTTCAATTTAACAGTGTATGAGAAATGCAAGGAAATATAATAAAAGAGCCATGGATGCACTATTTAATGTCAGAATGACAGATGCTTCAATTAGGCAGACAGGGCTATTTCTCCCCAAAATAGATAAAGATGAAATTTTTATAAGATTGCACTGTTTGTGTTTACGATACAGTACTGTTACAAGCTTTCATTACAATATAAATTAAAATAAAAGCTTCTCTTTCGGTGGAAACCCAAACGGATTTGCCAATACTTTTGCAAGTCGTCAAACCAGTCATCCCCTCGCCGTGCCACGGTGCCTCGGTACTGCCAGGGCCGCGGGCAGCTGTACCGCCACTGCGGCCACCTCCAGCAATTTGCTCCTCCGGGATGTGTGTGTCTCCCTGCGAGCCCTTGAAATCTCTGAAGGGCTTGCCTTTCTAGTGCTGCTAAATTCCACGGCATATTTGTACAGTAACTGGGTCAAGGAATAGTCAACAGAAAAGTTATGTCTGTGTTTACCCTGGATTTATATATATAGTTTGAATTATGCATGAATTAAAAAAAAAGTCAACACGAGTGACACAGTAAACACATTGGCTTTGCCAAGGGTTTGAGGAGGGGGGATCAAGTGGGTGATTGTGCCGGGAGGCTTCCCACGGCACTGGAGTCAGAGGTGGAGTGGTCCTGCAGGGTGCCAGGATGCAGGTGCCGTGCCGTGCCATGCCATGCCATGCTGTGCCACGGGCCCAACAGACTGGTGCCACCAGGGCCAGAACTGAAGCGGGCATGGGGCTGTGGAGCATCCCAGCCCACACGGCAGCTTCGCACCCGCCTTTGCACACCCGCAGTCGCCCTTGAGCTGTTTATTTATGGCTTGAGCCTGACTTTAATTGTTTCCATCTTGTACGTTTTAGCCATTTAGCGTGTGTCTGATTTGTCACATAACGCTGAGGATGTTTTGGTAACTAAGCACTATAAACATTATTTATTATTGTATTTCAGCCAAAACAAGCATTACTCTAATTTATTTATTAATCACTTTTCAAATTCAAAGGAAACATCTGTGCAGATTTGCAATTAAGTGGGTTTATGGCTCGAGTGAGATTTCCCTAGAATTTCTATAAATAGATCCAGTGTTTATTCCTCATTGTCTTAATATTTCTGAACAATAATAATCATCGTGATAATCCTTCCAGCCTGCTGTAACCCCTTCGCAGCCCTGCGACCTGGTTGCATCCTGCTGGGAGGATGCGGTGATGCAAAAGTGCTTCTGCCCCTCTCCAAGAGCATCCCCGCCGGAGCTGGTCTCATGGGCAGACTGCCGGCGGGCTGGAAGCCTTCTCCTTCCAACTTGGGTGGATAAAATAGCCCTGTCCCTGCGGTGGCTCACCCCGGGGATCCCAGGAGCATCGCTGCTGCTGTCCAGCTGCCACTGCTCCCCAGGAAAAGCCTTTTGCTGCCCTGCAAATCCTGAATGAGTGCTGCAGCCCAGAGCCCCCTGCACCACCAACACATCAGGCATGACCGTGGGAAACTGTTCTTACTCCTACCTGCCTCCTAATTAAGCCCCAGCATGTCACTAATCCATCACAGCTTGAAGCCTCCTCTTCCCTGCTGAAGCACTAAGCTTTGCTAACCAGCAGCCCCGCTTTCCCGCAGCCTTCGGGGCGCTCTGAGCTCCCCGCTGCTCCTCTCCGCCTTTGTGGTGTTCCTGGCAGAGCCCAGACCGGGCTCCCTGAAGTGCCATGTGCCACTCCCTGTTTGGCACGGGCTGTGTATTTATAATCTGACAGCAACCTCAGGGACAAAAATTATAAATGAGGTGTCGCAACTCAGCAGTTTCATCCAGTTCTCAAACTTAATAGATTCGTTAATGATAAATATATTAATGCCATTAGCATTTCAGAGAATGAGAGGATGATGGAGCGCAGGAGAGACCTCAGGACATCTATGTGGCTTAATTGCAAGGCAATGACTTTTGATAGATGGCAACACACCGCCTGCACTGTAACAGCAAGTAAACACCTTGACCTGAAGGATGTTGCTGCCAGGACAAGAGTTTCTGTTCTTGCCCCTGCTCCAGCACGTGGGGAGCATCTCATCTCATCATCTCCTTATCTCATCTCACCATCTCCTCATCTCACCTCCCTGAGCAGGTGGCTGCTGCCATCCCACCCCGCCGGCAGCTGCAGCCCTGGCCATGCTGGCGACAAGTAGCCCTGGCAGCCCCGGCTGAATTTTCAATACTTTCAGGTCTGGGAGCTGAACTGCATCTAAAGACATTAGGGAAAAGGCTCCATCTTTCAATAATTTCTTCCATTTCACTTTCAGGTCTATGAATCACCGTCTTTTAGCAGGAATTTCCATATTCTGGCTGTGCTCTGCTCTGCCACTCATCCCCTCCAAGCTCGGCTCTAACCTGGTTTGCTACCTGCAGACACAAGTAACACATTTAACCTTTTTTTATGAGGCATATTTATTGCTTTCGGGGTCTCCCCTTTCCAAATCTCCTCCAAAGAGACATTTGTCTTTTCGAGGTTTCCAGTGTTTCCAGTGCAAAGCCTGAGAATCAATACAGCTCGCATCGTTTCAGCTTTCCCAGCCGCCAGATCCAGATTGGATTTAAGCCGGGCTCTGTCCCCCGTTTACGCTTTAAGCATCCCAAGACAGCATGCGCTCGCACAGCTTTATTGACTGTGGTGGGGAAAGCGTGATTTATCCTCACTGATCATCAGTTCAATTTGCCCAAAGGAACCACTCCTAGGGATAGTTGTAAGTGGGACTATAAACGTATTTCATACTCTTCTCCTGCAGTGGAAGAGGTAAAATATAGAGTAGACAGCTCTATTATATCAGCTTCTGGTTATTCTCTCTGATATTTATTTCAGAAGTCCTGTGCAAAAACCACTTTGTGCAGGGAGGAGATAAACCTGCTTTTGAACTAATTGCAAATCACTTTTATTGGCAGAGAAGCCGTGCAAGGGAGACTTTACCAAAACAACGGTGCGGCTAAGTTAGTGTCTGCAGAGTGCGCTGGGAAACCCGGCAAGGAGGGAGACCGAGATCCGGACGCCCTCCCTCACCCTGCGCAGGACAGGCTCATCTCCCCTGGCTTTTACCTCCCTGGCTGGCTTGGAACGGGTTTTATGCCATCTTTTAGAAGCAAAGCTGAGAAAGTCCGTGGGAGCTTCCATTCCTCATCCGGAGACATCAGCAGCTGCTGCCCCAGGTGCCGGTGCCTCCCGCGGCACAGCTCCCGCACCGTCCCGGTGGGTGATGTGACAGAAGCCATATGCCTGGCACAGGGCTATCAGAGCTGATGCCAGCTCTCCGAGCTTTGCCGTCGGGAAGCCTGGGGCAGAGCGCTTTACTGGGATGTGTCATGCAGCTGCTGAGCCATTTCAAAAGCCTGAGGTTGAAAGGATCGGTACCAGTGATGGAATTGCAGAAAAGCTGGTAAAAAAGAGGAGGGATGTGGTGCCCAGGTGGTCCAGCAGCTGCAGCCTGGCACCCTGCTCTCTGTGCAGCCCAGTGAGATTCCTCTGGGTGGTCTCTGGCCTTTGTGCACCCGCAGCATGCAACCTGAGGGCAACCATAGCACGCAGCTTGTGGGCAACCACAGCATGCAGCCTGAGGGCAACCTCACTGTCCAGCCTGAGGGCAACCACACCATGCAGCCTGCAGGCAACCACAATGTGCAGCTTGTGGCAACCGCAGCGTGCAGCTTGTGTGCAGGGACAGCATGAGCAGAGCACCCATACAGGTCCAGAGCTTCACGAGCAGCTGGGGCTGCTCAGGTCCTGCGCCTGTTAGGATGCATGTTATTGCTGCTCCACAGTTGGCAGCACACACAGGGTAGAAATCAGCCCTTCCAGGGCCCTATGTGCCAGCCACGGCTGTCCGACCAAACGGGGAAGGGCACCCCATTTCATTAGGAGCTGGGCTATTTGTGGCACTTACTGTCATTATTTGCTGGCAGATGTAATTTCTTCACGAAGTTCTGTTTCCTCCCAGGAGAGGGCAATAACACACGCACGCAGCGGCCACCCTACTGGAAAGGCTCCTGCCGATGGGCTCCAGCGGTGCCTGTTGGAACAGAGCAGAGTGGGACCGGACCCCCCACTCCCACGGCTCCTGCTGCACATCCACAGCCTGTACTGGCACTCCCACCGTAGGCAAACCCGTTTAAAATACAAACCTCCACTTGTCTCCACTGAAGATGCCTAGGAAATCCCAGAATGTATGTGCTTTATCAAATCAGTAGAAATTAAAACAGCTTATTCTCAGGAAATCATCCATTTCCCAGATAGTCAGGAATGACGATTGCTGGCATCCACCCAGCTCGCAGTTAACAAGCAAGCCTTGAATGTGTGGCAGAGAGATCCGATGCGAATTATTTGTGCAAAGCCAGATTATTTCATTTCAGATGAGCTGCCAAAGTGGGAAGTTTTAATAAGTGAAATCCTCCAACATAATTAACCAGTGAAGAGATTGGCCCTGGAAGGTTTAAGCGCCATGGGCTTCTTGGCACTGCAGACTGAGGGCTGAGAAAGGGAGCTGGGACCACGGCCGGTGCCTCGCCGGGAGGAGCTGGAGCCGGGATTAACACGCTGGCCTGATGCTGTCTGCAGGGCAGGGCAGGCTCCCCGCGTGCACGGAGCACCACAAACAAGCGGACTAATTGAATTATCTGTACCAGAAGCGGGGCAGAGGCTTGACCCACAGCAAAACTCATTTCCCGCCTCACACCCTCCTCCTAATTCCAGGGCCAGGGAGGCAGCCGCCCCGCCTGCTCTCTTTCAGGCATTTTCCTTTCAGATCTCTCCCGAAGCAGCACGGGCAGGGCGATGAGCCTTGGCAACCCTCCCGCAGGTCTGGCGTTCCCCCTGACAATTCTGGTCAGCACAAAGCCCTGAGCAAAGTGATGCTGAACCGGCCCTTCCAGAGCCGGTGTGGCCCGGCACAGCGTGGGGGGCGATGGGCAGGAGCCCTGCAAAGCGCATCCCTGATTCAGGATGAGACAGCATTTGGCTGCAGGTCCCACCGGGCGGGAGAGCCAGCGCAGTTCATCAGCATCCCTGACTGTCAGCTCCGCGCAATTCCCCAGCACGTGGAGTTTCTTAAAGACCCGTATTAAATCATGTTGTCTTCTCTCCTCTGCTTTGGTGACAGTTTCCCCCTGACAGTGCTGCGATATTCCTGTCACGTCAGGAGTACGGATCAGCTCTCTGGAGAGTCCTTCTTTACTGGGAAGTGGCATCTCTGTCGTGTAGTCCGGAGAGAAATCAATGAGAAAACTAGTCAAGGATCAGCAGATGAGGCTGATAACTCTTTCCAGTTACACCGGCGTGCCTCATTTTGGTTTGTTGAAGGGGAGAAATGGCAGGGGTGCAGAAGAGAAAGAAGGTGGAGATGGGGAACCAGGCGCTGGGGCTTCCCTGCTGTAGTGCATCTGCTTTTTCCCATCCCACCTTCTACCACTTTCCTGCATTTCCCAGGCAGCAGCTTGCAACAGGACTGCAATGTCTCAGTCTGGAGGTCAGGTGTGCTTGGGGTGAATTTCTTCACACTCAGCAAGTCTTTCTTGCAACAACCAGCAAGCAGGGAAATAGAAGAAAAATGATCAGATTTTCTCCTTCATTGAAACAGTTGAATATTAGCTTCTGATATATGAGACAAGGTGGGGATAAAGGGTCACGTTTCCATTAGATCTTCTTAATTGTCCTTTTTCCTGAAAGCACAAAATCAATATTTTCATCTACAGGTAACCAATAAGCTGTTTAGGTCTCCTTTAATAATGCAAACCTGGCCTTTGTGCATGCAGACCGATGGGGTACGGGCAGCTGCCTGCTGCAGGCAGGATGCTCGCAGGGTCCTGCTGGAGGCCAAGCCGAGGAGATGCCGGGTCAGTGAGACCACAGAGCAGCACCTCTGCCACGGGCAGCCCTGCAGCCCCACAGGCAGGTACTGCCCCATGGCACACTGGAGACGTGTCACTTGCAAGGGGATGGGGCTGTGCCGGCTCGGGGGAGCCTGGCCAAGCGCCAGTGGTGTGCGAGCGATCAAAGAATTCGGTGCCGGAGAAAAAAAGCTAATTCTGAGCCCAGCATCCTCAGTCAATATCTGCCAATTCATAAGAAATTGGCCACCTTGAAGGAACCGAAGTGACGAAATAGAACCGATTAGAAAAATTAAACTCAGAGCAAGCTGGATAAAAGGCCATTCGGCTCACTGAAAACATTATCAGCTCTAATTGGAAGCTTTGTTTAATTTGGCTTTGAAATTGAATTCCTTTTCCTTCCCGGAGAACTATTATTACCTTAATTCTCTGCTTTGAATAAGATCATTTATACGGTCAAATACGGCTCGTTTGCAGCACGGCAAACTCCAACTGGCTGAGTGAAGCAGCGATTGCCCTCCTCCGTACCAGCCAGCGTCAGGCAAGCCACGTTTGTCAATCCCCTGCATTAGTTCCTCATACTGATGCATTTTCACCTTTTTCGTTTTGCCTCTGCTTGGTAATTATATTATTCATGAAAAGAGTGAAAGACCAGTTTTAACTTCATACTCCTTCTGAGGCAGACACGAGCACTTGTCACGCTCCCCACGTGCGTTCAGAGCAGCAAAAGGGCAGCGAGCTGAGGGACGGGGACATACGCAGCCTGGGACGCCTTCGAGCAGGAGGCTGCAGCCCGGTCCCTCCGCAGCCACTGCTCCAGCCGGGGCTGGCCAACACCAGCTTCCCCAGGGAAAAGCAGCCCATCCCAGTGCGCCTGTGGCTGCTGCTGGTTTGGGGTCTGAATGGCAAAGCAGGTTTTCCCAACTCCGTACCAGCTCGTTTCATCAATTTTAGGCAGCTCGCTGTCATGTAGATTATTTGCAGAACAGCAATAGAGGGAAGACAACAGCGTAATGAAAGCATTGCATCCCAATTTCCAAGTGTGGCCAACAAGATCAATCAGGCACTTTGGAAAAATCAAGAACTTTATCTCCAATCAGCCAGCTTTTATCTGCTTAGGAATAAACAAGGCTGAGGAAGCTAGCGGTAGCAACAGCTGCATCGTAAATAAGCCTGAAGCCAGACCCTTCTGCTGGAAGTAAATAATTGATCTCAGAAAAATTCTGCTTAGGCAAAGCCATTTCAATTACCTGGTAGATGACAATGAGTGCTGGGAAAGGTTAATGGCTCTAAAATATTTAAAGAGAAGATGTTTGCTTGGGCGCACTGTAGTTTGTCTTTCATTTACCCAATAGAGGGGGATTATTTGAGAAACGAAGTGGCAGGTAGGCGTGAGAGTCCTGGCCCTCTCCGGTGGGATTTCTCGGGGTGACCCATGCAGCGAGGGGCACCGGTTTGGGGGTGAAAGGCAGAGACGGCTCTCGCCCGGCTGCGTTCCGACTGGTCACACCAGCCTTAACTGCAACTTCTGGCTCCTGGAGAGTGTCATGGGCTGCAAGCTTTTCTTGGGGACTTATCTCTAACACAGCAGAAGCCAGGAGCTTTGTGGAGCCAGGGAGATGAGATGGAAAAGGGAGTTACTGTAAGTGAGGAGCCACCGTGCAGTATTCCCAGGGCCATGGCAAACCTGGATGTTTAGTTTAGTGCTGTGATAATCCTTCCTTGGCAGAGAGGGCAGCCTCCTGATCCGCTGCTGGAGCCAGGGAGCAGTGGAGCCACTTGCTGCTGGGGGGGCGGTCAAGCCTGGATGTGCCTGGCATGGCTGGAAGCAGGCCTTCTGCTGGGGTGGGGGAGGGAGCCCTTATCTCATTTCCCTTGAATTTCAAAAACAATACTTTGTCGCAGGATGCATTAAATAAAGTATTAGTGAAACAATGGCTCTTGTTGAGCGCTGTGTGCCTGACTGGCCTCCAAGTCCCTTCCCCAGAGGTGAGGTGTGTCCCCAGATGGCTACGCATGGGAGGGAAGCACCCCAAGCCCGGACACCCACGGGATGGGGATGCCCCACGCCCAGTCCCACCTGCCTGCACTGTGCTGCTCGCAGCAGCTATCAAAGCCTCGGCGCTGATCGCCGCAGCGGGTTGCTCAGCGATCGGCTTTGGTTTTGCAAGAGCTTTGATCATGATACCTCAGCTGTGGGAAATGTGTGGTTCCCTTTGTTTCGGTTAAGTTTCCTTTCTTCACTTTCATCCTCATAAATAATTTATTCTTGTTTGTTCTATTCACTTTCATATTTTTGTTTTCTTCCCCATTAAAATTCTGCTTCGGCTGCTTGCAGAGAAACTTTGAAGCTCTCCCTCCCTGCCCTCAACATTTTTGAGGGAACAAATTTCTTCCCAGCATGGTCACCAGGAGGGAGACACTTAACTACCTCGCTCCTGGCTGCTCTTTGCAAAGCCCCTGCCTGGCGTAAGCCCCTGTCCCTGCACACCTCAGGGGTGAAGAGCATCCCTGGGCATGCAAGCAGCAAGCACCCCCCGGGGAGAGCTGGTGCGCCAGGGACTGGACAGAAACACGATTCTTTCAAGGAGCTGGCTATGAAGATGAAACTATTTCTGGCATTACAACGTATCCTGCTTTGGATACACTGGGTCAATAAAAGGCTTCTCTAAGGAGGAGCTGCTTCTTTGATGTTAAAAAGATTTAAAATTTTCAGAGCAGAGCACAGATTTGGTGGACAAAAGGGCCCTCGTGCACAGCTGCTGAGAAGGTATTTCAAAACTGCAGCATTGCTTGTTCCCTGTTGTGGTCTTTAGCTGGCTTTCCCTTTCCCTTTCCATACAGCAGTTTCTTTAGCTGCTCTATTTTTTATCTTTCATCAGTATTTTTTCCCCATGGGTTTTATTGTACTCTCCCTTAAATGAGCCCTCCAAACCCAAACAAGGCACACCTGCCATTTCCCACCGTATCCCTTACGGCCACGTGGCTCTTTCTAGGTTTAGTAACTCCACCTGTGTTTGCATCTGAGTGGGTGGGTGTGAGACACACCCCAGGATGGCAGCAGGTTTTTCCACTTTTGTGATTATCACACAGGCTTTAAACCCCCCCCAGGGCTGCAGCCATAGTCAATGGGTCCTCTCTCTGGGAGCTCTCCAGTCTTCCTCCTGGGATGGATCCTGCCTGTGCTCCGCCGGTGTGCTTGGGGAGCTGGCTGTGCGGGGAGGAGAAGCTGGGCTGTGTGTCCTCTTGGATAAACAGGTCATCTGCAGCCTTTTACAAGAGTCCAAAAGGTAATTACTTGGAGGGGAAGTGAAATGCTTTTGCATTAGCAGGTATGTTTGTTCTCGGGTAGGGAATTGTGCTGTTGTTGCTGTTCTTGCTCTGACAGCAGCACCCAGGGCCGTTCTGAGGAGCAAGTGCTGCTCCTTGCCTTGCTGAGTGCGGCGTCTCTTGTCTCCTCTAGTTACCATCAATATTTATAAATGTGTTGTGGAGAACAGGGTGCACTTTCTAGCTCAGCGTGTGTGCCACCTTGAGCTACCCAATGCAATAAAGGTATAATTAACAATTATTATCAAATGTGTCAATGACATGGCTTGCCCCAGAGGGTCGCTCTCTAAGCAACTGTCCCTAATCCTGCAGTCAGTGAAAGGACCCATGAAAACTGACTGAGAGTGAGTCTTGCTCCTTGTATGCCATACAAACGTGCCTGCAAGGCTGCCTCTGGGGACATCTTGCCCTGATTATAGCTCCTGTCTGAAGTATCTGGGTCAGGATTATTGATTGGGATCATTAATTGGCCTGGCTTTGTGAGGGGTGGGGACATGGGGCTTTGTGCCACCAAGGCACCTTCATAGGTGCTTCTCCTCCACAGCCTGCCAAAGCTTTCATTCTGCTTTACAGGTCTCCTGGAAGGTGCTGCTGCTTTTTCATCATGGCCTTTTCTCTGTCCCTCTTCCACTGCTTATGAATACCAGGGTGAGCCTCCTTTTCTCACCTCTGCTTATCCCAGCCCCTGCGTGGCTGTACCCAGCTCCCCAACTCATGCCTCTGCTGTCAGCGACCAGTGTCCTGCCGGGTCCCTGGGGACACGGAGAGCTTAAGCATGAACATGAGCTGCTTGGACTGATGTGCGTATGGCAGGAGGTCTCAATCTGTGATCCTGAATAAAGCCCATCCAGTTTTCCCTTCTCCCACAGGAGAGATAAGATGCAAACCCCACTTGTGAAAAGGCATGCTCATTTGTAGGGAAACTTCACATCTAGGACTCTCGTGGCAAATATATTTCAAGCTGAAGGGCTTATGGCAATAATAACCCTCGGATATGTGTCTTTCTTTACCGCTGTGGGATTTATAACATCCGGAAAACAGTCAAGCCCAGGATAGCACCTTAACGAACACGTATTATGCCAGTTCACACCATGTTACCCTCCCTGCATATTTTTCGTAGTAATCGGATTTGACTACTTCCCTGCAAATTGACAGAGCTCGCAGGTTGGCACACAGGCATACACAACTCTTTGAATTAAAAATAGTTCTCCATGTCAGGGCTCATATGGGCAATCGACACCACCGGGCAGCTTTGAACTCTGTCCCATGTGAGCCATGATGGCTTTCAGCTCGGTGTGGCTCTGGCATCGCCCAGGTGCATGTGCCCAACATGAGCAGGGATTTGTATGTGTGCACAGGGGCGGGCGGGCTGGTAAACCCACCCGAGGGATGTGTGGTGAGTCCCTGTCCCTCTACAGTGTGTTGAGAGCTCCTGTTGATGTGAAGGCTGAGGCTTCTGGAGTCATGCAAGGGACCTGATCTTCCAGATGCCTTTAAAATGGGTAGGCTTACCTAAAATGAGCCATCCACACGCTGGAGAACTGGCAGCAGGAGACTGAAGTGATGGGAAGGGGGTGATGGCAGGGCTTGGTTGCCTGTGGAGGGCAGGAGCAGCCCAGCATGCTGCCGGTGCTGCATCGTGTGTTGCTTTGGCTGCAAGGGCAGCCCTGGCTCTGGGGACATGTGTGTGCAGATTATGGTGCATCAGGTTAACTTGCAGCGTGCAGCTTTCTAGATGCTGCTGTAATTCTGCTGCTCAACGTGACAAGAGCTTCAGCTACCTGGAAAGTGGGGAAGGGTCTCCTGAAACAGCCCTCCTTGGCTGCCTGTGGGAAGAGGCTGTTTTGGGGAGGAGCAGGGTATTTCTCGCATCCTGTGCTCCAGTCCTGTTTGGTTCTGACAGGCAAAGAAAAGGCACTTCCAAGAACCAAACTCACAACGGTGCTTTTTTCAGAAGCAGCAACTGGTTTGAAGGAAATTGGAATTTCTTAGCCCGGAGGAGGGAGGAAAGACAATAGATACAGTTCAGTTAAACAGTAATCACAGGCTGAGGAAAAGAGCTGAGAAATTTAAAGCTAATTAAAAGTATCTGAGGTTTTTCTAAAACCACTTCTAAAGCAGAAAAATGGAAATAACCCACCAGGTGATGATGATGAGCTCTGAATTTTGTTAGGAATCGCAGAAGAATAAATTTAGCACATCACCAGGAAAGGCTAATGCAACACTGGAGCTAAGGCACACAGCCAGTACTGGTAATTCTACAAATTCCTGACAATTATCCATTTCAGGAGGCATTTCCACTTATCTTATCTCACCTTAAAACCTTCCTATCGAACTCTGGCTATGATTCATCCCCATCCGTGCCTACCTTTCTCTGTTCTTTATTATTGCTTTCCTCCGTTTCTCAGTGTGGTGACATCCAGCCTCACCTAGCTATCCTTTTTCCTGCTACTGCTCCATTTAAGAAGGATTAAGCTCTTAATTGCAGGGAGTTTTTAGCCTGCTGTTGCTGCAGCACCACAGAGCTGCCTGGCAGCTCTTTGAGGCTTCTGGGGCCGCCCAAAGGCTTTCCGGAAAGCTGTGGCAGGCTGGTGTCTTCTGGCATTCCTCGATGGGCAGGATGCTCCTGGCAGCAGATCCCTTCCAGGAGGGCAGAGGTTGGTGTTGACCTGAACCAGGCACACAGAGGATAGCAAATTCTGGCTCTGGGACCGAACATGTGAATGCTGATATTTTTTTTCCAAAGGAATATGGAAGTGGGAATTTTCCAGAAACTGTGGGTTTTTATTAAAGAAGGACAAATGGAAGACAAAACCCATAGTGGGTGAGGATGCCAGCCTCAAGTTGTCCCAGCATCCCTGGCCGCAGCACGCAGGAGATGGGCAAGCTGGGGAGTGGAGAGGGAAAAATATAGGATGGCATGCTAAGGAAGAGGAGATAATAAAAAAGGAAAACGAAATACACACAAGAAAAAAAACCAAGCTGCATCTCAATAGACTATAGGGTTCAATGAGTAGCTGGGACAAAAAAAAGCAAACATCATGGTTCCTGAATAATAGAGAGATGGCAGTACAGGTGATAAGAAGGTGACGGAAGGAAGGAGGGGGGGGGGGAAAAATAGAAGGGAGAAATTACTGGAGGGAGAAACCTGCAGGTGATGTGCTATTTTGCTATGCTAATAAAGAGATGAAAGCAAATGGAACAGGAGCAGAGACTGGCAAAAGTCTTACTTTTGTTGGAAAGAATAAGAGGATAAATGTTTTTAACATTTATGAAGTAGCAAAATAAAGCAAAGAAAGGCTCAGAACATCAAGCTCATAGATGAGGAAATTAAACTACATAAAATATTTATTCATTTGTGCTTAGTGGCTGTCAGCCATGCATGCATCGGAGAAATGGTATGTTTCTAGGCACAGTTTTATTCTTGCTCCTATTTTTTCCTCTTCTCCCAGAGATGAACAGGAACAGTTTAGTAAATAGTAGCTGAATGCTCAGCTCGTTTTCTACATTCCATTAATGTTTCATTTCTTAATATTCTCAAAACAAACCAGAGAAGTTGGTATAAAACGTGTCCTCCTTTCAAATCATGGTTAAAAGGAGTGTGGTTTCAGGCCAATCATCAAGGTTATAAACTGGCATCTGTATTAGAATGGGAGCGTAGTGCTGAGGGTGCATGCCAGGCTGGAAGAGGCTCTTTAACGAGCCGCGGGAAGGGAGATGTAACACAGGTTTTTCATGTCACCAGCTGTCTCTGGCCTTGCCCGAGAGGACCATTTCTGGAGAATGTTCTTGGCCGCTTGTCCTCTGAATATTTAATCTGATGTCCTCACTGACACCGGGAGCAGATTCAGGTGACTTGCTGGTTACTGTCCTGGAAATAAAAGCGGCTTCCTAATTATGGATGGGGGCCTCGATGTGTTGAAATGGCAACGGAGTGCAGCATGTTCCCGAGACCTTTGTTAGCTGCCTCTCATGATGGTGCTGCAGGAGCAGTGCCACCAGCGCTGGGTGCTGCACTCCTGAACCCGGGCACTGGGGACAGGGGCTGGCTTTGGGGGCTCCCCCTCCCTCCCTTCCCAGCCTTTCTAGAAGAAATCCAGCTATGTGCATGGGCAAAAGCAAGGTAGAGATTGCTGCTCGGAGTGGGTTTCTTGTCCTTTGGAGCACTGTGCCTTCATGCTCAGGCTGGGAGAGGGGTGAGCAGGGGATGTGTCTGCAGGGGACCCATTTGCAGCAGCCAGTTCCTGCTGCTGCCATCGGGATGAGCGGCACAGTGCTGTCCGCACCAGGAGAGGGGTGCGGAGATGGCTCGCTCGCCCTCATCATCTGCACGACAGCTCTGGCCTCAGGCAGCGGGCATGTCAGCCTCTGGCCTATTGCTAATTTTAATTTGTTTGATGGGGAATCCCGGGTGCTCCAGTGACTTGGCTGGCATTGCCTGCTGCCTGTCAGATGCATTTATTCTCCAGCATCATCATCTAGAATTTACCAGCCCTGAGCGAACTTGCTGCTACTCTTGTTCAGCAAATATTTCTTTTCAATCGTCAAGCTGCTGTTACTCATTTTCTTGCTTGTTTAGTCTTTGGGAGCTGAGCTGGGATTCTGGATCAGGTGGCTGGAGCATCCCAGGAGATGGATGGGCTGCAGCACAGGAGGCAGGGAGGTGTCCAGGAGAGGACAGGAGGATGCGGAGGGGATGAGCCTGGGTGTGGAGCTGCACAGGCAGAGCAGGGCTCTGTGTTTCCTTCTTATTGCTGGCCTGGTAGGATGTCATGGGTGGCCAGAGCATGAGGACCTGTGGCTGGAGGAGGAGGCTGGGTCCAGAGAAGGACCTTTGTGAGCAGCACCGTATGGGGGAAGCTGCTTTGTCCTTTCAGTGAAGGTTGGGTCGATATCTGGTTTTCTTAATTACAGGTGCTGATGTTACGTTACCTGTTTCCCTGGGTCTCTTGGGATGAATGGAAAAGCTGCTGGTGAGCCCAAGGGGCTCTTCTAAATCCTTTCCTTCCAGGAATGATATCACGGGAGAGCTGTGAGCAGGTCTTGGACAGGATGGGAAGCACCAGCAAGCCTGTGCCACCTTCTTGCACATCCTTTGCAGCCTTCTGTAAAGCTTGGACATGTCAATGTTAATTCTGTTATGAAGCTTAAAAAAGCCCTTGATCTTGGTTTTATCAGAAATGATAAATTCCTGGAGAATTTCTTAGTGTATTATGGTTTCCAGTGAGATACTTGCATAATGTAAGCTAAAATCAATTCATTGACTTTACTTGGGATCCGCCAACTTATAAAAGCTGAAAAGATAGGGGTTTTTTTTGTCTTCTGGTGACAACTTTAAGTAAAGTGGCCCCAGCCTGAAGGAAATGAGGAGAAGCTGATAACCACAACAAGCAGTTTACTGCATACCCAGATGATGCAACTTTCATCTCTGATGCAGGATCAGAGTTTTGTCAAAGAGAGAGGAGAAACAGAAGCAACAATTTCTCAGGATCACCACTGAGAAATCACTTTAACAGCTTATAATGACACTTTGCGGAAGGCGCACACGAACTCCCACATCACGGCGATTACAGTATTTCTGAACCGCGGGCGCGGTGGCGTGCATCCGAACCGTGCACGACTGGAAGCCAGGCACTGTGGGGAGCTGGCGAGCGGTGTGTGTCCCCCTCCCCTCCAAGTCCTCCTGGGTCCTTGCCAGCCGTGGAAGTCAAAGAAAACCCACCTACAGGGCTGGAGCTTGGAAATGTGAGGGAGGTGGAATCCAACCGTGGATAGATTTAACTATAAGGGAAAAATGGGCTGTTTTGGAAGAAGTCTTCTGTAGGATTTCCTCCAGATTCCCTCGTGCCCCTGTGGTGGTGGTTGACAGCAGTTAGCTGTGGTTCGTATGCTTGGCGGGCTGGTGCGAGGTGCTGCAGGGGTGGTCCTCCGCCTGCATAGCAGTGGGGGGGGGGGGAATGTGTGCTTTGCCTCCTGACTACGCTAATTCTGCCTGTCTCACTCTCCCCTGAAGTGCATCCTACTCTCCTTTGTGGTGCATGTCTCTTTGCTGGGTTCCAAAGCTCTTTGCATTTCCCCCGTGGCCTTTGTTGTCAATGTTCTGCATATAGACTCTCTCACAAGCCCTTGCACTTGATTCAGTTGCTGCTTAATTTAATCCTCTAATTTAATCAATACTTCATAGATCAGGTCTTGGTTTTTAAAAAAACAACAAACAAACAGAAACCCTTCTAGTCTCTTTTTGATTGCTTTATGCAGGTATTATTAGGTTAATGCAATCAGCAGCGATAAAGCTGCCCTCCATTTAATGAGGGAGCAGTCTCGTTCTGCATGCTGTGTAAGGGAGGGGAGTCCTGGGGAAGAAAGCCACATGCTGCTGAAGTTGGGTACTCAAGATGTTACCACTGGCATCATCAGATTCAGAGGTGACCCTTTCTGTTGTAGAAATGATGGGAGGCACCAGCAAGGACTCCACCTCCTCTCCAGGTGCTCCATGGGATGAGAATAAGAGGCAGGGCAAGCTGCAGTCTCAAGAGCAAGGAAGAATGGAGAAAGGTAGGAGGATGGAGAGAGGGGTGCTGTGAGGAACGCAGGTGGAGGCAGATTAAATGGTTTGCCCAAGGTCCTGTGGCTCTTGAGGTGGGGAGTGTGGTCTCTGGTACAGCGTGAAGCTGCTTTTCCTTGTTGGAGCTCCAGTCACACCGAGGCACTGGCCCACGGCTCTCCAGCGTGGGCTCTGCCCTCCTCGTGTCTGCCGGTAGCGCTGATGGAGCACATGCTTGATGCTGGTTCTCAGCTTGATGAGATGATGCGCCTGCTCTTGATAAGCTTGGGTCCTTCAGCAGTTATTCCATTTGTAATCAAAATTGTAGAGCCTTGGGCCATTCATGGAGGGGGGGTGGGGTGGTGGAAATTGGTTTCCATCTGTAATATGAGGAAAGTTTAGCTGTCAAGGGGTGCGAATCCTGATAATGAAGTTATCCTTTCTTGTTGCATTATACCATAAGTTTCTTAAGGACACTCTCAACAAAGTAATGATAAATATTTTTTTTCAAGCTGTATGAGAGGGCTGGTAAATAGCAGCAGTAGCTTCCACTTCCAGGGCTTAGTGATGCCTTAGCATGTCTCTAGCTTTCCAAATAGTGATGCGCAAAGCAGGCAGGGAAGCCTGCTCATACAAAACCACAGCGTGGATGGGCTTTGTTTAAAGGGATAATGATGCAGCAGGGAAGGAGGGACCTGGCAGAGGGTGAGATGGGGGAGCAACGTTGCCAGCTTCTTGGAAGGAGCTGCTTTGCCACTCCATGGCCACGGGGAATTGTGGGCTGCCAGCTCTGGGGATGCTGCGGGTGTCCCTGTGCAGCTGGGACTTGGAGATGCACTCGATGTTGCGGGTCCTAATCCTGGTGTGGTGTGGGGCTGAGATCGTGAGCTCTGTGCAAGACGTGGAATGAGAGCTGTGGATCTGGCAGCTGCTTGCTGGGTTTTTTTGGTCCTTGATTCTATGTTTATAGATGGTGCTTGTGATCTGTCTTCACCTGTTTGGGAAAATGTTATTTTGCCTACAAGTTCTAGCACTTTGGTTGTGTTGCATTTGTACTGAAGAAAACCAACCATAGTAAAGCTAGGGAGGAAATAACCCCCTGAAGACACTACAATAAGCACCAGGAGGGTGATAAAAAGCAACAGAAACATCTTTACCTTCTTGTTTTTTCGAGAAAGGTCAATTGACTCCCTGCCACCTTGGAGCCCATAGCAAAATCAATGATACTTCATCTTTAATTTGATTTTTCCATTCAATAAGGGTGGTAAGCATTAGTGTCACTCTAATTTTACAGAGTGCCATTAGATAACAGGAGAATATCAAACGTGAAGATTATGTGCTGTATCAGTGGCAAAATATTATACTCAGCAATGATTTAGAAGAACATTTATGTCTCAGGCATGCTATAAGACATGTCATGAATTGGACAATAAAATGTCTCATTTTTCAAATAATTACTCACGAGCTGATGTCTGGTGGGTTGGGAGGCAGGTTGGTGCCTGTGGAACTGAATATCCCATCCGCAGCCGGTGGTGACCTGCCAGCATCTCTCCCAAGGCAGGTACCTGCACTCTCCTGGCGCTAATCCTGCGTGGCAGCGAGGCGGGCGGGTGACGTGGCCAGAGGAGTGATGGATGCTGCACATTTTAAGCAGGTCGATAGCAGGATTGGTGTAGACCATGGTTATTTTTGTGTTTAATTCACTGAATAAAATGAAACAGGTAAATCACTCGGAGGAGATGTGAGCTGATGTTAATAGGCACATTTGCAGCACTATCTAAAAATGAGTTCTGCAATTACTGACTCATGCCATCATTCGTGCTCCGCAGCATGAAGCCTCTGTGGCACTGCTGGGAGGCAGCCCTCCCTACCAGCACCCCAGGGAGCAGCCCCTGAGCTCTGGCAGCAAGAGCTGGGGGGCTGCAGCTGGGGGAGAGGGCCAGGGCAATGCCAGGGCTTTGCTGGGACAACGTCCAGACCATGGCTATGTGTGGTGGGCATGTGCTCTGCTCTTCTGTGGCCTCGCAGCAATTGGGCTGAGCCAGCAGAAAGCAGTGGGGCTGGGCAGCTCTTCCAGGCTGCGTTTAGCTACGAAGAGGAGGTGGCCCAGTCTTCTTGCCTGAGGGCAGGAAAGCGAGCTGTTAGCCTGCCGGTGGCAGGGAGTCAGCGATCTGTTCAGCTGTCTCTGCTCCTCTGGCTTCCCCCCCAAAGGTCTGCACTGTGCATGGTCCAGGGAGCTCAGCTAATTTGGTGCTGCTGCTGCTGAAGAGCCCATTCACCCAGGGCTGACTAATAGCAGCAGGTACCCAAAAAGCACGGCAGCTGCGGTGGAGGACGAAAGACTCCAGCAGAAGCGTGAAATTGCATCAGCACTGCTGTTTACCAGCGAGTGACTCCCACAAGAAGCCACGGTGCGCCCAGCTCCCTGCCGAGGAGGTTCAGCTCGCTCCCAGGGAGGGGGCTGTGTGTCTTGAACTGCCCTGGATGAGCCTCGTTAGAGCATCTAGCATCCATCTGGGATGGGAGAAGAGATGAGGGAGATCATGAAATGATTATGGCCACATTTCATCGCTGTTGCCATCACCTCCGGCAGCAAGCGAGCCTGCCTGCAGTGCTACTGGCTTCTGCTGGGCTCGTTGCCTGCCCGCTTTGCCTGTGGGCTGAACGTGCATGGCAGGGGCTGCGGCGAAGTGGCTGAGCTGAAGGGGTTGCAGGCCAAATGCCAAAGGATGGGGGAAGAGTTCTGCGTCCTTTCTACTGAGTAAACTGCCTTGCAGCACCCCAAGGCGCCTGGCAGTGGGGTGCCGGGGGGGGGGGGGGGGGGGCAGCGGGGGTGCCGACAGCCGCTGCCTCTTGCTTGCAGTGGGACTGGAAATATCCCCGGTGGTACGAGGCAGCCCAAACGTGCGTAAGGGTGCAGAAGAGGCGTAGGCATCCACACACCTACACTACTATATTTCAGCATCTGTGCCAATTCTGTACAGCAACCAGATCAGAGGCAGGGTTTTTTCTGTGACTAATCTTTATCCTGCTGCACTGCTGGCTGCTGCGATGGAGGCGTTGCTGAGCTCT
This sequence comes from Falco naumanni, assembly GCF_017639655.2. Lineage (NCBI taxonomy): Eukaryota > Metazoa > Chordata > Aves > Falconiformes > Falconidae > Falco > Falco naumanni. The sequence continues at coordinate 15,867,896 of NC_054056.1, forward strand.
TCGGCTAGCTTCGCCGTAGAGGACACGGCGCCTTTCTCCAGATGAAATGTAAGAGCTTGGCTGCGGAGTTTGTTTTTTAATCTCTCTCCATGGCTGGGGTGGGATGCGGGATGTCCTGAGCATCCTCAGCCCTGGTGCTTGCAGGCCTCTGTGAGGAACAGTGGTATAGGGGTGGACCAGGCATCCAGACGGGCACTGCGGAGAGCTCGGCCAGCTTCCCAGAATAGCGAGGCCGGATGGGTCCCCGCAGAGCCTTGGCGCTGGAGCAGCCCTGCTGGGAAGCGTTCCCCCCAGCACACAGCATTCCCACCTCTGCGGAAGTAGTGAAGGATCAGGGACCTGGATGACACAGCCATCAACCCATTTAACGTGAGGGAGCAGAATTAATCGCTTGGATCAGCAGAGTCATTGTGGCTCACTGAAAACAAAACAAAGCCAATTATTATTCGACACTTGGGGGGGGGGGGGGGGGCGGGCGTGCTGTGGCTAATCTCATTACGCACAGAGCAGCAAGGCACTGGGGAAATCTTATGGTGCCGATAAAGTGCTCGGCAGCTGCACAAAGCAATTACAGTGAAACCTCTGGGCTGGTCACGGGGATGTGCTGGGGGCTCAGCCCCTCCTTGGGGCCAGGAAGGGACTCCTGGCAGGGCTGCCCCCAGCTGAGCATCTCCTGCCTGCCTCTGCAGGGAACCCCTTCTTGCTCATAGCGGCGCTGGGCAAGCAGGAGCAAGGTGGCTGCTCTTCGAGTTCATCCTAGTGCCTTCCTCCATAGAAACATGTTTGATGCCTGGTCAACGTGCAGCTCTGCAAAAAACCCTCTGCTCAAAGCAAAGGGGTTTGCTGGGGGCTGCGGGGCCAGCTCCTCCATTGGTGCCCTGTGTAGGCAAGGCAACATCATCCTCCTGGTCCTGTGGCAGGGATGGTCATCCAGAAGACATCAGGCACATAACCCTCCTAGTGATGCCAAACAAAGATGTCTTGTCCCAGAAGGTGGTAAAAGATACTTACGGTTATGCAGGCCATAGCTGAATGGCCTTACAGTGGTGCTATTTTTTTATAAATCTTAAATCATTCCCCAGCTCTCGCTATTGCTTTAAATTGTAACTTGGCTTTTTAAAAGTTTATCGTGCACTAATTCATTCAGCCTGTTCATTTACATTCTGCTGACAGGGTACAAAATTGCTTCTTTTTTTCATCCCAGAGAACTCTAACTTTGGCAATTTATGGTGCCTTTTTGATTTAATCAGGATATTTTCTAAACTTCCATGGCGATAATAAGACATTTTTCAAGAAGCACCTGAGAGGTGGCCGGGTGTTATTTACGTTGCTGGTACACGCAGTATTTCTGAAAGGGCTTCCCACGAGTCGCTGGTGGTTGTGCACGGGCTGGAAGCCACCAGTCAGGACAGGGCTCCCTCCAGCCTTGCCTGATCGTGCTCCCCAGGGAGGAGCTGGAGACCCCATTTCTTGCATATTTTTTGATGTTGTCAAAAATGCTCATGTGTCGTTCTCCCCCCCTTCCCATGCTGCAGGAGCCTGGAGCCCTGCGGAGAGCTGGGCACCCAGGCTACCCGCCACTACCGGCACATCGCTTGCGTACTGTGGATGGAAGCCCTTTGATGCAGCTCTGCAGAGCCAGTATCATACCGTCATGTACTGAAACACTGTTATTTCACTCTTCCAACACTGTCAGAGCAAGTCACAGGAGGGATTATTTTTGGCTCTGTTCAGCGTAGTTACCTAGCAATTTGCAGAAGGCTTGGTATTACTGGGAAGATACTCAAGCCGTGTGAGCTGCTTTGCAGCGAGCAATTCATTTGTTGCTTTTTGGTTCCTTTTACTGCTCACAAATAGCCCAGACACCAGCTTGGGGTCTTAACAAATTTGTTCTCTGTTGGAAAGATTTCAGCCCTGTTGGTTGTTTGTGAAATATTTCCTCTGATCGTTGCTTTTGAGTGCTCACCACCTGTAATTCCCAAATCGTGCCTGGGCTCAGTCCACTGGCATGACACAGTGCTTTTACTCTGCCCTGTGAAAGGAAGGGAAAACAGAGATGTATGCCCATATAAATATTCTGTAGGACATTGCTTGGAAACATCTTTGAATTTTATTTTTTTTTTTTGCTTTCACATTTCTCAGGTTGAAAAGAAACAATGTGCAAACACTTTCCTTTTCCGGCTTCTTGCTGTGCGGGTTCCCATGCACACACAGCATCACTGCCTTAATGAGCCATAAATACTGTTTACATTTGGCTTATTATCTTCAAGGTAATTTATCCTTTTTTGCTCATCCAGGGTGTTTACAGACCTTCTGTTCCCTCCAGAACTTGAAGCATTGTAATAAAGAATTGTTATTATTCAGCTAATAAGCAATATCGCTTGCTAAAAAGCAAACAAAGTCACCGCCTTCCATCCTCCCAGTGTCAAACTGGAGGGGAAAAGCCCCAGGGAAAATCCCAAGTGGTATAGAAAAGGGAAAATAACATCCAGGTGGCAAAGAGCCACAATGCTATGGTAAATTTTCAAGAATCTTAATTAGGAACAAATTAAAGATGGTTCAATTCCATGCATAGCATTACCCACGCTATTAAATTATAGCTAAAAAGAGAGAGAGAAAACCTGCTCTAGACTTCTTCCTCTTAGGGGCATCGCTGGCATCCATCCCCAGGGCTGCGGAGGCTCCCAGGTACCAGGTCTGCAGCCGTTTGTGCCTGTCCTTGTGGGTGCCGGTGCTGGCCAGCAGCTCTGGCCACATTTTGGCCCAGCCAGGTTGGAGGATGAAGTGATGCTTCTCCACGCCGTGGGACCTGTACATGCTGCCAGCAGCTCCAGGCGCTCCAGCAGCAAACGACGGCCATTCCTGTCTTTTAGTCAACACTTCCAGCAGCAAACCGGCCCTGCGTCAGCATGGCATCAGGCAGCGCCTGCCTGCAGCCAGCACCTGACAGCAGAGCTCTGGTGTGTGAAATGCATTTGCATACATTGCAGCACAGATGTGTGCTCAGGGTTTTGCAGGCGGCAGTTTCTTATCCTGACAAAGCGTTTGGTGTGGGCAATAATTCAGAGCTAGACTTGACTGAGTTTGAACAAGGCACCACCTTGATGGGTGCCTACACCTCCAGCCAGCCTTGGTGTGCTACCGCCTGCGGTTTGGGCTTGCAGATGCAAAAGTGAGGGTTTATTGCCTGCTTGGCCAGAGGTTCCTTGCAGCTCTGCGCTCATCAGAGCACCTGCATGATGCTGGGCTCATCGTGGGGCAGCAGCGGCAAGTGGGAGCATTCCGGTCTCCTGGCAGAAGCCTGGCAGCTCGAACAACCTAATGAAGTCATTACTGTAGCTGAAGGACACTCATTTAATCTCATCAACGTGGTGGCTGTGGTTGTTCTGCAGCGGGCAGCTTCTGCGGGTGATAACGTTACTCAGCACGGCTGATGCTCTGCAGGGGAAATGTGTTTATGAAACTTTGCTCCCGTGGCACATAAATGTTCATTAGATCTATTATCCCACCTATTTTGTTCTCCAAAGTGTTGCAGAGAAGACAAAATGAGAGCGATGGTTCTTTCAGAGCTCCAGCACACGCTGGATGTTTGCTTTAAATAGAATTAACCATGCAAATTGAATCACGTGAGCCTAAATTAGTGCTCATTTCACTGGTGCTCTCGGTATCACTTAACCTACCATTTACCCCAAGACATCTGCTAAGTGCCGTTCTTTCAAGTACTTAAACAGCACCTTTTGCTACCACCGAAGCCTCAGCCCCACGGAATGGAGCTGCCGGGAAGCCTGTAATTATCGTTAAAGGGCTATTGTGCTTCTGGCAAGGATGAAGCCCGGGTGAGGCTTTCCAGGCTGGCTCCCCTGCCTGCCAAGGGGAGGTGGAGCAGAGCTGGGGCTGAAGCCCGGCTGCTCCAGCAGCCAGGAAGGCCCCCCCTCACGACTCCACTGGTTTTCCCAAACCCCACTGGGCTGCAGGCAGGACCCAGCGCTGGCAAAGCTCTGCAGTGAGAGGTACCACGCAGTGGTTAACGGGGGGCAACCCAGCACAACACCCCCGCCCAGGAGCTACAGTTGTGCTGGGCTTCAGTGCAAAGAATTGAAAACGTGCTGCTGGTGGAAGGCTGGACTGGGGCTGGGCTCCCCAGCACGGTGTGAGCCTCAGCGAGGAGACTGCCAGGGGTTTTCAGCCTCTGCCATCTCTTGCCGGCATCGCTTCTTCTGCAGCCGATAAGGAGGGAGAGGGCCGGGGGCTGCGGTGAGCATGGTGTCACTCCTCCAAGCCTTCTGCAACCTGATCTATTATTTACACGGTTATTTAAGCCCTTGTTGTCATAGCTGGGAGAATTAATGCATCAGCCTCGCAGAGAAGATGGAGTGCCGGCAGGCCGGAAGCACCCTGCGCTCTGCCCTTCAGCGTGGTTTTGCTTCGGCACATCAGCTCGCAGCTGCAAGTGTGACAGGTGGGGAAGGAAGGTGGAGGGGGATGGGGTGGCATCACAGCTCGAAGGGGTCCCACGGATGCTTCGTCCGCTCCTCAGCCGGGCCCCTCGTGGGAAACGGGGCTGTGATGCTCGTTGGCTTCTTGCATGATTCCTGCCTCCTTCCTGCAGTGTGAGAGAATTCATTGTGGCTGGTATGAATAGAGTTGGACACAATTCCTCCACAGTGGTTATGCAAATTCCCAGCCATAATGACACATTGTCTTGTGTGATCCTGCGAACAGATGGCCTAAAGACAGGCTCAAGATCTGATTTAGTCCTGGGCTCCTGAAATGTAGCTGGGAGCATATGGTCCTCATAGATTCGTGGTTTAGCCTTAATAGCGAAGTGAACTGTTTCAGATGAAAAGAGAAAGACAACGAGAAAAAACAATGTTGTGATGATTCAGTAGACTTGGGCTCTTCTGAAAAGCTGGAACTCCCTCCTCAGAGTGGTGCATCCTTCCAGCAACAGACGAAGCTTTGCTGTTGATGATCCTTAAAGGATGCGTGTGAGCGGCTCTTCTCCTCTGCAGAAATACAGATCGCTCGGGCAGGTGCCTGTTTGGGGCACATCCTGGGACGGCAGATGTCACACCGATGTGGAGGAAAGCCTCCATCAATAGCAGATGGCTAAGTTGGCTGTCAAGCTCACATTGCCTAAAAGCCTGGCTGTAGTGAACCTGTCCTGTGTGGCATGCTGGTGGTATTTGTGGTTCATGGACATTCCAGAGCTGGACTCTTACAGAGGTCTTGCCCCTGGGCATCATGGACCACACGTGTGGTGGGCAAAGGCCAAAGGACCCTGATTTCATCCTTGCTGTGAAAAGCAAGCTGCCACTATCTCCAGTGCTGATTCCCATGCAAGGTGGAGGAGGCGGGATGCACTCCTGCCTGCATCCCTGCCTGCAGTCCCACGTGCAGCAGCATTGCCTTTTGGCCAGGGTGGCTCCTTTGGCTCCTGCGGCATCACTGCCATCAGCTGTCTGCATGGACCGAGCTCAGAGCCCACTTCAGACCTGCTATTTATGCTACAGCTTCCCAGCCAGCTCTGAAAGTACCAGCAGTGGTTTATCATTCCATTTGGCACTTTGTTTTATTGTGGGGCTTTAGGAACTGCTTTGATAGATAGCCTTTTTTCTCCTGTTTGTCACATCTGTGCTGCATGTTTTATCAGTTGCTGGTTTCCAACTTGGAGCCATCAAAAGGGGCACCTCTTTTGGAAAATGGGGCATCTTATGCTCATTTCTTATATTTTTGTAAATCCATGAGGGCAGAAAGGTTTCTTCCCCCTTTTCCACCTAAAGACATTCGATGGTTTTAAGGCAACTCATTGATGCTGCTTGGGATTTCTCCAAGGACCAAATAGGAGGCTAATACATATGGTGAAAGAGCTGCGCAACAATGATTTTGTCAGTTAAATACCATACAAGTATTAAACAGTGGATGCTGCTGTAACTGCCCCCCCTCTGACATCAGAACAACTGTAGGCTCCCCATCAGCAGATGAGCTGTCACTTCAAGTCCAAAATGCAGCATCTGGATGAAAAGGAACCTTTTTTTAAAAAAAAAGCTATTTCTAATCAGCTTGGTGTCTGGGTCCTAATGTTTGCCTGGAGCAAGTTCTTTCAGTATATTGAGTAAGTGGTCCCCAAGGCTTGTAACCGTGAAAGTGCACAGAAGGGATTTTGGTGCCTGTGCTGCTGCTGTGTGGTTTTACGGTGCTGCAGACATGGCTATGCCAGGACCGGACTCTGCCGGCTGCCCCGCTGGGAGCAGAGAAGCTGTGCCGGGGCTGCCTGGCTGCTCCTGTGCTTTTTTACACTGCCCCCCCCCCTACAAAAATAACAAGTAGTGACAGATGTTCCAGCTGATTTGTTTTTCCTTTTCCATGTCTTGCATTAGTGTAAAGCAGCTCGGCAGGTCTGCTGGGATTTCCCTGCTATGAGGGCATGCTTGCTGTGGGCGGAGGAGAAACCCAAAATTTAGAGTCTCCGTGAAAATCAGCAGCTCCAGACGGTTGGGGACCCCTGGGAGGCTTCAGGCAGCTGCGCGGCAAAAGCACCGTGCCTTTCGGACTGGAAATGAAATACAGTGCTGTGCAGCGTGTCCATCAGTCCTTGCTGCAGCTGTGTTTTTGTAACATCACCTTTCTGTCTCATGTGAGCAAATGGAGAGCTTGCTGTTGGCCCTGGATTAGTCGTTAGGATGCACTTGGAGGAAGTGCAGAGCATTGCAGGGGATGTTAGTGACCTTTAATTTCCTTTTAATTACAAAGCGGATTTGAAAGTAATTGATCCTGATATTTTCTTGAAGAATGATGAAGAGGACAATGCACTTGCAAATCAGGACAGATGAAACAGGAGGGATGATGATATTTAATGGGGCAGCACTGTGAGCTGCTTCACCAGGCTTCAGGGGACCTCTCGTCCCCGTGCTGGGGGAGACTGGTGACCAGGGAACACCATGGGGTTTCTTTGTCCCGTTTGCCTGTGTCCTGTGAACATCTGGTAGAAAGGGGTTTTCTGATGCCCTCAGCCTCAAAGAGATCTGGTCCAGAGCTCACTTGTGCCATCCCCTGCCCTCTGTGCTGACTGCCAGCTTGGCAGCACTGCCAGCATCTTTGGTTTCCATGGTGACTGTGAGATGCTGTGCAGTGGAGTTGGGTACCAATGCACACCACGGCACTGGCAGCTTCTTCTGGCTCCTTTGGGAAGCGGGTGGCATGAGCTGCTTCACAGCTGGAGGAGCCTACAGGTGCAGTGCATGGTGCATGGCCAGAGCCAGCTGCGGGGGATTTATTTCATGGTAGAAAAAGAGCAGAACCTCTGTGCTGCAAGGGAATGTTTGCAACCCTGTAGAGAAGCACAGCATATATATATATCTATGTATATATATATATATATTTTTTTTTTTAGAATTGCAGCAAGACAAATGAGCCCAGCTCTTTGGACCATTCATCTAACTTGTGTGCTCTGGACCCCACAACCTCTTCCAAGTGAATCAAGTCCCACGCCTGGCACTGTTTGCTCTACCAAGCTGCTGTGCTCATAGGCACAGCAGCCTGCAGTGGGTTTTCAGCAGCCTGGGGTGAGACCCAGCTCTGTGCAGGGTGCTTGGCAGGCAGGGCATGATGCAAAGTGACCGGGCTGCGCGCCGTGCAAAGAGGAATTTCGGCTGCATGTTCTTCTGCTGCCAGACACTACTACCTTGGGGAGACGGTGGCTTGCAGGTAGAGGAACTGCCGGAGCATCTCCACTTGTGCTGCTGGGGAGGGCGTTGTTGAGCATGGGATGATGACTGTTTTGGTTTGCTGTTAGAAAATGACCTGTCTCTTAGTTCTGCTTGCACAGGGCAGATATACGCCACGATTGCTGGGAAAACAGCTTTCTCTGGTTCTGTCCTTGGAGTGAGAATTTAAGATTATATCCCCTGCCCTAACCAAAGAAACCTTGGCTGGATGCTCGGTGTAAACATGCAGTGACCATGGCTGCCCCACGGTGCTGCCCGTAGCCCCCGAGCAATGCCAGCAGCACCGCGACTCCCACACCTGCCCAAGATGCTGGAGGCAGAGCGAGTGCGTGGCGGGACACAAACTGTTAAAATACAATCCTGGTTTTGTTCTAAGAGCAGTCTCCTGCTGTATGAGACTCCCTGCTGCCTTCCAATCACTCTTTGCTGACATGCAGCAGAAAAACCTGAGCAGACAGGCTGCCGGCTGAGGCTCCGAACATGCTCCCTGTGCCCGTGGCAGATGGTGCTGCCACCTCCCATTCCTGGGCAGTACCTGGCTGTGCTGGTGGGAATTAATAATGCTCAGAGCCAAAGGGCAGGGAGAGGCAGGTTACACCTTCTCCACCAGTCTTGGGAATCTGCAGATAACTGATGCTCATCTGTTGGTTTAATTTTCATGATTCTTGCACCCAGGGTGAGGATGGGCAGGGCCAGCGTGACACCGAGTACCCCGCGCTGCTGCAGCTTGCGTGGCCAGGGCTCCCTGCACTTCTGCTCCCTTTGATATATGCACTTTTCTCTTTCTGTAGATTGTATCTTTTATGTGTATTGTAACTCACCCCGCTTCTTGCTGATGGTGGTGAGGAATTAATCTCTTCTCTGCCTGACTCTGGTCACGGTGGGCTATGGGGGGGGGGGAGCTGTTTTTTTAAGGCACATGGACAGCAGCAGGTGGGCTCCCTTGCTCCATACTGCTCCTCTGCGCCTGCTTGCTGAGCCAGAAATGGGAGTTCAGCCCTCCTCCCCCACCAACTCTGTTACGGCTGGAGGGAAGAGGCGGTTGTTGGCATCCACCCCAAGCAGGACCATGCAGCTCTGCCGCTCGCAGCCCGCTGGAGGGTTTTAAATAGAGAGCTTCAGTGCTCTGCTTATGTAAAGCAGTCGTTCCCTGCTTCGGCATTATGTCTGAGCAACGTTGCCTAAAACAAACTCTTCTCAAAGCCAAGATTTTCTATTTCTATAGCGACAGTCATGCCAGCAATGGAGTAGCAGGAGGTCTGCAGGACGGTCATGCCTCAGGGCTGGCTGGCTAGATAGCCGCAATGTCAAGGTCCAAGACCATCTTGTTCGAGTGAGGTCTGGAGGTTTGCCTAACCAGCACGTTGTCACTTTGAGAGCCTCAGCTCTGCAGGTAGATGCGCAATATTTCTTTGCCCGCTTTAACAGGCTAGACTGCCTTGAAACCATCCACAGCTCAGCTTTGAATACCAAATAGAAATAGCTGCTAAACAGAAAGTTACTTTCAGGAGTCTGGTGAAGCTCCTTGGCTGATCATGGTATCTGGGGCCACCTCAGAAGGAAGCACAAGCTGCCTTGTGTTTGTGTCAGTCTCGTGGTCCTGCTTTCCTGGACTGTGGAAAGTACTAAGAAAAGTCCCAGGCTGCTCCCATAGGGATCTGGGGAGGACCGACCCTGTGCCGTGACCATCCATACCAGCCCTCGCTGGAGGCCGCAGCAGACCTGTGCGTTCCCACTGTGCTTTACATCCCCAGCACCTACTGCCACTCTGGTAGGAACCAACCCTCCGGGGCTTGGGGCTGAGGAATGACCACGGCAACTACAAGAGGAGCCAGTGACTTATTACTCAAATTAAAATTTCTGCTGCTTATATGTGTGTTCTGCTAAACCAAGTGGAAAGGTGGGATTAATCCACTGTGCATCATACTCCGTCACCATTGCAGCCCCCATTGACAGGGCATCGCTTCCCTGCCTGTCCCCTCTGCCTGGGAGGACTTTCCCCCCTTGCTCCTGGTGTTGGAGGCTGGATGCTTGCAGCAGGTCTCTGTGGCCTCACCACCTCCCCTCCCAGCTACAGCCAGGCACCGGCACCTCACAGATTTCCCGTGCATATGATCGATGCACCTTGTTCCCTTATAACAACCCCACAGCCAATAAAAGGGAATAAAATGTAAAACACCACACAAACAGCATCCCCAAAGACCAGTAAAGCGCTAAACGGCTGCTCCTTGTGACAATCAGATGAGATTTTTGTCTTTAAAAAAACAACCCTAGTTAACAAAGACAAATATTCAAATTCTGTAACGGTGCATGGGAGGAGTAGAGGCGGCTCCTTGCAGGCAGTGGGGCGTATCCTGCCCTCAGCAGCATCTGTGTACCTAGGCAGCCAGAATGCGCAACAGTGGGGAGGAGCAGGATGTGGCCCCCTGGCCCTGTCCATCTGCTGCTGGAAACAGCTTTAATTTCTCCTAGTGCCTCGTGTGAAGCAGCCAAGCACCCAGACCTTGCACCCAGCAGGTCTGGGTGCTGCCTGGCAGTGCTGGTGCTGCTCTTGGCCATGCACACCCACGTTTGCATAGCAGGAGAAGCCACACAGCAGCATTTTGCTGGGATTTCAAAATGCTTTATAAATCTTATATGAAGGTGAAGTGCCTGTGCTGCACCCCAGGGACCTTCCCACCCTGGCAGGTGGAAAAGTGCAGGAAAGGAGCCCTCCAGTGCAGTGCAGCGAAGAGAACAGGGAAGGCACGCAAAGCACAGAGGTAATTTGGGACCATCCTGGCCTAAATGAAGTTGCGTGATGGAGATGCCCGGTGCAGCGCAATGGAGAGCTCGGTCTCCCTGGCAGTGGTTGCCATGCGATAGCTGCTGTGGCACTGCATCTGCCTGACTTCACTCAAACACGTCTTTCTTCCCAAGGGAACATGCTTGTGTCAGAGTCCCCAGGGGAGGCACAGGCACCGAGGAGCCCTGCGATGTGATGACTTGGTGCTGTGGGACCGATGGGACCCTGCTGAAGGGGAGAGGTGGAGATTCCCCCTGGTCTGCAGCGAAGGCATGAAGCCAATGATGTGGTGGGATCAAACAGCATGTTCACCAAACCATGCCCATATCCAGCCTTTCCAGGGTCCTTTCCAGGTCCAGATTCCTGTCCTGCCATGGAAAATGACTGTCAGCTTTACAGCGGATGCAGTTTCCCAAGCATAACATGGCCTGGAAGTTATTTATAACCCATTTTTTGGTGGTTATTCAACCCATTCAGGTCAATGTCCAAGCTGCAGGTTGTCATTGCAGTCTCACAGTCTCTTCTGTGCTCCCCAAGTTGATGGACTCACAACTTTATAGTACTGCTTTCCATCCCCCAGAGAACAGTTAGAGCTGCGCTGTAAGATAACTCCGCTATTTTGAAAAATGTCCTCTATAGGAATGTAAGTTTCTTATTTTCAATCCAAATGTAAAAAAAAATAAAAAAATTAAATCACATTAATGCAAGATTGTAGAAAAACAGTGGGAAGAGGCAACGCCCCCAAATGAACAAGTGCTTTGTCTTTTGGCATCCCATGACTAGCTCAGCTCGGAGATGTACCCCAGTTCACACTGTACCACCACACAAAGCTGCGAACATCATGAAGAGCAATGCCTGAAGAGCAGAGGGTTGCCAAGACATCCGTCAGCACGGGTTTTAATAGGCATTATGTACAGAGGGGTTCTGGCTTGGAAAAGCATCTGATCATGCATTGAAAATAATCCAGTCGACGTGTGGAGAACTATGCACTGGTTGTATAGAGTCAGCACCCGTCACTGCAGCTGGGGCCTGAAGAACTGCCTGTACTGGGGCTGTTGGCTTTACCCACGATCAGCAGTGATGAGAGAGTTGTCCCAACAGCAATCACCTGGTGTTTCATAAATTACTTGCATCTGATTTTTGTATCCACTTTTCCACATGAGCAGTAACGTTGAACCAAATGCCAGTCATCAGACAGACATAATTGGATTTGGAAAGTGTTATATTGTGAATTAAGTTGACTGATGGGGAAGTGTCATTTTTATTAACAATCTTCCCTCAGATGATAATTTTGTATCTATGAGGATGAATTACAAGAGTACTCGAAGGCAGTGGTTCAAAACAATGAAGTCATTTCAATAAAGGCTGACTTTCTCTTTCATATACTTGTTTTTAAATATTTTATCTCCTTGTGGGAAACTGTACCCAACTAGGAGCCAAAGCCAGTGTAAAAAATGCCTTGTAGTCAAGCAATGAGTTGCATCCGGACTCGGGGCATGCAGAGCTGCCAAGCAGCAAGCCCTGCCCAAGGGCAACTTTGGTTTCCATTTTTCTGGGGTGAGCTGGCCTCTGGAGGCGATTGCTGTGTGTCTGCTTATTAATGAGAGCAAAGTGAGTTTTCCTCTTCACACACGGAAATACCTTCACCCTCCAGAAAGCTCCCTGAGAGCTGCAGTCTTGCAATGAAGGCGGAGGCACTGGCCCTGGGGAGATGGATTCAAGTTTTGTCCTCTGATGCTGCAGGGTCTGAAAATGTTTTACTGAAGTTTTCCCCTTTGCCATGGCTGTGGGGAAAAGCAAACAGGCTGAATTCTCTGGGCCAGAAGAGCTGGACGTGTTCTGCTTCCAAAAAAAGTCTTTGAGAGTCACTGTGATACAGCGCTTTAATGAATCCAAGGATTATACCAGTGTGAAAAAGCTGGAGTTCTGCAATAAAAACCTGTTTCTGTTGTGCATTATGATAAACAGCCACTTCACGTGCAGATAGGAGCAAGCAGTGCCTCAAGACACAGATTTGGGATGTTGTTAACATTTGAACTAGCCAGCACAAGCCAGGATCAGGCGACAGGCACTGGCACCCCGTTGTTGCACCCTCTCCTGGTGCCTGTAGCAGGGTGCTGGCTCCTCGCTGCGTGCCTCCGGGAGTCTGTAACATCGCCCCACCAGCGAGATGTGGGAGGGAGTGGCTCTGGGTACCAAGCACATTGCCACCGCCTTGGGTAGCCACCTCTCTGTCAGCTCATCCCTGGCCTTTGCCTCCTGCTCCCGGTATCCCGGTTCTGGCTGGGTGGGGAGGATGACAAGCCTGATGCCATCAAGGAGCAATGGGGCCATGGGAGCCTGGTGTTCGGCCAGAGGGGATGGTCCCTGGGCACAGCACCTGCACCAGGACAGGCTGTCCTGTCCCTCCGATTTCTCCATTGCATCAACGCCTGCTGATCCCTGTTCTTGGGGCTTCAATGCAAACCTGAACATTGAAGAAGTCTGCTTCCTTTCATTGCAATTTTCCAGAAGAAAGAAGTGGGAATGGCAGCAAGAAAAGGAGTAAGGCGGACAAAACTAAAGACTTGGAAACATCCCCAATTCCCTTCCACTGAGGGAAACTTACTGTTGGCTTTGTTCCGTACCTTTCACAGCAGGGAGATGGTTTTCCTCTTGTCGTTTCCAGTTGCGGTACTGCTGAAATCAAAAGGGATTTGGGTTTATACATCAGTGCTAGTGGGGCGGCTCAGAGCCCTCTTCTAAAGATGCAGGTCACTGTTTCATTTCCCTTTTCAACTTAAGCTCATTCTAATTAAAAGCACCTTAATAAATATTTGATGTGCATTTCAGTTGAAATGGAGGTTGTGAGCCATGCCTGTTACAAGCACTGGTCAATGCAGTCTGCAATCCACGAGTCACCTTTGATCACTCATTTATCACTGGACGATGTCCACTTCATTACATCTCTATTGATCAGTTAAATAATTTGTGCTTTATTTATCTCATGGACAGGAAAGAGTATTGCAGGAACAAAGAACAATCAGTTTAGACTAAAATCTAAGGAAGAAAAATGAGCTGATAAAAGCTGTGCTACACCTGGCTTCTCTTTTGGAAGGGGCTTTGCAGACTGTGGAGTGGGGTTTTTTTTCCTAATAAAAAAAAACTGGCTGCAAACCTGCGAATCAGTGTAAAAACTCTTTGGCCAAAGTTTTAATGTTCCACACGTGTGCAAATGATTCTGCAATGTCCCAGGCAAAGGAGAAGGTCTGTGCTTCCCAGGGGAGCCTGAGGCACAGTGGGACTTCAGGGAGCTCAGGGCTTTTGTCTCCAGCTCCTCTGCCTTGGTGGCACATGGTTTGCGTACTGCGGGCAGCATGGAGCATGGAGGCTTTGAGGGCTGCGGGAGATGCTGGGAGCCTCCTGGCCCGGAGGACGGGCTGATCCAGCAGTGAGCACAAGCTGTTTGCCAGACGTGCCTCTGCCTGGTGCTGTGGCTGGGAGGAGAAGAGCGAAACCCACTCTTCTGAATTGCTGTTCTAAAGTGGGTCATTGGAAAACAACAGGCATTGAGCACAATCCTCCCTGACAGCGTTTTTCCTGGCCATTTGTTTCCCTTCCCCTTGTGGTCCTTCTCCCACAGAGAGGCAGCGAGATGCTCGCACCCAGGACCCCGGGATGGACTGATGGCCAGGGCAGGCCAGCTGGCTCCCAGCCCCGGGTCGAGGTGGCCACAGCCAGGGCCGGGCAGCACAGGCACCACTGCCTGCCTCTGCAGTGAGCAGACTGTCAGTGCTGCCCCGGCGAGCCCGTTCACTGGCACAAACCCCCGCTCCCAGCATCACAGCCCCTCTGAGCAGATGTGATGGGTGACCCATTTGTTTATATTTTCCTTGAGAGATGAATGAAGAGAGCCAACCACTGGGTTGGCAAGTAATGAGATTAAACGCACCTGCATAACACCTCGGGAGCCCCAAAGCTGTGCAGAAGGGCTAGGGGTGCTGCACTTGCTGTCCGGACTATTACTATTGCCAGGATATAACCCCTGTGTTTGGGGAGACCTGTCCTGACCCGCCGTTCAAGGTAGAAAAGTGCTAAGTCAGAAGGTGCGATCAGATATACCTGCTGCTTCCCCCCCCTCACAAAAGGAATCTCAGGTTTCAAAGTAAAATTAGAATTCCGGTTGTTCTCTGGTGAAGATCTGAATCTCTGTCTTCCGCCGAAATGGTTTTGTGCTGAAATGGTTTGAAGTCAGATGCTTTAGCGGCACAGAGAGCGTGAGGCCGGATTTGCATGTGAAATGAATCATGCCCGATGTGATTAAAAATGCCATAAAGGATGAATTTAAGACTTTTTTGTTACTTACTATTAAAGTTTTTCAGTAATTTTCCACCCCCTCAGATGAGCGTCATTCAGATGAAGTGAAGAGAAACTTTCCCTGCAATTCATTACTGAGGGGTCTGAGGGGAATTCTTCGTTTTTCAGCAAAGCTAAAAATAAAAGTTTTTCCATCAGATAAGTGTTTTTGTAGGAGCTGAGATTCTGGGAAACGCAAGGGCAGTGTTTTAGCTCGTGGTAACTAGGAAAAGGAGAAGGAGCAGGCAGGGTGCAGTGTGTGATGGGCACAGAGTGCCGTGCTGCTGCTGCCGCCAGCATCCTTCGGCGTGTTGCAACACGCGGTGAGCCACAGCTGGAAGGCATGTTTGGCACTGGCAACAACAACGATATAATTTGATCTGGAAAACACCGTGCAGAGCAATGGAGAAGGGGCAACATCCCTGGCACGGGATGGTTCCCGGCACAACTCAGCGGCTGACCGACAGCGCTGGGTTTACATGGCTCCGCGTCAATATTTCAGCATTTGAGTGCTGCCAGGGTGACTGTTTGGGAAAGCATCCACTGGGCTCAGCCACGGGGATGAAGAGCTGATGGGTGAGTTCCCAGCCATCTCTGGCACTGTGAGCACAAGGCTGTTGCCAGCCCTGGAGCTAAATGCAAACACCCAAAGTTTGCACAGCGCCTGCACAGCCCTGCACAACTGGCTGCACAGCTGTGCCTCGAGGCCTGGGAGCAGCTGCTGCCCACACCGCCATCCCACCTGCGTTTCCATCCCACCACATCCCTGTGCCCACGGACACACCAGTTAGTCCCTGAGGAAAGATTATTTGCATGATTTAAAAAAAGGAGAAGGAACATCACAGGCAGCAAATCACGTTCCTTAACCTTGCTCTTATGAAACAGATGCACGTCAGCGTATGTCTTAATATGAGTGTCTATACCAATGAAAGCAGAATCAGTCAGTGGCTGGAAGAAAAAAGGAGATATCTCTCCATCTACGTAGATGTGGGGCTGAAATCGTATTTGTATGTAAATGTGGTTTTTCTAAATGCACGCTAACTTACCAGTTGCTACAGGAGACATTGCATATTCATAGCAGGAGAGCTTTTTACCAGAACAGGAGTTTTCGAGAGTACTTTGCATGATTTTTTCCTTTTTCTCTGAGTGTCGGAATTTGAGTAACACATTGAAAATTAAAAAATAATTGAAACAGATCATATGCAACTCAGCAGGGGCATTATTTTCCGGTGAGTGGCAAGGGAACGGTGAAGCGGTAATGTGAGGCTTTTGTAGCCTTGTCACTTTTATGAATTCTTTAGTACCATCAGAGGCAGCGTGGGGAGGCTCGGGCTTTACCACCGTCTCTCCTGTCAGGGAGATGCCAGCTGGAGCAGCAGTGCTGGCTGGACTCAGGGAGCTGCATTCCGGAGAAGAGCGGCTGTTTTCTGCTAAGCAGCGATGTACTTTTTCCTTGTAAAGGCAAATTGGACATGGGGAAATGTCGTTAGGAGGAGCACTGGTTCATGCCTGCACTTCTCCCCAGGAGCAGAGGAAAGGGCTGGTAAAGGCTCTCCCCAAAGCTGGCTCGTCCCGCTCAGCAAGCCGCGCAACGTCAACGGCTTTGTGTAAAAAAGCCCCCAAAAGCAGCCAAGTGCGGGGATCTGAGCAGGGCGGTCAGTGCGAGTGAAGCTTTACCTCCTAGTTGTCCACAAGTGCTATTCCCCCAACCTGTGCCTTTGAACACAATCGAGCTGGCCGCCCTGGGCTGCCCCCGGTCAAGTTCAACATAGGCGTTGCGGTACTCGGCATCAGTTGTGAAGTTTTGCTCGGGGTGAGCGCATCTCTGGTGGGCACCAGCTCCTCGCACTGTGTGGGTTGATCCTGTAACTCTGCGTGGGCAGCCGTGAACCGTGGCTCTTGGCAGACCTCACCAATATGTCTGGCAGTGCCGTTTTCTGCCAGCAGATTCTGCAAAACCAAAGCCCAATCCCCGGAAGGTGCTGAGTGAACAGACATGGGGGTATGGGGCTGCGGTGGTCCCAGGGCCCCCAGCAGGCTCCTGGCTCTGCTGGGGAGGGTCAGCTGGGGATGGCTTCCCAGCAAAAATAAAAACAAGTTGTGGCTTGGAATCATATCTGCCTGTAAACATTTCCATGCCACATCTGCTGCTTTGAATTAGGACCTGAATATTCATCTCCAAAATGTATAATTTATACTTACAGCAGACAATTCATAATTTAAGTGTTATTGCTCTAAATTAAGTATAACATTTAAGCTGGCTACAGACCAGATAACTAAACCCAAGATACCATGAAGGAGGAAACCGGTTCTCTTGGTGGCTCATGCAGCAGGGTACCGGCGGGATGGTGATGCCGGAGTGCATCTGGAGTGGCTGGTAGGACGATGCCCTGTCCGGAGCAGAGCAGGACCCGGTGGCATGCTGTGCCCCAGCCAGTACCTCACTCTCCTCCAACAGCAGTTGTTCAAGAAAGAAAAAAAAAAAAAGAGAGAAATGAAAAAGGAAAATTAAACATGAAAATTTAATTAAATCACCCTTTGATCACTCTCTGTGGAATGGACTTCGTTCAGAAGATTATTTGTTGGAGAGCAATAATAGCTTCTAATTAGGATAGGATTCAATGTGAAATGAGGTCTTTATTTTTTTTTTTAAATCAACCCCTTTTTCCCCTACACAAATCAACAAGACTCTGTGCACATTACCAGCTAAATATTATTAAAATTTTATTTTATAGACCAGCTACTTGCCATTGTTTATCCATCTGAAATTTCTGGTTTAAAGTTGATACAGGAATCTAATCAAAGCGGTCGACAGAGAAGCATTTTGTGCTTTATTTGCAAAAAGCGGGTGCAGGTTGCAGCTGTGTGACTCCAGCAGAAAGCTGGGTTGAAGCAGAGTGTTTTTCCCCACGAAGCCATCCAACCTCTCCGTGGGCACCGCTGTGCTGGGGTGGCCGGAGTGGTGCGTGTGGCCCCAGCCCCAGCTGCTGTCCCTGGGAAGCAGCTCGCCCAGCCGGGATGAGGGGCTGGGAAGCTAGAAAAGCCAGGGCTGGCAAACCACGCGGTGGTGGGACAGCGCAATGCTTCCCGGTCTGGTGGAGAGTGGGGACTTGGGGTGGCAGTCATCCTCATCAGCCCGGCTTTGGCTCCCGTACACTAAACCCCCTGAAAGAATGGCTGCGGCTGCCTCGGCTTTGTGAATGAGGCCCTTAAAGATTTGCATATATCATAATAAATGTGAGTCATAACCAGCCAGCATTTAAAATGCTCACCGAAAGAAAGAACCAAATATCCCCATTAGAGCTTTTATCCCCTGCTATTTCATATCACAATAAAATGTCAAAAGGAAAAGAGAAGCAGATTTCTGATATTATTACTTTGAACTTTTCTTGGCTATACTCCCCTGAAGCATGACATTTACTGAGGAGAGGAAAAAAAGAAGAAGCTGGAATATCTCCTTAATCATCTTTATTTCAGCGCTGTGGCATCAAGCGGCTGGACCCTGTCCCTGCCTGTATGGGAGCGGTGAGTTGGGGTGGGACTGCGGCCCCGGGACCCTGCCTTCCCCTGCGACCCTCCGCGCTGCTCTGCTTGGCCACAGCCGGAGGGAAGCAATGGGCGGCATTTATACTATCATCATCATCATCATCATCATCATCATCATTATCATCACCACCATTATCAGTATCAACAGTCATATTAATATAATAACACACGGTATATCATCGTACAGCGTGGTAATACAACAATAACAACACTTAGCGCTTTTCAAGGCACCAGCCGGCCAATGCTCCTGGGAAGAGCAGCACGAAGAGCCTGTCCCTGGGCATGCTGGCACAGCCGTCCTGATGGATCTGTCCCAGCCCTGCCCCTGAGGTCTGGCTTTGCCATAAGATTTACACTGCCCGTAAAGGTGCCTCCAGGGGATTACAAATGAATTGGTTTGTAAAAAAAATTCCAAGTCATTAAAAGTTCGTAGTGAGAGGAAAAGTGTGAATAGATGTCATAAAAATTAGAAGAATAAAGTGTTTCTTTCGTCAAAAGCTTTTATGAGTCCATTTAAGAAATCCATTTTAACTATATTTTAATTTCATTTATGGGCCTAATAAAGTCAAATAGTGTCAGGGAGATTCACAAAGGTGGGGCACTAACACCATGTGTGACTTGTGTTTCTGAAAAAAACCCACCACTTTTTGCCCTGGACTGAACTTCCAGGGCTTTGCTGGGGGGAAGCAGGGCAGCCAGCACTGCCTTGGGGAGAGAGGTGCTGGGGATGCCAGCTGGCATCTACCATTTTTGGTGGCCTGATGGGCAGCTGAGGAAAAATTGGATAGCAAAGTTGGAAAGTTAAGCCGGCGGACCGGGGTGTGAGGAGCTTCTCATGGGCTTGAAGGGATTCTGCAACAACTCCGAAGATGAAATCCCAACCCCTGCATTGGGATGCTCAGAGCTCTGGCATTCCCACAGGGTGCCAGTGGCTTTGCTCGTGGGGAGTTCAAAGCAGCTCCTCCTGAGCCCCCCACAGAGCAGCTCTCAGGCTGAACACTTCTTTCCCATCTGTTCACCAGGGATATTCAAATCCAGGCTGTGCTGCCAGGTAGCATAAATCACCGGAGCTTGTCTCCCTTCCCTGCACCCTGGCTCGTGGAGGCGATCAGCCAAAGTCTCAATTTCATGTCATGTTTTCATTCCAGATTTGCTGGGGTGATGGTTAATTCTGCAAATCCAAAGGTCCTCCTGCCAAGCATTCAGGTGTGTGAGCTGCTTCTGCTTTTCCACCTTTGCAACGGCCAAACCACGACAAAGTTTTCCCAAAGTGAAGTAAGATGGTGAGGGGCCAGATAAAGTGAGGTTATTAAATAAATAAATCAATCTTGTGTGGTGAGAAAGAATGAGGATTAACACACACGGGCATTACTTGGCAGCGTTTGCCTTCTTCCTCTGGCAAGCAGCTTCTCTCCTCCTGCAGCCGAGGGGTTGATGCTGCCTGGAGGAGGGGGCTTCCAGGCTGTACCACTGATTTGGATGGGTCTGGCTGTGCCGTGTACCCTCACACCCCACTTGAGGCAGGGAAAGAATGTGGAGATCCCTGGGCTGTTTCTGGTCCCTTGGGAGCATGTGGTGGTGTAAATAATTTTCATTTTATTTTTGCAAAACTCCTTGAACGGTGGGCGGCATCCGGCTGTTGGCTCTGGACGGCTGTTTGCACGGCCGGGTCTGCATTCCACTTCCCAGAGTCTGCACTCCATCCCGCGTGCTGCTGCTTTGCCTGCGAGCCCAGTGCCGGTGCTGCCAGGGCGATGTTGATCTCTGGAAGTGAATCCAATTTATCAGCTTCATCTCTTGTCTTTAGTTTTCCTGTCAATGCAGCAGGGTTATATCCTGGCACAGCAAAGGGTCCGGAGGCGGGATGGGGGATCTGAGGTACCTGGAGAAGGAAGTTCTCAGAGCAATGCTTTCCCTCTGGGCTTTAGGCAGCTTTCAGGGTGATTAAAAAAAAAAAAAAAAATCATTAAAGCTCCCGGCACTGAAAAATCTCGTGCAATCAGGTTTCAGCTCTAAGCGAGGACCTGGCAGATGGGCATTGACCTGCTCCTTCGAAAGACAGAAGCGGCAGGAGCGCTGCCGAGGAGATGCTGCACGTGGGGCTCCAGCTTTCCATGAGCGATGCCAGAGGCGGCTGAAATCCTTTAAAACTCAGACCCAGAGCTGAACCGTTGAAGGGCCATGTTGAGCCATGGCAGCCCTGGAGCCATGGCAGTGCCAGGGGGTCTTGCCCCCATCGGGGTCCTGCCCGCACCGGGGCCGGTGAGGTTTGCTGGCTGCAGTGGGGGAATGGCAGCAAGGGGAGCAGCGGCTGCGCTTGGCGCTTGGCGGTGCGGGAGGAAAAGTGTTGTTATGGTAACAAATGACTTGTATTCTCCAAAGGAAGCACGATTTCGGTTTAATAGGGGGAAAACACAGGGAAGAAGAAAAGGATAATATTTCAAAAAAAATTTAATGAGACATGAATTGTACATGCTCATTCTCTGGAGTGCGTAATGGTGCAAGAGGGAGGATGAGCGGCGCTTACAACCAGTCTCACGTGGCGAGTGGGGCTGCCGTGCTGCTGCCAGCACTGCGCCTGCAGAGAAGCCAAACTTTGAGGCACCTGCTCAGCTTCTCCCATGCCAATGAGCTGCCTCAGCTGGGAGACCCTGAGAGATTTTGTTGACTTTCAAGCCTCAGCATCTCCCAAGAGGTGCTGCTCATCTGACAGCACCCTGGGGAAGCCAGGG
Source organism: Falco naumanni (assembly GCF_017639655.2). Lineage (NCBI taxonomy): Eukaryota > Metazoa > Chordata > Aves > Falconiformes > Falconidae > Falco > Falco naumanni. Next base: position 15,889,021 of record NC_054056.1, read on the forward strand.
CCACAGGACCCTACGCAGGAAAGTCTGGTGAAGGGGAGGACCCCAACAATGCCGTGGAACGGCTTCCCCCAGACAGACAATGTCCTGCAGGCAGGGGGGTGAAGGCAGAGCTGCCCTCACTCTGCCTGAGCTCTCGCCATGACCCTCTGGTCCAGGAGCATCCCTCCAGCGCGGCACTGCCAGCACCACCCTGGGCTTCCCCCGTGGAGCACTGCACCGACTCCTGCCTTCGTCTCCTCCACCCGACAGTGCTGATCTGCCAAGTAAATGCAGTAGTTTGATAAGGAACACAATAATTAGGAATGTGCCAGAAACCAGGTATTAATAGAAGCACTATTAGAGAATTTATGGATGATTTAAGATGCAGCCCATTCTGCTAGTGAATGCCTTGTCTGTTTAAGAGCAGTAATTGCCTATTATCTAGCAGCTTCTAATGTGCTTGGCTCGTGCTGGCATGACATGCGAAGATGCAGCACATATTTAAAGCACTAACGCCAATTCAAAGGACCTGCTTGTAATTTTAAACACAAGAATCCAATAAAATGCAAATGGCAGCCGGGAGGTGAAAAAGCAAACAGCACATGCCAGGCACCAAATCAATAACCAGGTAAGTGCCCCGTAGCAGGGAGGTGGGCGCAGCTCTCGGTAGCTGCTTAAGCTGCAAAAGACAGCTCTGCTTATCTTCAACACGGGTACGTTTTACCCCTCCCTTAGTATATGCCACTTCTCTGTGCCCTGCAGCAAAGACAGTTTCATTGATCAACCAGAAGCCAGATAATGGCTAAAGGAATGTGAAAAATAATGTAACACTGAGCAAGCCTGTGAGCATCCCGCTTGTTTATCTGCACGTATGTCTTTTGAAACACACCAAGCTGATTTTTTCTCACAGTATTGCAGAACCTTTTTGCTCTTTGAAGTGCGCTCATCTACCAGAGAAGCCCTAATTTCCGCGTCAGGGGGGAAACATGCCCGCTCATCTGCCAGCTGCTTTGTGCCCCGTGTCTGAGCAGGAGTGTGATGCTGGGCGGTGGGCTGCCCCAGGGACGTGATACTTGGGGCAACATCAGCCTGCTCAGTCTTGCTCCAAGGCTCTATAGCTGAGCTGACCTGTGAATGCCCATTTCTTGCACCAAGGACGGAGAGAAAGCATCTGGTGACCACGCAGGAAGGAGAACCAGACCCACGCTCACCCCACCCCAGGCAGCCCTGGACCTTGTGCCCGCAGACACAAACCCTCCTCCACCGTGCCCTGCCACCACTGAGCCCAATGCTGCTGCTGGCAAGCCACCCCCATGCCTGCAACTGATCCCCCCAGTGCCTGCCTGCTGCCACCCCAGTGCACCGACCGCCGTGGCAGAGGTTTTTCGTATCTGTTGAAAGGAATCTTTTGGTGGCAAAAAGCTTTCTTGGCGGCAGAGGGAAAGTTCCTGCTGTTCAGCTTGCAGGGCTCTAGCTCGCTCTGTGAAGAATAAACGCCTTTTGAATACCAGACGCAGCTGCCGGAGAGTGTTTGACTGTCTTCTCGGCGGCTTTTAATTTATAGCGCCTGCACTTTGACGTGTTGGTCTTCGTGATTGCACAAGGAATTGAGTTTGATTCAGATTTATTTGTTCTAATTTGTGCCTCCTGTTACTTATCGCTGCATCATCGCAGGCTGTGGACAGGTTCTGTTCAGCCATCCCAATTAAAGCCTGCGAAGTGCAAAAATACACACAAGAGCAGCTGGAAACACAATGAGCAAAGAGCAAACAGGCAAACAAGCCGAACCCCACAGTGACTGCAAAGCCTGAGCCATTTCGGTGCGAGTTTCACCAAAGGGAATTTTGGCAGTAGAATTGTCTCTGCTCATTTTCCAGGAGCCTCTCCTCCTGCCCCTCTGCTGATTGGGAATCGCCTTCCCACAGCTTAGCCAGCAGCCATGCTTGGTTCGGTGTTGAGTAGAAAATTATTGTATGTGGTCTAACCCTGGCAAAGGCTTCGGCCACCTGGGGTGCACAGCAGGGACCCCACCGGGAAGGCGCAGCAGGGGGCTGGGGCCCCTGAGGCTGCACTGCGACCCACCTCTGCCTTGCTCATGAGAAGACCATGCTAACGGGAACACTCACAGTGCTCGCGTCCATGAAATATTGCAAGATGTTTCTCCTGAGCTGCAGTGTCCGTTCTGCTGCCCTGGACATCCTCCCGCTCAGGTTATTATATCCTGCCTCCCTCCTGTCCCCTGCCATCTCGGTTATTTAGAGCCTCATTTTCGGAGGGTTGAGCACTGGCAATTCCAGCTGACTTCAATCTGCTTGTCTGCAAAAAAGGGGACAATGAGAGCGACCTCCTTTATGGAGTACTTGGAGATCTGCTGATCGACAGCTGCATCCAGGAGGTCAGGATTAGTAATAATGATTTGGAGTTAAAGATAAAAGGGCTTTGCACTTTTCAGTAGCAGTTCCTTTCTGGCTAGCATGGAATTTTTTCCCCTCTGAGCAGCACCCACAGCCACCAGGTCCCGGGTTAGCGCCTTCCCTGCTCCCTGACTCTGGTGCCAAGCTGGCACACGAGCGTGTCCAACCTTGGCTGCTCCCTCGGGAGAGCAGAAAGCATCCTCCTCAGTCTGGGAAGACCAAGAGTCCACAATTTCTTTCTGTATTGTTAAGTACCCACGGTGCTACCAGCAAAAAAAAGCCTTCCATTTTAATTGGAGTGTGTTTAGCTTTAATTCCCATCCTTTGGTTCTCACAGCACTCCTCTGTACCTGGAAGCCCTGCAGTGCTGTCCCTCCCATGCAGGTCCCCGTGCAAAGGGGCCAAGTCATTCCCCAGGCTTCTCCTAATAAGCTCAGTAGACTGAGCTCTTTCATTTCCTTTGGGGGAGAGATTTTTCCAGCTCTCAACTAATTTTTACCTGCCTTTCCTCAGTGAAGAAGCCTGCCGCCTTTTTGTGGAGCAATTGCTCTGTTTCTGTTACCATCAGGCGGGATTTTCTTTTCTGCTTTTTAAAAACCCCTTTGCTCTCCTCACAGGTGGCACTATAGAAATCCATAAATAAATAACAATACCATTAAATGGCTCTGGTGGGTCACACCATCATACCTGGTGCTCCAGAGTTCAGAAGCATCTGAGGTCTGCTCCCCGGCACGGCAGGCTCTGAGCATCGAGCAGAGCATCGCGGGCTCTGCCTGACCTGGGCACACCTCCCTGTCCCGGGGAAACTGCAGCTCCCCGCCGGTGCTGGTTGCTGCCGACAATGTAATCTTGCTCCCTCCGGCCTCCTGTTGTGCCCAGAAGTGACAATGACATGGCAATCAATGGCAATGATCTCCCAAGTAGCCTGGCTGATAAACACGCTCTCAAGGCTGCTGCGAGCATGTCTGAGCTGCTCGCTCTGAATAAATTGGGTTTGATGTATACAATGCAAGGTCTATATACATTTAAATTTCTTCCCTCAACTCCTGTTGCTTCTGAAGCCCTGCTGCTGTGGGGGTAGATGGGGGTGCTGAACAACTCCCTAAGGAGTTGCCAGGGCATGGCTAGTGCCTGGCAGCTCCAGGTGCCACAGGGAGGAGGGGGACCCAGCTGCAGGACCCAAGCACCCACCTTCACAGCCACACATCGCCACGGCTGCCAGGGTTGTGCTGCCGCTGCCCGAGGCTTGGGACCGAAGGACTGGTACCCCTGCGCGCTCAGCAAATTTGCCACAAGGATACCCCTGCTCCCCATGGGGAGGGAGCCTGTGTAAAAGCAGCAGCCAGCCGTTGCAGGTGAAACGCTTACATTCACTTCCAGCAAAAGGGCTGAGCAAAAATTGGGCTTTAATGACTCCACTAATGTCAAAGGACAAAGCAGCAGCAGTGCTGCTGTTAGCTGGGGTGCCGGTGCCGGTGACTCGGATGGCAAACCTCTGAAAGCCGGCGATCCTGGGCTGGGGTGGCTGCTGCAGGTGGGCAGTGAGGGCTTTGGAGTCGGAGCTGGGCTGCTTCCCAGCAGGTGTGGCTAGGGCCAGGCATCGCACTGAGGTAGCACCACCACCACCAGCCTCACTTGGCTGTTTTGTTTGTGTTTGCTTTCTTTGTCGGGTGTGTATGAAAATTTAATATAAAGGCGGTAATTGTATTTGGTCCTGAACATGGATCTGCCACAGGTATGAACTGAATGGCAAGCAGAGGGGAAGATTTTACTGGAAAACAGGTTTTCATCTCAGCCAGGGGGCTGTAACTAAAGCTCGGGCCCCAAAACCTCCATGGGCTTTGTGGTCCTTAGCCCGGCCAGAGCAAAGCAGGTGTGTGCGCAGGGACGGGGCTGGGGGGTGCAGGCTGTGAGTGCCCCGTGTGCCACCGGTGCTCCTGCTCCCCCAGGCTGCATGCTGGGGTGCAGCTCCTAGCAGGGGCACACTGCTGCAGCCTTCAGCACCGCCTGGTCCTGTACCCTTGTCCTGTGCTTGACCTGCTGCTTGCAGCTCTGTGTGAAAACCTGGTGTTTGCACAAGGCGGGTGAGAAACCCCGGCTCCCTGCCCCCCCACCATCCCCCAGGTCCTTCTGTGCAGGTATCCATCATCTCCTTTGTTTGGTTGCCTTAATTGAGCTTGCTATTTATAGCTTATTATTGGAACCAGGTCAAACCCATCTTGGTGTGATTTCCATAAGGAGACAGGCAGTGAGTTGCTCCAAGTGCCTCCCGCCTGTCCCTGGCGTTGTCCCCATGCTCGGTGGCAGCACGCAGGGCTGTGCACACCTGGGGGGATGCGTGCACACCGGGCCCCACTATTCCACACTTTAGCACTGTTACTGCCTTGCATCCACTCAGCAAGAATGCCTCTTCAACCTGAGGTTAGCCTTTGATTTACAGTTTTGTTCTGCAGAAAATATACATTAGCCTTTTGATCCCCAAAGTGAGCTTTTGAGAAGGATTGCAGTAAAGTCTTCAGGATGCGAGTACTGAGCTGCGTAATTATGCTCCCGGTAACATAATGAATGGCTGCAGCCAGCGGTTCTTTGCTGGGTCTCCACGTACTTCAGCTGCCGTTTAACACAATCATTTTCTTTTCCTGGCTATAAATATGTTTGAATTCTCTGACCTCGGGAGCCAGCATTATTCTCGGAGGCAGAATTATTTCTTACTCTGTGGCTCGTAGGTTAGCTTTGGCCTTGAAGCTCCCCAGCCCCTGACAAGTGCACGAAGCCCAATTTACAAAGCAAACGAGACACCAGCAGCAGACCTTGGAGGGAGGCAGGGCAGCTGAGCAGAGAATCCCTCTGCCTCCAGCCCTCACCAGCACCTTGGTTGTCGGGTGACAATTAGCAAATGCTTGAGCCCATGGACGTCGCTGCTGTGACTGCAATGCATGTGTGGGTGGTCGCAGTCCCAAGAGCTGGGTAGAGCCCACCCTCCCACGTGCGGGACCCTGATGCTATGCTGACATCCGCAAACTCATTGCTGCGCCGCTGCTCATGTGTCCCTGCCAAGGCCTGAGCATCCCTTCCCGCGGGCACGGCTCAGCCGGGACAGGGAACAACCCTACCTTGTGTGCCCTGCCTGCTCCTGCCTACACCCAGTCCTGTGCTCTCCCTTCAGCAGCAGCAATTTGCTTGCATAAATAATTAAGCCTATGGTCTCCTATGACTTGCTCCTCATATTCGCTGCTAATCCCAGCGTTTTGTTGGAAACCTGTTTCTTATTAATCACTTCTGTTTTACAGTAGCTCTTAGCTGTACAGTCACTTATTAGCAAAGCTATTCCTGTCGCGATGTTCTGCTGATGGTGACCTTGTCCCTAAACCCCTCTCTACTGCTCTTCCCTATGAAATCACTGTGCCGTAACAGTGCTAGAGTGGAAAGAATTTACTGCTTAAATAATTTATCTAGATCCAGTACAGAGAGTCTTTTTAAGAGATTCATCAGCTAATAAAGAAAATTGATTCTGGAAGCCAAAGTCAATACAGGGTTAGAGAAATGCTGCCACCCACCATGGGCTCCCTTCCAGAAGCCTCCGCTTCCACATCTGGCTGGCACTGCCACATCTGGCTGGCACTGCCACCTGCCACGTGAGCATTGCTGCCTTTCCCAGATCAGATCGTATCTGCCTCCCAACCTGCCAACCCTTGGGCCCCTTCTTTTGGAAATACTGTATTTCTGGCGAGATCTGTGGCTCGGCACAGTGTTGCTCAGCCTGCTCTGGGAATGGAGCGCAAGGGGGTGATTCCTGTGGCAAAGTACAATGCCACAGGGTGATGAAACCTCAGCACAAAGGTGATGCACCCCTCCCCTCTCTGCACGCTGCACTGCTCAGGGTAGCTGTTCCATCTCTGATTTTGGAAGACAGTCCAGCACAAGCAAGATCCTTCTGAGCTCAGCGATGGGCCCCTGCTCATGCAAAGTTGCTTCCTGATTTGTCTTTGTCAGGTCTGACAGACTGTCCTTCCCTTGGCTGGTCCTCACAGCCATTTATCCAAACCACCTTGATCACTGTAAGGAATTAAAGCCATCTTTGCCCCGACATGGCTTTTGCCCTCCCTGAGCTCTCCTAGCAAGCTGTGAAGCATGAGGTGTGCAGAACTGCAAGCACTCGGTGGGCTTAGACAGTTAATTTACTGCAAGCCAGATGATGTTTGCTGGGAAAGGAACCGCTTTCGCTGCCTTCATTGCCTCTGCTGGAACCCATGTACCAATCAATAATTCAGGTGCCCTTACAGCTACCACCAGCAGATCCCTCCCTGCTTGCTTAATGGGAAACCCAGCTTGGGCAGCAATCTGCAGCCAAGGAGCTGGTGGCCGAGTGGCCACTGTGACCCGAGGAGCTTCCCAGCATCACTGCCCCGGCACACCCAGCCTGTGTCGTTCTGCCCTCCACCGGGCAGGGAACCGCTGCCGAGCAGGGAGCCAGGGGCTGCTGGGTGCAGGGGGTTCGGGGGGCTGCTGCCCTCTGATTCCAGAGAGATCAGACCTGAAGGTGAAGTGTACAATTGGGAACATGGAGGGAAAAAAAATCCCAAGTCATTGCAATCTTTACAACTGAACAAATACCTCCATGTGCCAAGCCTGCTCGCTGAGCCTGATTTAAGCTGAAAATTCAGAACCATTTCCTGGTACAAATCATTCGAGCGGCATGAAACAATCAATGGGAGATATCATCTGCGACCCGTCTGCAGCCAAAACCATCTCATCTGTGAACACAAACTCATTAGGAGCGTGATTAATGGGGTCTGAAGGCAGGAGTCGGGGTAGCGAAGCTATCTGTGAGCTCTGCCCTCTGATTAACCTGCTCAAACAGTGCGCCGTGCCGAGTGGCAGCAGCCCCGCTCCCCCAAAGCCCGGGCATCCAAGCTCACTTGTGGAGGCAGCAGAGGGATGAGGAGCTCTGCTCCGCTTTAGCTGCCTCAAAAGTGATGCAATGCTTCGGTTTCCCAACAGCTTTTTCTTCCCTTGCTGGAGGGAAGAAATTTTGTGCTCACTAAAGCCAAGGGGAACAGCCAGGCCACTGCATCGGCAGGAAAAGCAAAGCCCAGGCTGTCAAAGATAGAAACAACAGCCCAAAATGGTCTCAGAAGAGCAGGACCAACTGTGGAAAGACACAAAAGAGAACTGTGATAGCAATTACTAGATGGCAGATGCAGGGGGCTCTGCCCGGGTCTGGTGTCCCTGCAGTGCTGGAGCAGGGACACAGAAGTTTCCCCGTACCGTGATGTCCCTGCAGCACAGTCCATTTTCAGCATCGGTGAAATTTGTATTCAGGAGGGACCTGATTTAGTTTCTCTCCTAAACTGCTTGCTTGATTAGATGTATCAAAAGTGCACTTTGAGGAACAGAGCTCCTCTTGCCACTGCAACCTGACACTGGTGTAAGAGGTGACCCAGAGCCTCTCAGTTTGCTTGCCCAGCTCTGATCCTTGCTCAGCAGCAGCCTGAGCTGCCTCCTGGCATGACTCAACCTCTGCTTTGCTGCCCTTCGCCACTGCGGAGCCTCACCCAGCAATGCCAGCATGCTTCCTTGCCCCCTGCTCTGACCGGCATGCTCCCCTTTTCCCTTCCCACCTGCCACAGGAGATCCCTGGTACACCCCTCCGGGATGCAGGAGGGGAAAGCACAGCCTCTGCTGCCTGCCCCGCTGCCTGCAGACCCCCAGCTCCATCCTCTGCTTGCTGCCCACAGGCTTGGTGGGACGTGGCAGTGCTGAGCCGCAGGGGCAGGCAGCAGCATGAGGATGGGCAAGGTCAAGCAGGCTTAGAGAAGTGAAAAGGGAGGAAGATTTTAGGAATATGGTTCAAATAGTGAAGGAATTAATTCTGGAGATGCCACGGAAATGATGGCCCATAAAGTTAATGAGATATTGCTGAAGAAAGGGTAAACAATTAGGACTATTAGCTGGAAAGATAAACCAAGACCTATTGCCCTCAGAAATACTGAAACTAATTAAATTGAAAATTACAACATCAGAGTACAAAAACAAAAGCAAATAAATTGAGAGAAAGAATTAACTGGCTTAATATCGTGATGATAATATTATTAGCAATAGGAAGTGGGGACTGTATGATTAAAGCTGTTTATTCTCATGCCTTTTTGCTGAAAGCCGGCGGCAAGGGACTCGGGACAGGCAGGAGGGAACCCACAGCACCGGGGGGTCTACCTGGGGGTCTGGCTCCTCACGGGGGTGGTTGTATCATCCTGGTGCCCCATTCACTGCCAGGACTGGTGCTGTCCTTCCTTGCCGGGTGGGAGGTCGGGCTCATCTGCCTGCAAACCTTCCAGTGCCCTCGCCAGCTGTGGCCTGGGAGAGACCTCCAGAAGAGTCACTAGCACTCCAATAATTGGTTCCATTTAAAGGGATTACAGCCAAATTAACTTCGTGGTTTGCCACCCAGAAGTAATCCTATTTTAAGTGGACAGATTCTTCTGTAGCGTCCAAGGAGACTATGAATGGGCGATGTAGTGCTTGAGTGAATTCTCAACAGCGAAGGGGGCTCATGGTCCTTCCTTGAGGGGACCTCTGGCATGAACAAAACTCATCTAATTGGGGTTGATGAGGTGGGGGGCTGACACATTAGCAACAGATTTAGCTGGCATCCCAGCGTGGGTGACAAATTGAGGAAGAAAACCCAGGCAGAGAACAATAAAAATATGCTTCAGGCAGGAATTTGTGTGCCGTGGAGGGAAAGGAGACAAAATCAATCTGGCCGTTTGCAGTGCACTCGCTCCCGAAGCCAACTGGCCCTGCCTGGCTGTGCCCTGGGTGCGTGGAGGCTCGGGCTGGGACTTCCAGCAGCACTGACCACCCCCCTCCCTACAGCGAGGGGCTTAACTCAGTCAATGGAAGATTGCAGAGCAGATTTCTGTGTATCCGAGATGCCCTTTGAGAACATCAGTAAAGTGGGTGCAAAGGCAGCAAGAGCTGTGGGTCAGGTTGGCATTGCTCACAGCCCCTGGCTGGGAGAGGGCTCTGGCATGAGCCCTGGGCTAAACCCCGGGGGCTGCTCACATCAGTGCAAGGCTCCAGCTGATAAAACCGGCTTCTTACTTCTGTGCCATTTACCCATTCTGGTAAAGTTATCTTCCCTGGTGCATTGCAAACCCTGTCTTCAGGTATGTGCGACTTCTCCAGAAAACAATGTTTCCTCCCTTTCCAGGTTGGAGAGACTTAGTGCTGGGTTTAAAGCCACACGCAGTGTTTCCAAGACCCTCACATTTTTCAAGAGCAGAAATAAAGCCAAGCAAAAGGCAGCAAATATACAGGAAATTAAGCAAAAGGTGAGAAGCTTGGGAAAGCCAAAAGGGTCTGCAAATCTGAGTCGAGTTTATCACTTGGTTCCATCCAAACACTTCTGTGGGTGAAGGTCAGCACGCGTGGGCAGCCCAGGCCCGGGAGCCCGCAGCGTTACCAGAAGCAGATCTGCTGGAGGGGGAGGCAGCATGGCAGAGCTGCTGCTGCTGCGCAGCGCTGAACGAGCCGCTCCTGCCCTGGTGGGCTTGGTGCCCCCACCTGCAAACTGCGCTGTTTGTGGTCTGGGGATGGAGACAGAGCCAAGTCTCTTGTTAGAGTCATTTTGTGATGATGCTTAATTTCTTCTGCAGAAGCAATTATGTTCTATGGGTGGAAAGCGATATCAGAGATGTGTGAGTGTTACTGCCATCCCATCAGCTCCTTGGCTGCCGCTGCCTGTGTTCCCACTGCTGCAGGAATAACAATTGGGGTGCAGGAGGCAGCGGCTTGGGCTGTGCCCACCTGTGCCAGGACAGATAAGAGACTTTGCAAACAGCAAGATAACCCCATCCACTGGCCAAATATTTACCTGAGAGCGGGTGTGTATCGCATCCAAAGGACAGCTTTACAAGGGCTGATCAAACACTTGGCGACCTCTGTGAACAAGCAAAATTGATAATGTGCCCCTGGTCTGGGCTCCCTTGTCATCTGTTTTCATTGCCAAGTTCTCTAATTATTCAGGAAGCACAGCAGCAACCTGCGTAGTTTGGGCTTTGTTTCTTATTTCTTCCACCATCTTCACCTAACAAAGGAATTAACGCAAACACCGTAATGTTCTAATTCTTATAGGCTAAAAAAAAAGTTATGTCTTCATTCGGTTAAGTGAATCTGGTAGAAATACAATTTTTTTTTCTCGCCAGTGGCCCAGTCTGCACAGGTATTGAAGGGCTCTAATTACAGAATGTCTGAAGCAATTAGGCACCTTGCAGCCATCAAACAGTCGGCTGTTGTGAAGATTAGCCTACTTAACATTACTTCCCCCATAATTAAAAGTTGCTTATCAAGGGTTATAGTGCTGAGAAAGAAACTGTGAAGGCAAAGGATAGAATTGCCTGAGATTTTGCATGGGCTCTGTGTCATACCACCATGTGAAGGAGCTCAAAAGGCACTGACTATGTCCAGGACTGTCCAGCATTCCTGGGGGAACACGTGCTGCAGTGTAGCCCCAGCGAGGGCCATTGCTCCTGGCTCCAGCACGAGATGTCTTGGCGTGAGGCAGCAGAGAAAGCGGGGACCACTCTCTGGGTGCCATCCTTCAGGGATCGTCCTGGCTTTGGTTTTCGAGGGTTGAAGGAAATCAGCTGGGGTGATTGCAGGAGCTGGGTTGGATGGTGCTGTGCGGGGCAGGACAGGGATGCTTGTGCCGGCCAGCGCTGCCCGAACAGGCAGCAGGGCAGCCTCGAAGTTGCTGCATCACAGCAGCCTGTTAAAAGTGCCATGACATTTGGGGAGCCAAATGGTGCCAGGAGCTGCGGACAGGGATCTCCCAGTACAGATGGCGTGATCTATGCTGTCCATCAAGAGGCACTGAGGTGCAGGCAGGGCTCCGCTTGCCATCCAGTTGTCTGCTTTTAATGGATATAAATGGTTACCTTTAGTGGCGAAAAAGCTGAATGGGTACAAATATTACCAATACCTTAAGGGTGCATTGGGCCTCATTATCCTTGGGTAATCGAGGTTATGTGGAGCTCTTCTCCTTTATCTGTCACTGTCTCTCTCAGCAATGTGCTGAAGCAGAGAAACCTCGAGGATGAATTGCAGGAAGCTGGAGAAGGGCTGGGACCCTGGAACCTCACTGGGTGGAGGGAGCACCTGCCTCCTGCCCTGCTGCAGGCAGGGCTGGAGGGATAGAGGGAGCCCCCCCTGCAGCCCGTGCATGATTGCTTTCAATGAAATCTCTGCAAGTCATTACTTATTTGGTATGTTTTGTTTCTCTCGGTCTTCAGAAATCACCGGCAAAAAGCCAGTGACATTCTCAAATGGATCCACAGTTATTTCTGAATTTCTCTGGGAAACATTGCAATTTGTAGTGTGTGCACCGCGTTGGTATCACACAGGAGAGCTGCTTTTCCTTCCCTGGGTAAACATCTACCTACGTGCTACCCAGTGCTGCGTGCAAATGCTATTCTGGAGAGCTACAGAAATATCCCGTCAGTAAACAAACCCAATACTACTGAGACTACCCCCGGCGGTGAGTTTCAGGGGGTTTATCGGTCTGGTGAAGCCAGCTGCGTTGGGGAATCCCACAAGCCACATGCGGCTCTTCCCGCTTTGTGGTGGGAGTTATCTCGCAGTGCAAGTTGTGTATTTTACAACTGAATCTATAAGGCAACATTTGCAAGCACCAAATGCACGAGCATTCATGCTGAGAATGTGCTTTCTGCAGGTATTCTTCCTAATGACACTGAGGCCGTGAAATATTCCTGGAAAGTGCTTGCAAAAGGCTTTCAGATATGTCAAATAAAGTTTTTCATGTTATCTTGAATTTGTTTTCCGTTTCTAAGGAATACTCAGACTTTCAACTCCTCCCCTCTTCCCCCCCCCCCCCCCCCCCCGGCTTGCTGCGTAGGAGTTGGGGTTTGTAAGGAGGAGCAAGGCAGTGTGCTGTGTGTATAATCACATACCAGCGCATCCACAGATCTTCTGAAGGAAATCTCGCTGAAAATACTGAGCTGCATTTTTGCACCACAACATTCAAACAGATTCAAAAACTCCAACTCTATTTACTCCTTCATTCAAAGAAGGGAGTAAAGCCGAGTTTCACATAGTTGTCCTTCCGTTGTCTCCTTGTCAGAGCAGAAAACTCGGTCACAGAAGCCAAATCCCCATCCCAGGGCGACGTGTGGTGGCTGCCAGGCAGGAGTCAGGACACGGCTGGAGTGTCCATCCAGGATCACAGCTGCCTCTGCACCTCTCGCTTGCAGTTTGTGGCAACATTCATCGAAAACCACGTCTCAGCAGAAAAGCAGTGCCATTGCGGAGTCGGTCCAAGTCAGACCACTTTTTTACTATATGCAGGAAAACCATTAATATGATGAAAATGACCTCGAATTGCTATTGCTGGGTTAGTTAATCTGGCCAGGCTCCTTTCGGCTCTCAGCCACCATAAAAGAAGACAAATTGCCTGTCTGGTGTTTAAAGGTTTTGGAATATAGGACAGCATTGATTTTGTGTATCTGAAAAGGTGACGCTCCCTGGGCTTGCCAGGGAGCGGGGGGTTTTGATGACCAAGCATTGTTTGATGCTGATTCTCCCCACTGATACCGCACCTGTCGCCTCTGCTGGGGAGCGGGTGTTGTGGACAACCCAGGGGATGGGGAGTGGGGGAAGAGGTGGGGTGAGATGACAGGGTGGAAATCGTCACTTCCCTGGGCTCTCTGCTGTTGCCCACCCTCACTGCCCACCCTGCCCAGCTCTGACCTGGGCTGGCTGGGGCTCGGCTTGGCTCCATGGTGCCCCTCCATGCCCACTGCTCCTCCAGGCAGCCGAGCAGATGGAGCGCTTTGCCTCTTGCTGGGAAGCATTATTTCCAGTCCTTGACTCAAAGGGGATAAGCGTTCCTAATTTCAGGCATTTATGCAGCCCAGAGGGCAGCCTGGTCCCCGTGGTGCTGGGCTCACACAGCAGCTGCCTCCTGCTCTCCCAGCACTGGGGCACTTCTCACCCCAACCCCACCACCACTGAAATGGGTGAGAAAGTCTCCATCACCCCCATCAATGAGCTGCTGGGGCCGCCAGCCCGCAGGAGAGCCCAACCTGCCCTCCGGGACTACTTGCCCCTCCAAGAGCTGCCGGGCAGGGGGATGTGGGGCTGTGTAGCCCAGGGGCCTGCTGCTCGCCTCGTGGCGTGCCAGTGGGGTTCTTGACTTTTGTCTGCCCAGCCCCACTCTGTGTCCATAACCAGGGCAATCACACCCCAGATCTATTTACACGCAAAATAAAACTAATTCCTTGTTTGCGTTTCCTTCCACAAATCCCCAGAAATAGCCCACAAAGGGAAAGCTATGAAGGAAAAAGTGATTAATTCTCCGTGGCACATTTAAACACCGTTTTTATTACAATTCAGCCTTTTCACGCACTTTGCCCTTTTCTGATTCATTCTTGCTCTTTTGAGGTGGAACAAGGCTGATGTTTTGCAGCTCCCATTTCCCAAGAGGAGCTTTTAACTCTTGATTTGCTGCTGTAGCTGTGTCAATGAAGGAGAGCGGTTCCCACTGCGCCCACAGAAATGGGGATGCTCTGGGAACGTTCCCTGGGAGCAGCAGCATGCCCAGCTCTCCCAGCACAGCCTGTGGGATCTAGCCCAGGCATGATGGGTGCAGTGGGGTGCAATGGGGTGCAGTGGGGTGCACCTGGGCCAGGGACATCCCCAGCTGAGCCGCCGGCACCCTGGCTCTGCTGCACAGTGCCCGTGCAGCAGCGTTTTACAACACAGAGCAACAAAACCTGAAATGTACTGGAAATAATTCTACTACCAAATGCATTCAGCTCTGTTTGTTTGCTTTTAAATTAACATCGGGGATGAAATGATTCACTGAACTACAAAGAGATCCCTCGACTTGACAAGAATCGCAGGCAGGATTTCTTCCACTTGCAGTTATCACAGGAAAAAACATTTCAACATCTTGTCTGCTCAGTGCAAGAAAAATAGTTCTGTACTCTATGCTTGGGAAACAAGGAGCTTATCAAAAAAATCTCAGGCATCAGGGGGATGAGACGGCAGAGACACCAATGAAGCACCTTCTCTCTCTGCTGTGCCTAACCTGGGAGCTGCTATGGGGAAGGACAGCTCTCTGAAGCAGCACCACAGGGTTGCTTTTATTAACTGCTGCTGTCTGTGATTAAGGGGATGGGTCTGCAAGAGACAGAGCAAAAGGAGCGGCCACCAGCACCGCAACCCCAAGCCACACAAATGGGGGACAAGGGAACGTTTCTCACTCATTTTCCTGAAGACAAAAGGGGGGAAAGGCCCGGAGATGCAGGGAAAGGAGTGGGCAGTGGGGTCTGTGCCCAGCCAGGCTGCGTGTGCCCCCATCGCCCCAGGCCCTGCGTGCAGATCCTTCAAGGTCGCTCACCCCTCCTTGCCACGCAGCATCCTCTCAGCCTGAGCAAGAAAAGCTTCTCCCTGCCCCCTGCCCCCTGCCCTCCTGCCAGCAGCCTGCAGCGGGGCTATTCCAGGTGCCTCCGTTATGCAGACACACATGGGCACGCACGCGGGGACAGCGGTAACGATTAGGAGCTGCTCGAGGTAATGATTAGGAGCTGCGGCAAAGCAAGCACGGGTGGGTAAGCCGAACTAGTCAAAGAGCACATAAGCCTAGAGTCATAATTAGACGTGGGGAGAGAAGCCATGACCTTGACAGTATTAGGGAAGAGGACTTCTAATTAGGAGGCAAAAGGGCCAGGTGCTGTTTAACCTGTTTCTAAAAGTCGTTAAACTGCCCTGAATGACTTTATTGCCAAGAAGATTTGGAGGACAAGCTGACAAGCATTAACAAAGCTGACCGAGCGAGAAGAGAGGCCAGGCTGGGAATGAGGGCACATTCCTCTGCGTCCAGCCCCAGGTCCTCAGGGCTGCCCTTGCCACCAGCCAGGGATGGGGACGAGGTTAACGGTGGATCAGAAACAGCTCCCGAGTACCCACCGGCAGCCTGCAGAGAAGCAGGAGTCTCCAACAGCTCCATTTGCAGGACAGGTTACTGCACAGTAAATATTTCTAGGTGGTTTAGGGCTGGGGAAAAACATTTAACTCAGGGAAAAGACTGGTGAGGTTCTGCCTCTGGGAAAACCGGACAGAAAGATGGATGTCAAGAAAAGGCTCCGGGAGAACGTCAGGCCACAAGTCATAAATTTTCAAACCGTTTTAGTGCGCAAATCCCTTTAATCTTGGCACCTTGGGACCAAACATGAAACCAAGCTGGTTAAATTAAATAAGCCAGAGGAACTAAAAATTTCTCTCAGTTGGTTGCCCTTTAGGTATGAAGCTCCAGCTGCTGGTTCTCCAGCCATGCACAGGGCTTCCAGGAGTGCCCCAGCCTGTGAAGGCGTTTCTCACAGGATGCTGAGAGCCCACTCTGCGGGTGGGCTTTGATGGAAAGCCAACGTTCTGAGAGTTGCCGAGACAGGCAAGAAGCTGTGGAATGTGGAAGTTTAAGCTTAGGCTGCTTTTAATGTCTTTTTAATTGAGCTGGTTTGCTAATTCTGGTTTCAAAGCTTGTGACTTTTCCAGAGTCAACAAGGTTACTTGATGATCAAGCTCTCTGTTTCCATCAGGTCTCTTCCACCCACTTAATGAAAACAAATGCCACCCGAGACAAGGGCCATCCTTCTTATTTGTCTTCTGGGGCCCTGAGAATGGGCTTGCTTTAGGCTTCTTTTTATATACGTTATTTTAACAAATGAACCAAATTATATTCTGGCTGTTCCCAGATACATCTAATTCCCAAACCGTAATGGAGCTGTTTCTGGTTTCTGGTCATTAATCCCATTAGTGTCAGCCGTTGCATCTGGTCCTGGCCGTGTGAAATTCTAGTTGCTCCCGGAGAGTGCAGAGTAAAAGCTCTTGGAAGCGGTTCCCTGCAGCAGGGCTCCGAAGGGCAGGAGCAAGGCTTAGTGGCCAATTAATGGCAACTAATTCCCTCTCACCTGCCCTTTGCCCACAGATGTCCCATTTGAAGGAGGGTGCGGATGCTGCTGGTGGTGGAGCAGCCGGAGCGGGGCAGCAGGGGGGGGTTATTCCCCTTTTATGAAGTTTGCCATCCCAGCTATTGTAATAAAATATTTCGACCAGTGAGATGCAATCACCTTTGAAAAGCAGAGAATTAAAGCTTCCTAGATGGCTTATGGCAGACCCTGAACAGGAGAAAAGCACGGAGAAGCCAGGCAGCGGGAAAGGATATTTGTGCAATAAGCCAGTCCTAAGGCCGTGCAGGCAAGCAAGAGTTGATGAGAATCAATTGGTTTGCAGCAGGACCTCGACTGCAGCAGCTCGTATTTCCAGCAGCATCAAACTTCCTTCACTCCTAAGAACCTCCAAACTTTAAGACCATTTTTCCCCCTCAGTATTCAAGTGCTGCCACAGTCTCTGGCTCACCAGCCCCACGGGTACTGGGGGGATGAATGAGTGTGGCATGAAACAAATTGGAAACAACAGCTTACTTTTACTGTGAGATAAAAAAAAAAAAAAGAGAGAGAGGCAAGGGGAGAGTGGAGAAGTGCTTAAATAAAACCATGCAGCTCGGGCTGAAAGAAGTAGGTTGCTTATCCATCAGTCCATCAGCAGCCTCGTGCGCTCGATCCGTGCTGGAGCCCCCAGCCCTGCTGGCCCTACAGCTCAGCTGCGTCTTGCTGCCTTGTTGCTGCTGGTCTGGAAAATGACAGCAGGCACAGAAAAAAAGAAAAAGAAAAAAAAAGTATTTAGTGCTTTGGTTAGGGCAGAGATCAAGTATTTAGGTGTTTCTCCCAAAGTTGTTACATTTGGCATTCTTCTGAGGGTGTTTACTTCCTCCTGGTGCCGAAAGCAGCGATATATATCAAGCAGCAGGAGCACAGAGAGGCTGCGGATGTATTACGGGGCTGGCATGAGAACACAGTGTTTTTTCTGGCTGTTTCAGAGACCACAAGCCAGGCTGCGAGGAGACCTGTGGAGGACGGGATGTGGGCTGTCCCCTCCCCACCCATGCTACCCAGCTGGATGCTGGTGGGCACGGGGGGAAAAGGGCAGCAGGAGCCTTGCAGGGTGGTACGGGACACCCCCTGCCCGATGCCTCACTGTGCTCAGGACGGAGCAGCCGGTGGTTGGGATCTGGGGAGAAAGGCACGTCCTTTTGCCAGAGGATGGTACCAGCGAGAGCAGCGGTGTGCCAGGGCTGCTGCCCCTGCCGCTGGAGCAGCACAGCGAGCTGCTCAGGGGCTGCTGGCGAGAGGGTTTTACCCTTGAGCACTTGTTTTGCTTTTGTTCTCTGGAGCAAGACACCTGCTTTTCCCACAAACAAAGCCATAAATTGTCGTGCAAGCAGGTTTCAAGGGGAAGAAAAAGTGGAGCTGGGATGACAGCGACAGGGAGTTGTGTGAGGAGGTGAATTACTTGAAATATTGCTGAAAACTTCCACGCCATAAATATATTTCTGACCACAGCTAATCAATCATCATAATTATTCTATAAATAAGGGAAAGGCTGGCTGTATGGTACCTGACTTCTTTCTGCAGGCCTCTGGAGCAAATTTGTTAGCATCTTAAAATAAACTATTTGCTCCAGATAGTTTGTTTGTACTCTCCAGGCTGAATTGTCTTCTCATTCATTTTTCAATGCCTTTGGTTTGGTCGTTGGGAATCTTTGTGCTTTTTTCGCTGTCTGGTTCTGACAAAGACATATGGGGAGGGGAGGGGAAGCGTGTTTAAAAACCGACGAGAAAGCACTTGCTTTTCTTCTGTGCCGTGAGGAGTCTTGACAGCAGAGATCAAAGTTCTGCTTCCACATCCCCCTGGACTGGTTAACATCCGTGTTTGCCTCTCAGCTGGGGAAGGGACATGCTGGACCATGGTTATTCCGTGGTACGGAGCTGCATGCTCGAGCATCCCAGCCTGCCGGTGCCCAAACCAGACACCTGCCTGTCAGCCACCCCCTTTGTGGTGACAAAAACCACACGATATAAGCCACAACCAGGGAAGGGACAAAGCATAAAGGGTAATGCTGCTTTCCTCCGGGCAGCTGCAGGGAACGGTGTCTGGCTGCTGGGTGAGAGGGGACTCAGCTGGGCCACAAAACCCTCAACAGGTAAACAACAGATTTCATGGCCAGGTTGCCTCAACTGCTGGAATAAGCCTCTCTGGGAATTAGGGAGTGCCAAGTGCCCCATGGTGCTGATGCCAGGCAAGGAGCGGGTCCTGAGCCATGTGTCAAACACACAGAAAACCGCAGAAGGAACGAGGTTTCCATCTCCCGTTTGCTCCGTGTGTTACTGGCGGAGACCTGGACCAGACTGGGGAGAGCTGCACCCGTGCTGCGCAGTGATGGGGAACAGCAGGAGAGCATCGCTGCCTCAGATGGCACATCCCATTTATTTCATTTCAGGTTTCTACAGTGGGAAGATTATCAATCAGCTCCGCTTATATTTAAAGTGGCTGTGGCAGGGAAAGCTTGTACACATGTGGAAACTCATTCCTGGAGCCCCCCTGGTTGCAGGGAAGGAGCTGTAGGGTTTATGAGTTTAATTTTGAGCCCTGCAACCTCACGTCAGCCACCACCTGCTCATGAACCTATTTCTGCAAGAGTTTTATAAGTGATAAAGTCAATATTGGTCTGTGACGTGACAAAGTGTCTTGCACCAGTTTTTATCCCGGGCAGAGGTAAAGGATGCTGAACGCCCTTGCAGCCAGGGGCGAGCCCAACTCCCGGCAGGTCTGCCACAGTCAGGCCAGTCTCCAGCCCCCTGGTCTCCTTGCAGCCCTCCATGCTAAGGAGGCCGCAGTTTAATGTCTTTTCCACAGGGCTATAAACTCTCAACACACCATTTTTTCCTTTTTATAGATCAGCATTACTAATTTATTGGCAGTTTACTATTTGGAAATGTTCTCATATAAATTAATGGGAAGGTAATATTAAAGCTCAGTCCCTGGGGGAGGAGAAAGCCAAACAAAACCCACATTCCCGGTGCTCAAGAAAAAGCAGCCCTTTAAATCACTCCCTTTGCTCTGCAGAGGCCATCACTCCAAGGGCAGAAGCTGTGTGGAGCAGCCCCAGAGCTTGGGCTCCGGCTCTGCCAGGGCTTCCCAAGGGTCCCAGACCAGGAAGCCAGCCGGCTCCAGTGCCCGGGGCACACAGCTCACCATTTATCACTCTCCACAAGATTTGTTCCTCTCCAGCTCCCAGGTCCCTGTGATCTTTCTAACTTCCATGGGGAAATACGCACCCTGACTGTACTTTCCTTAGAGCTTTTCAGGCGTGCAGACATCTCAAGACACTTCAGCAGGCATTTAATTATAAGCCAGAGGAAGAAGCGCCCTACTCAGACAGCTTCAGCTGCCGCTGCCAACCAGCAGCGTCCTGCAGGCCACGGCGCACAGCACAAATACATGCATTTGTGTCAATTAAATGGCATAATAAGTCTGCGCATTCCTCTGCTAAACACAGAGGAATGTGTGCCGAGGGGGTGAGGAGCCGCTCTGTGTGTGTGAAGGAGGAGAAGTGGTTTTTTCAGAGGCATGAGCCGTTACTGAAGGCTGCTCCTTCGTCTTACGTACTTCAGGAGAAAAAAATGAAGCTATCTGCCCCAAAACAAGGCCCCCGCAGCATCTCCCACTTGGTGGAAGGTTGCCCAGTGCCGGGGGTGCAGCCCCATGTGTGAGCCCAGCCCTGGAGGGGGCTCACTGCTGGGGGTCCCTCGGCATCCCCCGCAGCTGGGCAGGGCTCAGAGTGACAGAGCTGATGGGGAGTGCTGTGCTAATTTACATGCGCCTCCTTTCATTTTATAAAACTATTGCCATTTATGAGGAAAGCTTATTGAGTTAAATCACTTCTCCTGCAGTAATATAAAAATTCTGCGGCTCAGGAATACTGACATGCATGAGAGTCGGGCTCACTTTTCTTGCTGAGCAGATGAGGAACAGGAATGATTATTTCGTATCACTTTACGAAAGAGACCTTACTGTAATATACCTGCTGTGCATTGATAAATAGCACCAGCAGATAATAAGGGCCTTAGGCAAGGAGCAAGGAAGAAAAAAGGCTTTCCAGCATGTGAACACAAATGCTTTAAATGTGAACTAAATTGGCCTGATCATTCCTCAGATTTGCAAAATTAAACCGTGCCCAATTGTCAGCATCACTGAGATTTACGAGACAAATATAGCCAAAGCAAAGGGAATCTATAAAAGCCCTGCTAGAGATGCTTATAGTGTTTAAAAGGCATGTATTGCTTATGAAATCAAGTGCTATAACTTGGTTATCCTCCATACCACCTCCCAGCAATGGAGAGCTGGAAAAGTTCATCAGCCAGGAATGCACGAGAGATGTACACTGGCACCAGAGCTGGAAATAAGCCCGCCTTAGCACCGGGCCTCCGCTCTTCAGAAAACCTTTTTACGCAAAGAACTGTAGGGCTGGACCTATGCATTCTATGCACCACCATTGAGGTGAAAACCTGTAATTCAGTATGACTAAGCATCCTAGGAAGCCACCTGCTGCAGACATGCTTGGGAGCTGTGGAAAAGCCCATGCGAGATGACAGCTGGTAGCCCGCTCTTTCAAGCTTTGCCAGGCGCTGGGTTTGCTAACACTCTCTCTCTGCTAGGGGCTGTAGTCTTAAATCAGCAGCTGCTCTGCATGGTGCAGTTACCGCGTGGTCACTGGGAACTACGAGTCAATGAAATCAAAGTCATCTTTGCTATTGCCCTGGCTGCACCTCATTCACCCAGATCCCTCAGACTCCTGCCATAGCTCGAACCCCCACCCCCGTAGACGTCCAGAAAGAACACCCATCTTGCTGCATTTCTCTCGTCATGTTTGTCTACCTTGTCCCATTTAGCAAACCAGGACTGGATTAGGTTTTCTTTCCCCATGAGGAGCAGTGTGAAACATTGACCCCATAACGGTGCTGCTCCTTTCCCAGGCAGAGAAGACCTCTGCTTTAGCTTCACGTCTCCAGGTTGTTAATGTCTCCCAGCCGACAGCCACCGCACGAAGGAGAGCCACCTTGCTTCACCTTGCAGCAGCTAGATGTAAAACCTGGGGAAACCATGGCAATGCTGGAGTCAGTGTCACCTGTCTAACGATGCCAAGGACTTTCCGCAGAGTTAACGGAGGCAGGTTACCTCTTGAGCTGTTAAAAGCACCATTTCCAGCCTCCTGCAAGGGCTGTTTCTTGGACATCTGCTTTTGACCCCAGCTGGCGCACCAGGCTCCATGGCCCCTGCCTGCCCTGTAGCAGAGGTGCCGGCAGCCGCAGGGCAGAGGGGGCAAGGGCTCGGTGTGCCGGGGATGAAACCAGCCAGGAGCTGGCTGTGTCTCCATCAAAACAAACGGTACCTGAGCACAAAGCGTGGGGTGAGCAGGTGGATTCTTGATGCCTGTGCTGAAGACAATTAAGCTGCTCAGACGTTTCATCTGTCCTCAGGGTCCTGCTTCAGGGTCAGGATTTGCTGCCCGGCCAGGAGGCAGGGGGATGCAAACTAAGAAGCCAGTTAGAAAAAGATGATTGATCTGAGCTCGTTCCTATCAGCCGTGCTGGAACAGAGGCAGAGCCAGAGGCGCTCCATCTACACAGTACGGCTGCTGCATTCGGGATACTTGTGCCTGGAGGTATCTTGCATGAGGAGCTTGTCCCCATCCTACCCCGTTTAGAGGCACGCTGAGAAACACGACATCCTCCCCTACGCTAAGTTCAACCAGGGCCCCAGAAATTTCTTAAGCAAGCATTTGAAATAAGAATTGTAAGAGTGCCTCAGAGCTGGTGCTAAATATCAAGAAGAGAAAGCACCGAGCTTCTTGCTTAGCTCCAAGACCAAAGTGCTCCCCAGCTCTTTCCCCTGCCCAGTCCTAAGCCAAACGGCTGGCAGGCACCTTACGGGTGGCTTATAAGAGACCTGCAGGCAACAACAGTGAGCACCAGCACCTGAGCAAATTCAGTGTCTGTCTGGGACTGAGGCTAGTGGGGCTTTGCCATGCTCCGGGGCTGTGTTAAGGGTATGGACAACGTAGGCATTTTGTGCTTCTTTCATTAATCTCTGAGGCTTTAGCTTAGTTATGCTACTGGGCTGCTAAGTCAGGGCTTCATGCTTTCTGATTTTTTCTTTTGTCTTGCATGCACACATGAGACAGATTTTGCTTCCACAAGGGATATTTATAGGACATATGTTGGAGCTTGAAGAAGCTGATTAGCAATGTTTAGCTTAAAAAAGAAGAAACTGCATGAGAGCAGCACGGCAAGACAAATACTGTTTGAGATGTTAGCTTCTGGGTAGCAGCTCCCCTGCCTTCCTTGCTGGGTCTCAAGTCCTGGGCAAATGCAGTCGGGGGGACACGGAGCCAGACACGTGAGGCAGGCTCTGCAGCAGGGCTGGCGTTAGTCAGCGAAGGCAGGGTGCTCTGCCTCCTCTGCCTGGGGAAGGACTTTGGGGACAGGGGTGGCTGAATAACACACTTTCCTGGCAACGTGGGCTGAGGCTGGAAAGCTGGGTGATGTCCCCTGGGCAGGCAGCCCACGCTGCAGGGAGGCTCCGTGGGGCTGTGGGAGCTTGCGGTGACTCTTTCAGGCTTGGAGAGTGGGAGAAAGGCAGATGTGCCCCATGGAACTGTTTCTGGCTTTTTCACACCTTCTCACCCTCCCCTCCAGCTCCCCTGCCTTGCAACACTTTCCTTCCAGGGGTCTGGTGTGCTGGAGCTGTGTCTTGCTTCTGCCAAGACCATTAGAGGAGTTTGAGACGTTGGGGGATGTTTTCTTATGTGAATACAAGTCTTGGAGTCCCCTAAGAGCTGCTCAGAGGATAAAAACTACTAGATGCTTTCCAGAATTCTATTCCCTGTCAGCACTGGTCTGACAAACCGAAGTACGATGTTACAAGGAGGCAGCAATTGCATTATACTCCTCTCTTCTTCACAAGCTCTAAGTAACACTTCTTTTTCCGTATGAAAGGAAAATGGGTAATGGCAACCTATTTCTATTGAAGAGACAATTTTCACTCCTCCTTGGCAAGTGTAGCCAGGGCAGCATCTTTCTTTCCACTCAGAGGCAAATTAACGGATTTTGCCTCAAGAACATGATGAGTGAAGTGCACTGCAGCTGTCACGGGTGGCAGCACCCTTGGGGTGCCCACGCTTATTAAAGCTTGCTGGAGCAGAGGGTGGTGGGTGATAATGCAGGTGCTGTTACGGAAAACCTGGGAAGTGCAGTTTCGGATCATAGGGAAACCCGCTCATTTCTTCCAGAACACAGGTCTGCACGAACATCTGTGACCCACAGTGCAGCAGCCAGTTCCTGTCAGTGCTTACAGCTTTGCACCAGCATCAGGAACTTCACTCTCTTTGGAGAGATAACTCTGAGGAGGACAAGCTAGACAAACGAATTCACTAATGACTTCCTTCCCTCCTACTTAAATGGTGGAATAATTCACAGTTCCTGCTCCCGCAGCGGGCTGCTCCGTCTCCTGCCACCCGCTCCCTGCTAGGCAACCCCGGCAGCACTGCTGAGTACACGAGCCAGACAAAAGGGGCCAAGATTGCTGATGGGCATGGATCTGCTTTTCAAAACGCCGGGAAAACGGGTGTGCTGGCTGTTTTCAGAAGGCGCAGAAGCGAGGGGCTCACGTGTTGCCTGGCCCAGCGGCAGGCAGGCAGCAGGCAGGGCCCTCTGGAGGGTCAGATGCCCAAGCCCTGGCCACCTCCCCCCCTCCCGGTGAGGTTTACACTCCAAGCATCTCAAACCGGCCCCGAACCCGAGTAATGGCCTATACATAAAAGCTTTGTGTGCACGCTTGCTTTGCTCCTGTTGAAAGCCTCAACTCTCCTTTGATCTCTTGTTTTTTTTTCTGGTTCAAAAGTACTCTGGGAGCTTCTGGCTGGTGATGTTTCAATGCAGGGCAGAGGACAGAAGCTCTCGAAGAGGCTCAGGGCCAGAGGAAAGCTGACGGCAAGAGCACAGGGCTATACGTTACCAGGGCTCGCTTGCTTTACTTATGTATGTAGAGGTATCGCAGCTGTTTACAGCCAAATAAATATGCTCAGAATTTCCTGCTGGCTTCCAGCCCCCTTTCTCAAGCTCGACCTGGGCTGCCAGGCCCCAGAGCTGCCTGGCCGCGGTCCTGCCCCCCACCCTGGGGTGGTGCCCCAGCGTGCAATCCCCATGCTGGTTCCATGCAGTCAGCACAAATGGGGAAATAATATTTTTTGAAGTGGGGACGAGTTAAGAGGATTTGTTTCAGATACAAGATAGCTCTCATTAATGTTTGCTCGTTTGGGTTTATGTAAGCCATAATTGATTGTCTTCTACTTAACTGCCTTCCAGTATCTCTCAGGCTCCAGAACAGACTCTTACGAGACTGACAATTGCAAGCTCTTCCCTTCTTCTCTCTAAAGATCTTTCAAGTTAGTTAGCCGGGTTTAATGGAGGATAAAGTCACTGGGCTCGGAGTAAAGCTGAGCTTCCTCTTTCAAGTCACCGCACACACCGCCCCCAGAAAGGCTGCGTCCAGGTGGCTCTTGTGCTTTGATACCTGTTTTTACTGAAGCTGTTGTAATTTGCAGCTACGGACATCGTGCGTACAGTTGTGGCTTTGCACGTAAGGAACGTCCCTGGGTCTTACGGCTCCCTCCCCCCAGGCTGCGGAGGGACAAGAGCCCTGCCTGAGCAGAGCCGTGGTCCTGCTTGTCACTGGCCTTGGGGACAGCTGCTCTTCAGGCCAACCCCCAAGACTTCATCCTTCCCAAAGCAGGTTCCTTCTGACCAGGAATCCAAGTAACATGGGGATTTGGATGCTGAACTACAGCACTTCTAGCGGCAGTCGGAGCCGATCCAGCAGGAGCACAATACGGAGCGGGGACTTGCGAGGTGTCACAGGGACAATGCTGACCTTTCAGCAGGCTGCCTGGCTGAAAGGAGGCTCCTTCTCTTTCTAGAACAAGTTTATAGAGAGGCAGAAAAGAAACCCAGTGACTCAGAAAGGCAGCGGAGAGAGACTTGTTCCTACTTAGGTCTTGCTCTCTGGGGTGGCTGTTTTGAACCGAGCGAGCTGTGGGTGTGCAGTGCCCCTTCCCTGCTGGCCCCCTGCGGAGCCAGAGGACGAGGGGACCCGCCGGGCAGTCCCGGCTCTGCAAACCGCAGTCCGGCTCCCCGCACGTAGCCAGGAGCAGCTGAGGAGAATCTGTCCCCAGATTAATGCAAAAACTTCGCGTCTTGCAGCAACTGAACGGAAAGCATCCAAAGGCTCCTTGTTTCAAGAGAGACACTTTTCTTTCGACACAACTAGCTGCAGGAATAATTTAGCTTCTTACTGGCAGCCCCCCTGGAAGGAGCGAACGCGTATCGGGCTGTGATGAAACACCTCTTAAAATAACCAAAGCCTTTCCCCACGCGTGCACTTGTCCTCCTTGTGCTCGGTTGTCTTTAAGCGAGCGCAGAGCAAAAAAAAAGGCACCAACTTTCAGCCGAAGGAGGCTCGGTGGCGGCGGTGGCTGCGAATCTCCGAGGTTCGGGGGCCGGAGGAGGAGGCGGCTGCCGGGGAGAGGCCAGTCGCCAGCGCTCCCGCTTTGCCGGCCGCTCCGTCCCGCAGAAGAGCCGTGCGGGAGCAGCCGCGGGATGCGCTGGCGGTGCCGCCCGGCTCCCCCCGGCAGCCTGCGCCTGCTCGCACGGCCGGCTGGTGGAGCACGCTGCGGCCGCCGCCGGGCCCGCTGCTCCGGCCAGCGGGGCCGGGGGGCGAGGCAACCCCCCCGCCTTCCCCAGCACGCCTCCCCGGGGCTTCGCAGGGCCGTGCCGTGCCGTGCCGGAGGCCCCGGCGGCTCGGGGGACCCCTCGGTGCCGAGCGCGGAGCTGCTCCGGGCGCAGGACTGCGCGGGCGCTGGGGCTAGAGCAGGTGCGTGCGGCCGGGCAGGGCGAGCAGCCGCCCCCCGGGGAGCCACGAGCGAGCTCCGGGGGCCACGGGCGAGCTCTGGGGGGCAGGCGGCGTCCGGGAGCGCGGGCTCGGGGAGTTGCTGCCCGGGCTCGGGAAGGCTGGTCCCCCGCGGGACCCTGCCCGCCGCCGGAGCCGCGCAGAGCCCCGGCCGCCCCCCGCCCCAAGCCCCGCCGCGGAGGGGCCGCGCTCCGCCCCCGCCTCCTCCCCGCGCAACTTCCCCGAGCCGCGGCGCCCCCCACCCCCGCCCCCCGCCCCGCGGGTGCGCGCACAGACGCGGGCGCGCCCAGCCGAGCCCAGCCGCGCCGCGCCGAGCCCAGCCGCGCCTCCCCCGCCGCGCATGGGGGCGCGCAGCCTCCGCGGGCGCGCAGCTGCCCCGCCGCCGTTGCTGAGGGGCCAGGGCAGCCGGCGCAGCCCGACCTCCGCCGGCCCCCGGGCATGCCCGCCCCGCTGGCCGCCGCCTGCCCCGCTGAGCGCTGCCGCGGGCGCGGGGCGGCGCGCCCGGATGGAGAGCTGAGGCGGTGAGCCCCGCCGGGCCGGGCCGGGAGACGTGACGATGTGGATGCGACGGCTCTCGGGAAGCAGGTAGGGCCGGGGAGCGGCGGCCCCGCTCCTCGCCGCCACCCGGCCGGCCGCACTCGCGGAGTGCGGCGATGAACTTGGCGGAGCGGGGCGCGGGATGGCGAGCGGGGCGGGGGGCTGCCGGCGCTCGGGGGGACGCGGCCGGTCCCCGCTCCGGGATGGCCTTCGGCCGGCTCCCCCCGCCCCGCTCGGCCGCCTAGCCCCGGGGCAGCCGTGCGCCGCGGTCCCGCTGCCGGGCAGGCCCCCCCCCTGCCGCCCCGGCGGGGTCCGGAGCCGGGGCCGGGAGAAGTGAGTGTGTGTGTGGGTGGGGGGGCTGTGGTGGGGAGATTAAACGGGAATTACAAAGCAAAGGGGGGGACGGAGGCAAAGTGTTACGTAACACATTTCCATTACCGCTGCGAAGTCATCCGAGCCGAAATCTTGTTATTTCCCCGGTACCGTGCTTGGAGCACGCTCACCCCCCCAGCCCCTGCCCGCCCCCCCCATCCGCAGCCGAACCCCCTTTTCTGGGCTTTGAGCCCATCTGGGTGCAATACGTTTGAAGCAGCAGCGTGTTAAACAAGTGAGATCGGAAGGAAAACTACGCTGCTGTAAGATTTGTGATCCCTTCCCCCCCCCCCACCCCCCCACCCCCCCCCGCCACCCCTTCCTCAGCCAGATTTTCTATCTAAAAAGCACAGGTTTGGTTCGTGTGGGGCAGGGGTCAGAGCCTGCCTCTGCCCCGAGCATCCCCTCCGCGCAGCGGGACAGTGGCTCGGGCGTGTTGCCGTGTTGTCCGGCAGCCTGGAGGGTCTTGCTGCTGCAGAGGGGTCCCAAGGCAAGGGGTCCTGCTCCCGCGGCTGGCACCGGCCCCTGCTGCTGCTCCTCGGGGAGCGGGACTGGGCGCCATGCATAGCTGCGGGGTGAGTGGATGGATGTGGCCCCCGCCGCCCGCCCTCCCCCACGCAGCAACTAGGGGAGCCCATCAGCCCACTCCGCTCCCCGCACCCCTGCGCTCCGGCAGAACATGGCTGCTGCTTTGGGGGTGCGGGAGGGGAGGTGGGCAGAGCCCCCCGAACGCTGCGGGTGATGGGAGAGGCCTTTGTCTGTCGCCCTTTGGAGCCGCGGCAGGCATTGTCCCTCTGCCTGAGCTTTGGATGGAGTCCTGGAGGGTGAAACTTGCAACTGAGGTTTTTGTCTGTGCCGAGGAGCTGGGGGAGACTCTTGGCTTTTGATTTACACTCGCCCGTGCCAGGCAGCATATTCCAGAGGCACGTGGCAAGCGAGCTCCTGATGCCCCCCGGCCTCGTCCCCTGCCCTGGCCGAGGTACCCCGACGGCCCGGTCACGCAAGCATCTTCACGCTGCCACCAGAGATGTCCATCCATCTGTCCGTCTGTCCTCTGAGGATGTGCTGCTGCATGGTGGGAAGGGCAGAGTCTCCAGGGAGTCTGCGGTGATGTAGTGGCCTTAGGAATTACTCCTAGGGAAAGAACCTGAGACGTTTTTCAGGGTGCCTTGCATTTGGATTTAATGTGTGGCAGGTGAACAGCCCAGTGGAGCTGGAGGGCTGCTTCCTGAGGCTGGAGCCGGCAGAAGACCGTTATCTTGGAAACAGAGGACGCCCTCTGCTTTTTTATTTTTGTGAAGAGTTTAGCAATGAAAACAGGAGCCTTCCGGTCTCTTCTCTCCTCGGTTTGCCTTGCAGATTCCTGTGCTGTGTATCCTGGATCCCCAGCGTCAGGCTGTCCTCTTTGCCACCTCGTCAGCCTTCAGTCCCTCCGTGTTTTATTTTTAATAAGAGATAACTTTACTGCTAACCTTGCCTGCTGCTCTCACTTCTCTCTAACTCTAATTGCTTCTGGCTTTATTTCTGACATTTCCCATGTCATTTCCCCTCATTTTCTTGAAGACTGCTGGAAAAATAGCTCCAAGAGAAGCAGTAGACCTTTCCAGTGCCCATTTCACCCCGCACAGCCTCTGCCTGGAGCTGCTGGCTGCCGTGGGGAGATGGTACCTTATTGCTCCTTTCAAGTCGGATTCCTTTCACCCCAGGGCAGCAGCAGCCACCTGACCTTGCAGGCGAGCCTTGCTTTTCAGCTGAGGAGGGCAAGACCTGCAAACTCGCATCACTCGGAATTATTCTGCCCTTGCTTTCGTGAAGGGGAGCCTGCCGCTCCCCGGTTCTGAGCGCTGCAGGCAGCGGGGCTGGGTGTGCAGTGTGGCCCCTTACGGCCCCAGCGAGGTCCCAGGGATGCTGCGGGTCCATTGTGCCCTTCGCAGCGTAGCAGGCACAGCCGTGGGTGCTGTGGGGCACAGGTCTGGTATTTGGGGGGACAGCAGCTACTCTGTTGCTTCCCAAGTGTGCACTGACATACGTGTGCGTGCACGCATCTGTGTGGGTTCCTGCGCCTGTCTATAAGGGCATGGCAGCTTTCTGCGACGTGCCGCCTCCCTGGCTCCTAGCTCTGGCTGAGGACTTCCCTTCCATAGCTACAAATACCGCTTTTTAAACAGTATGGCACGATTTTTACAGAATTTTGCTCCGGCATGATTTGCAGTATGAGGAAAAACACTGTTTGCAATTTCTTCCTGATTGTATAAAACAACTCATTAAAAGCATACATCCCTGTGCATTGACACTGAGGAAACTTTATGGGCCTCGTAGTCACTGCCAAAGCAAACATTTTTCCATGAATTTCACTCATCAAGTTCACGCTGTCAAATGTAGATTCAGCCACTCGTCAAAGATGCAAGCCTTGCAGTCTGGAAAGTAATGAGAGCAGTAAGCAGTGGGAGTTAATGGCCTCCACTGAGGAGTCCTTACTCATCCCGCATCCACACAGGGGCTGAGCTGGCTGCTCCCGGGTGAATTGATTGCCACAGAAATTCATCTAGTGTCACCGGCTATGATACTTAACAGCCACAATAATGCTTGAATAAACTGCACTTTTATGCAGCGGTTCGTACCTCTTAACTGGCAGCAGTTTCACAGATGAGGCAAAGGGAGCGGCGCTGGTCTTTAGCAGCCTCTTACCCAGAGCATGAATAATTGTTGTAATAACGCGGGAGCCACTGCGTTGCCTTTGTGGCATCTCCGGCAGGGTGACAGTCGCGTTGTGGTATCTCTGGTGGGGTGACAGTCATGGGGCTCCCATGGTCATGGACCCGCTGCTTGCCCTGATGCCTTGGGGGCTGCCCTACATCGCCAGCCATCCTGCCCGCCTTTGGGATGTGGGACGTGCGTGCTGCCGGCCCGTCTGCGTCGGAGCACTGCAGCTTGGGTTTGCTTTACGTAACGGTCACCTGCTGAAAAGGAGGAGTTGCTAATTTTCCTCCAAAGCCTGGCCTGTAAAAGGGAACCACCACGAGTAGAGACCAGCTCTCCAGCTGGCCCGATAACCTTGTTCCTGCCTTTCCTCGCCCAAGTCTGAGCCGCGAGGTTGCCCGGCATGGCTTATTTATATTTGTGTCGATGTGTACATATACAGGGTGGCCGTGAGCACCGAGAGCGGCTTTACACAACAGCTCTGTAGGGTGTGAATAATCCATGGGACTTCCAACAGGTCTGAGGTTCATTATGGAAATGTATGCATGCCTAAGCCTTTAAATATAGCTAATAGGAGAAGGACTGGGAGGAAAGATTACAGGAATCAATATGCTGAGCTGGAGGAGTGGGAGCTGCTCCCCTCTGAGTTGCAGTACCTTATATTCTCGTTAAGGGCTGGTGATGGTGAGGTGGGTTACAGCAATTCAAGGCCAACGGAGTCTGGGTTTGAGACCAAAACTCTTCCAGTGTGATGACTTCTGGAAGCCAAGTCTGTTGAGCGGGATCAACAGGGAGGATGGAGCAGCCTCGTTGGCACTTGCACCCCTCATTTAAAACAAAGGATTTTTCCTTCCTTCCATCCTTCCTTCCGTCTGTCTGTCCTTCCCATAATGGATGGTACCGCTGGAAGGGGTTGCCTGGCTAAGCCCAGCGACCGGTGGTGGCTGCCATGGTTTTTCTGGGGATGCTCCCGAAGCTGCTGCTTGGCCCTTCTTTGCCTTGGGTACATGGTTTTCATCAGAGTGCATTTTTTCACTGGAATAACATAAAACTCTGGACCTGAACTGCCTCCTTAAAAACGGAATTTGAGTTGATATGAATATTGCCTGTGGCTCTTCTTACCAGGACCTGCACCTACAGACTTTGATAGCTTACATAATTTCCTGTGATGGAGATGTACTTCATCTAATTTCACTTTGAAATGCATTGATTAAATCAGAACTGCTGGGAGATTTAAACTGAGTCTCTGTGGCCTGAACTTAACTGTGGGAGCTTTACCTGCCTTCATCCTTCAACATTAATTTGGTTTTATGAGGATTCCTCCTGAAATGAGGTTTTGTCTGCCACCGAATTGCTACTGCTTTCTGGGTTTATCAATTTCTTTCCCCGGCTTCAGTGGATCTGTGAGCAGAAGCTATGCTAAAGCCTCCTTTCAGCACGGTGTTGGATGCCATTGCATGGAGCCATGCAGAGAGATGCAGCGGGTACTGATGAACGTTTCTGGCGAGGCTTTGTCTCTCTCCCGTGCTTCTCGGATGGGTGGCCGAAGCTGGAGGTGAAGCACCCGCGCTGCTTGTGGCAGGGCCAGGCGATGCTGCGGCTGAGCTCTCGCCCGGGGCCAGGGATGCTGGGTGTGATGCTTGTGGAGCAAGATGGAGACCTGTAGCAGTACCCCCGAGTGCGGGAGGATGTGTCCTCTCGTCAGTGCTGAGTGATTCAGCCTTTCTGGTACCAAGCAACAGCGATAAAAGAGAAAGAAACCCAGCTTGGCTAGAGATGGATGAGTAGTCACATGGAAATAAGCAGGGATGGGGTCAGAGGGTGCTGGGTGCCCCAGGGCAGGAGGCCGAAGCACCCGCCAGGGACTCACCCGAGGTCCTTCCCGGCAGAGCAGTGGGTCATACATCCCCAGCAAAGCCTTTGAGCTTGGCTCTGGTTTTCTGTCTGAGGCCACTGACTGCCTTTAGGCAGTGCCCCACCACAGTTCAACAGCAGAGGCTTCCCCAGCCCTCAGCCTTTGCTGGCTGATCTGGAGAAGCTAAATGGACTTCAAATAACCCAACTGTATATATAAATAATAAAGCTTGTCATTCATAAAGTGTTCATTTTCAACTCTGATCTGCAAAATGTCTCATTGTGACTTGGAAATGATGTGTAGGCAGGAGATACGCTTTGCCATGTGATGATTTTTGTTGGAATTTGCTCTGTAGGTCTTTCTTGGCAGCTTTTCTTTTCTGGAAGCAGTGCTGCATCCCCAGCGGTGCTGTGCCCGTTCTGCCGGTGGCTGCTGATGTGTCCTGATGAGCGGTGCTGCTGGTGCACTCCAGCAGTGTCCAGCTTGCCCAGTCCTGCATGGTGCTGTGGGGAGCAGCAGCCATTCCCTGGCACTGTGTCCCATGGGGGGCCGTGGCTGGAATGGGTGGCAAAAGCAACGTGCTGGTTCCTAGTGAAGAAGCTGGCTGGCAGTGAGGAGAGGCAGAGCCTCAGCTGCAAATTTGCTCTTAGCCCGGGCAAAGCCGTCCGTGGGCTGAGGCTTGGCTGTTGCAAAGTGCTGAGGTGGGAGCAGTGAAGCTTTCCTCTGCCTGGCTGGGGTGCAAGCGCCTCAAACTCTGCTGGCTTCCAAACAAAGGCTGAGTAAAAGCTGCTTCAAGCACAACACGTAGTCTGGGAGCGGTGATGTGCTTTCTGCAAGAGAAATGCAAGTCTGGACCCTTGAGGTGGAAAAACCGGAGCTTGCTGGCATGCACGTGCCCTTACACGAGCGGAGTGAGGGGATGGGGACGTGCTGGTGCAGAGGGATCTGTGGCGAGGGGGGTGGCTGTCTGCTTGAGGACACCGGCAGAGCAGCACATGCCGTGTGAGGGACTGCACCGTCCCTGCAGGAAAAGGGGTTTATGGACTTCAGCTACGACCTCGCAGGGATCAGTTGTTCCCATCCGTATGGGGCTTTGGCCATGCCTCCCTTTCTGCAGCGTCCTGGGATGTTTGGAAGAATCCTCTTGCGATACCCACTCCAGCTGTGGTTTCTGGCCCTATATATAGGAAATGTGGCTGCGTAATGCTGGCTTTGTAACTGTGTAGTAGAGCTTTTGTGGCCCAGTGTGGGAGGGCTGAGGGCTCGTTGCTCAGCAGACAGCATTAGAGGCTGCGTTAAGAGCAAACGGCGCTAATTGATGTTGCTACTCGACTGCATGTCATTCAGGTTGGAGATGTGGCAAGGTGGGCAGGGAGCCCGGGCTCCCCTCGCCCTGGGATTTGCGTGCCCAGCGAGCCGAGCCCGCGCACGCACGGCTTCCTCGGGGACGCATCCCTGTAATTGTCAGGGCCCCGCACGTGACCCCAGCCCTGCTCCCGATGCCTGTGATAGCATCTCTGCCTCCATCTGCAGGACTGAGTAATGAAGCGTCAATTAATTGACATGGATTAGGACATCTACTTAAGTATCCACCGAAACGTGGGTGATTAATGCCGGGAGCCGAGGCCACGTGGCTGCGCTTCCCACCGGGAGCATGGCTGGGCTCTGCCTCTCCTATTAAGTTTTCTCTGGGAAGGACGAGGATGAGTTACTCATCTTCCTGTGTCTTGGCTTCGTAAGAGGCTCTTTACTCATGTAGCATCCTCCAACGGGAAATATTCAGGACTTACTCTGGGTTCCCATCAAAGTGACATATTCTTCTGACAAAATCAATTTTACTAATTTTGAAGATGAGGACGGATATGTTTCTCATGGGCAATTCCTTGGGGTGTTCTGCTCAGGCAGCTGTCGGGAAGGGATACGATTCCGTGTTTTTCCCTTCCATCCTTCGGGAGGTCCAGACCCGCACAGTGTAGAGGCTGCTGGCGTGCGGACCCGGTGCGAGGTGTGTTTGCGGGAAGCTGAGATACTGCAGGAGAGGCAATAAAACAGTGAGGGATGCGGGAGGTCTGTCGCCACCAATCTGCCTGGCAGAGACCTCTGTCTCTCCTTTGGAGATAACACTCTGAAAAGTTTAATCTCTCCCACAAAGGTTTTTGGTGGTGGTTTGTTGTTTGTTTTTTTTAATGAGATGCAAAACACAGCTATATCTGACTCACTAGCTATTAGGCTCCAGAGGGTGTGTGCCCACAAACAGCGCAGTGTTTTCTAGGCGCTGAGAGTGCCTCTGGTGACGCGTGTTCACCTTGATCTGGTGGGGTTTCACTCCTGTGGCTCTGGAGCGGGAGAGCCTGCGAGCTGCCTGGATGCTGTACGTGTGATGAGGTGGCCGTGGCAGGGAGAATTGGTCTTCTCCATGAAAAAGAAATTGTTCGGTGCTAAAAGGGGATTTAAACCTTTGTATGAAAGGATCAAGAGTCTTTGCCCTGGATTTCATTCTCGCTGCCTTCCCTTTCTATTTTGGTTCAGCTTTTTCTCCATCTTTTTGGGCTGCTCTCTTTTCCTCTGTGAAGCGCGTCAAGCTGTGAGCCTGCTGTGGGGCTGGGCAGAGCCCCAGCGCTTGGCTCGGGAGCTGGGGGGGCCGGGGGCTCCCCGGCAGTGCCGCAGCCAGAGCCTTGGCCAGGTGGGGCAATGCCCTGCGCTGTGCTCCCCTCCCTCGCGCCCCAGCTCTCGTGCCTGTGCTTTCTCCAGGCTTTCCTATTGATGTTTGACACCTTTAAAGGGTGCTCCACCGCTTCTATTTTTTTTAAATTGTATTTCTCGCTCCTTAAAAGCCATCTGTCTATCTGTCTCCTTTTAGAGGCTTTATTTCTCTTACTTTCTTCATTTCTGTAAGAGTTACCGGAGCTTTTGAAACTCTTCACGCTTTCTCTGCGTTAGCTCCCGTGGATGGCTGCTGAGGTTTCAAGGCAGGCTGTGCATCCCTGGGCTGCCAGGGATTTCCCGGGAGAAAGCCAGGTTTGGATCTTGGGTTATTCTGGTGTAAATTGAGAGCAGCTCTACCAGGAGACCACAGTGCTGGAGTTAGACCCGAGCAGGTCGGATTTCCCAGGGAACCGCACAGCCCCATGCAGACACCCAGCCCTTGCCGTGGGGAGAGGTCAGCTGGGCCCTGTGCCGGTCATGCCAGTGTTTCCAGTGGGTTCAGTGCTTGCCTTCATTCCTGGGAAACCGGAGCAATTTGAGGTCATTAAAAATCTCATTAGAAGATGTTTTCTCCCTGAGTATTTTCCACAGTCGGTTGTATTTCCCATTGATGCAGGTACCTCAGTGGGCAAAGCAGTGGAGTCGGACGCGCAGCTCCTGCCAAGCCCTATTGTGTTACAGCAATGCAGTGGACCTGCGTTAATTACTTTGTTTTAAAGCTCATTAAGCTGCTACTTTATACTTACTGAGCTAACTTATCTTATTTTTTTAGATCAAAGCGTTTCCTGTGTAAGTTGTAATGACACGCTTGAGCACATTTATTTAGAGGCTAAGATAAGCTCTTGGCTTATTTACCAGTGAAGTGGTGGTGGTAAAGGGAGGTGCGAGCAGCAGTTGTGCCGTGATCTTCCTCTCTGCGTGGGTCCCCTCAGAGCCGGAGGGCTGGGTTGGAATAGTCACTTTTTTCTTGAAATGACTGTGCCTTTGTGGATACGGGCTTCAGAGGAGGGAACCCCCTGGTAAGGCTCCTGCTGCAGCCTGGGCTCAGGCAGGAGAATCGCACTCCTGGCAGGGTGGGCCCCGTTCCCACCGTCCCATCCCGCAGCGTTTGGGCTTTGCATCCCGCTCATACGCCCTGATGCGGACGTTTTGTCCGAGGAGGAAGCCTGATCATCCTGCACAAGCCTGGCTTTGCCCACAAATTGACTATACAGGTGGTAAGCGTGTGGCAAAGGAAGAATATTTGTGAGGAGAGCTGGGACACGGGCAACTCCTTCCTTTGTGGCTACAGGGGGAAGCGTGCCTTCCTCCGGGAGCCGCTAAACCCGACCACTGTCCTTATTTATTCTGTACAGCATTAGGGATGATCTCTAAGCTCCCGGGTTTAGTGCTGTCATACATATGTCGCAGTCCCTTCCCTTAAGCCGACCAGTTTTTGCATGTCTTTGGTAAAAGGGGGGTGGTGGTGATGATGGGAGAGGTCTCTCGTGGCAGTGATGGGAGAGGGCAGCGTGGTCCTGCGTGCCTGGGTAGGTGTTAGCAAGTAAAGGCTAGGAAGCGATTTTGTCGTGCACGTGAGGTGATGGAATACACAAAGAGGTTTAGATAGAAGGTGAAATCAGGGGAAAACCTGTTTCCTTAGGTGTATGGGATTTTTCTAATATCACCAAGAACGGAGCTCAAGGCTGTGACTCTTCAACAAGTTTTTTGGTGGATTTGGAATCTGAGAGAAACTTCCCAGCAAGTTGTGTCTGAACTGAAGCTCTTGCTGCTGCCTGGTCCCCGGTGCTGGTGCAAAATTCGGGGGGGGATGAGTGGGAGAAGTTGGCACCAGGTGCAGGTTTGGGCTGGAAAGCCAGCGCTCACAAACCCCCTTTATCCAGGCGGGACAAAAGCTGAGTGTTATTTCCGACGGGTTGATGAAATGCCCCACTGTCCGGCCCTGCCATGCTAAATGCACACAGTGTTTGCTGGCTGGGTTGGCCGAGCGGCGGCGGGGGAAGCGGTGGCCACGCCGTGCCTGCTGGGGGGGATGCTCCGGCGGTACCCCAGGCTGCAGGTCCAAGCTGTGTGCCCTTGGGCAAGTGCTCGGGGCAGTTTATTGCCTCGCCAGGGTGGGAGGCAGCATGACCACCAGCCCCTGCCCGCAGCAGGCAGCGCAGGCAGCTCGGGGCGGCTGGCAGATGACACTGCAGCCTGCTGAGTCTTCCTGGGGGAGCTAGACCATGCGTGGAGCTCCTTCTGCCAGAGCAGCAGTGGGTGAATCATTGGGCGCCAGTTTTGCACAGAAATTTGCTGAGGACATTTCTCTGTCTGAAGGTCCATGCTGACTTCTAGGCTTCCTGGTCCTGGTGCTTCTCAAATCCTGTCAGAAATAATCCTGCAAGACTGGGGAAAAAACTCTACAGCCCATGTTGTGCCCTTCCTAGAGCAAGTCGAGCTGGGCTGGCAATCTTGGACAGTGTTGGCCAGCTCGCTGCGTTAGCTGAGTTCTTGCACTCATCCTCAGGCCAGCTGCAGGTGCTGAGCATCCCTTAGTCCTTCGGCATCCTTTAAAATCTTTGAAAATGGGAACTGAATGTGAAACCTGGGGTTAAAGGTCGGCTTGGCTTTGGTAGCGACCAGGCACGTGGCGAAAGCCTGCTTTTGCCGTTGCAGCAATGCTGCGTGTGCCTGTTCTCTCTGGTTTCTCCTTTTTCCCCCTCTTTCCCATGTTGCTGTGCCAGACTATGCCTTTTCTCACAGTGTGGGTGTGGAATGTGCCGGAGGGGTCCTGCACCAGAGAGGTCCTATGCTGGTGGGCTCCAGCACCAGCCCCGCACTGCTGTGCTTGGGGCTTTGCCCTTTCTCTGCCTCCAGCAAAGGATGGGACCCAAAGGCAAGAGCAGCCAGGGCCGCGGCACTGCTGTGCCAGATCTGTTCGCTGACTGCTTTGGCAGGGTCTGCACCTACCGCATCAGCATATTGGCGGTACCGCTGGGTATTAATTATGCCTTCCGCACTCGCGGCTATTCAAATGTTAAAATTGTTTATTTGCAGCTGGGTGAGCTCAAGACAGAGGCAGAAAAGCGAGCGGCTCCCCTCCACAGTGGCTGCCCTCCTGCCGCCCTTTTCTCCACAGGGTGCAGCTCCCCAAGCACAGGCAGGGACAGGTCCGGCCTCTTCCTTCTCAGCATCTCTGTCCTGGGGAGGACCCGCTGCTCCCCAGCCCCAGCCAAACTCTTTCCACCCCATTTTCCCAGGGAAACGGGCGCCGTCTGCCTGGCCGCAGCATTGTGATGGTGAGGATTCAGCCTATTTCACCCTCTGCTGATTTCCCTCCATGATAAATCCTATCCCCTCCACCACGGGAAACGATGTCAGCTTAATTACTTGTGGGGAGAAGGGGGAGAGCGGAGGAACTTAGGACTTGTTTTAAATATCACTTTTATTAGTAGGTAATCCTGAAGCTCAGTTCTGTAATATAGATAGGTAGTGATGTGGCACATTTAATTTACCTAGGTGCTACTGTGTGTCAGCTTTTGTGCCTTAATTCCCAGTCCTGGCTTTAAAGAGCTTGGCAGCCATATTTTTGCAAATTTAGAATTATCTTGGAAGAAGTCAGGGCTGCAGACAGCACAGTGAGTAGTAAGTTCCCAGTTCCCCTTGAGTCTGGGTTTGGAGCAGCTTGTCCTGAAGTAAAACATCACTTAGGGTAGAAGTGCTTGGGCCGGCAGTGCCTGCGGTCCTTTGCCTCTGTGCCGGTGCCTGGGAGAGCAGGGCAGGATGCAGTGGGCACCTTGCTGGGATGGCCCGTGGGGTCTCTGCTGATCCTGCAGCATAACTTGCCGTGTGTCTTTTGGTACTTGTCCATGCCGCCGTCTCATGGGAAGGTGCAGCTTCCTTCCTCCCAGCCCCAGCGAGGGTCCTGTTCCAACCATGAGTGAAATGGTGATGCTCTATTTCCATGGCGATGGCTGCTAGTGTCACAACAAAGGACAGTCGCTGCACTGCAGGGATCATCGCTCAGAAAGCGGGGCTGGAAAGGAGAGCGGCTGCTGCAGGCGCCGGGTCTGCAGTCCCCACCTCGGCAAGGACACACGATTGCGGGCCAATATCTGCCGCTGCCCGAGCTTTCCCCTCTTCCTCTTGCTCCGGCGTGGAAGTCACCTGCTGAGATGCAGCGGCCTCATTCTTTTCCCGTACGAAGCCAGCGAGTCCCTGCACATACTCTCATAATGCGCTGTGCTCCAAACGCCTTTGTAGGACACGCAGCTGCGCTGCCAAGGATGCTTTTCCTAGAGTGTGTCTTGCCTGGGACAAGCAGACATCGCCCTGTCCCTCCGGCCGCAGCTCCTGCTTGCGCTCTGAACATTTGCAGGAATGCTTTTGTCTCTGTCTTTGATCAGCGTTTGGAGATATGAAATGCTCAGAGTTCGTAAATCATCCCGACGAGGACATAACCTTGATTCCCTGTGCAATACCAATAGATTACCTAACAGGAGGCATGAAATGGAAGAATGGCTCCATTTGTATAATTCTGCATTAAAAATCAGCCTATTCTGCATTTAATGCTGCCTGTGAAGTGTCTCCACAGTCAGGGGAGAAAGGGGCCGGTGTTGGAGAGCGAACAAGTACCTTATGAAAGGGACGCAAATAGGCACCTCTCACCGGCGCTGCCCTGGGATTCACACTCGAGTGAGTCCTTTGAGGCTTCGGGGAATGGGTTGTGCGCAAATGGCTCACAAGCTGCTGACAGTTCGTGTTTTGCAGTTTGTCGGGGCCACTCAGTGGCCATGATCCCAGTTAATTACCTAGACAGATTACCTGATTCTGGGTGCACAGTGGGTCGCCTGGTTTTATAGCCGCTGGATTAACCCATGTCCTGTCTGTGTCATTTGAGGGGTCCCCAGGGGTCCCTGAGACTGGGACGGGGGGGTTCCCTCCTGTCTGGGCACCTCCTCTGTGCACCGGCCATGCTGGATGTTCCTGGTTTCCCTTCCATGTGTGAAGGTCAGCACCACGTGCACAGAGGCGACAGCAGCCAGTTTCCAAGGCAGCATCCCAAAGCAGCGCTGTGCTTCGCAGCTTTCAGAGCTGCATGAATTAAAACCTCAGGAGTTATAGGGAGTTGGCTGCTTCTCTGGAAACTCTGGTTGTCACCGGGGCATGGTGCAGAGTGGGTGTGCGAAGTAGCCTGGCACCGGGGTGCTGCCAGCCCTGGGTTCAGGGAGGTCTTGCTGGGCTCTGCGCTTTGCCCTGGGGGTGCTTATGCTAGGCTGCCTCTGTGGATAGAAAAGCAAAATAATGTCTGTGGAGGGCAGCAGGAGAGGGGTTTCGCTCTGTTTGTCCTGACTGCTCTCATCTTTTGTCTGTGCATTGCTTTTCCTGAGGATTTCTGTCCAACTTCCACACTGTGCTTGGGTACTGTGCCAGTGCATGCAGCTCCATCATTTCAAAAGCACTAAGCAACCCTCAATGCTCCTTATTGATTTGGAACCATCGTGTAGTCAATGCAAACAGCTCTACACACCCGTGTAGCCTGCGCACGTGCTTCAGAGTTGCAGCTGCTTTGCAGGGGCCGTGGCTGCGAGGCGGCGGCCCTGGGGCGGTGCCCAAGGGTTGGGGTTCAAGGCCGTGATGTGGGTCGAGTGGGGCTGGGGGATGCCTTTCCTTGGCTGCGGCTTCACATCTTTGTAAGGTAGCCCCAGGAGAGAGATAATCTTGCATTTTCAGCTCTGCCGCAATCCGAGATTGCTAATTACCAGAGCATTTCTCTTGTGTGTTCGTGCTCCTCAAAACGCTCAGGGGCTTGTGGCTATAATGAAGCTTCATCAAGGTGGGTGGGATCCAGTCATCCCAGCCTTTCCTGGTGGGGAAGGAGCTGAAGGCGCACGGGGCTGGTGGCAAGAGCCATGTTGACGCTGCCTGTGGGGGTGGTAAGGCCGGAGGAGCTGGGCAGCATCACTCTGCAGCCCTGGGCGTGAAAGTGTCCCGGCAGCTTCTTCCCAACCAGCGAAGAGCGTGGCGAGCTCACATCCTCCAGCCTCCCCGAAATTAATCTCTCAAGTGCCAACTTCCCTCCTCTTCAAAGCAAGCGGCTGCATCCGAAAGGATTAGGGAAGGGGTTTTCATACTGGAGAGAGTTCTGAAACATGCCGTGTATGGTGGGAAGGCTGTGATGGCTCCATCCAAAACACCTTCCGCACCCCTATTGCTGTCACTTTTAAAGCATAGATTGGCTTGGGTGGGCTCAGCAAAGCAACCTGGAGTGCTTAATGTGCATGATCCCTGTAATTATCCAAGTAGTTTCCTTGAAATCTACTCTTGCACTTCTCGCGAAGAACAGGTAAATATTTGTAGGAGTTTCCCTTACTGTGTGAGAACACGGCTGCCTCTCCATCCATTAAACCACAGGAGAGGATTTGTGGTTCGCGAAAACAAGGGCTTCGGATGAGGAGGGCGAAGAAGGGATTTTATCTTCTCAGATATCTCTGCTGCTCGTTTCTTTTTTTTCTTAAACCCAATTTCAGAGTTTTGTTGAATTTTTCCTTGAGTTTGAGAAGTATTTTGGGATAACGTTCCCATTCATCTCCAAGACGGGAAAAAAAATAACATGAAAATTGCCTACGCTCCCCATCTCTTTGCAATGGAAAAAAAATGTGGTTTGTGTGTGCTCTTATGGGGGGAGTCATGAGTAATCAAAATCTGGATTGCCAGAGGGTTCTGCAAGCAGCGTAACCGCAGCCCTGCCCGGAGCATCCCTCCAGCTCCCCACAAAACCCCGGCCAGGGCTGGGTTCGTGCCCCAGCCCAGGGCAGCTGGGTGCTGCGTGCATGGCTGATAGATTTGTCCCCTTCCCTACAGCAGCCCCCCCTGCTTTCAGCGCAGCCAGTGAGTTCCTCCATGCAGCAAAGGCTCCTCTTGCCTCTGCTCTCTGGTGAGGTGCAGCTCGTGCAGTTGGAGGAGGGTTTGTGCCAGTTGATGTCTTGGCACAGCTTAGACATCCTCTGAGTAGCGTGACTTTCCACTCGCGCCTCTTGAGAGGCGAGCGAGTGCTCTCCTGCCAGTTTCGACAGAGGCAGAGGCACGGGGGTCGCCAGGGCTGGCGTGTCAGGAGCCGCAGCCTTCCATGGGACAGCCTGTTTTTTGGAGGGACAAGCACATGGTGGTGGGACCTTCAGGAGGGACACGTCCCCTGGGATGCTCTTTGGGAAGCCTCTCGGGCCACCTGCTGTGGCAGGGTGCTCAGGCAGGGCTGGGGGAGCAGCAGGGTGGCTGGAGCCCCTGGCTGCCGCTGGCCCTCCACGCGCTGCCGCATCCCCGCCGCCGCGCCGAGTGCATCGTGCTGCGTTGCCTAGACAACAGCAACTCCTACACGCTGCTATTTATTCTGAAGGACACTTGCTCTTATCTGTTGTTGCAAAGCCCTCAAAAGATTGCATGCCACGCAGAATTCCTCTGAGGTAACCGGACTTGCTGCTCCCGTCCCAAAATCCCAAAAGCTGCCTCCTGAGGACATGCCAGCCAGTGGGGTGGCCAGGACAATGCCTCCTTGGTGACAGCCCCTCAGCTGACATCACTTGAAGGGACACGGGCAGGAGGGCAACCTGCGCTGTCCTTGGGGCAGCTGCTGCGTCTGAGCCATGGATGTCCCCCGCTGAGTCCCTCCCCATCACCAGGGGCTCTGCCCTGGGGAGTGATGTCAGCAGCGAGGGACACCCCTGCCTTTGGGTGTCACTCAGCACTGCCTGGCCACGCTTGGGGATGGGCTTCTGGCAGGATCCACAGGAAGCCGGGGGTTGTACGTTGCATTTTCCCATGTGTCCTCTGCAGGAGGCAACAGTGATGCTTGGGCAGGTCCCATGCAGGAGCACAAACCCCTGCAAGCTCAGGGCTGCCATCACTCTGGCTTGGGAATGTCACAAACAAGCAGGAGGAAATGGGAAGAGGGAAAAAAAATGTGTTTTTCCTACTAGATGCCAGTATAGAGGACTGGCATTTTGTCTTTCAGAAGCTTCCACACAGCGGCTGGGATTTAGCCAGCACCAAGTTTGGGCTGGGCGCATCATCTCTTGCCTCGTTTGGCAGCTATTAATAAAAGCGCGCCACGTGCACTGCCTGCTTGCAGAGAGCTGGACAGGCAGGGAAGAGGTTTGGGTGCATGCATGGGTGGCACGAGAGGCAGTACCTGGGGCGAGCGTAGTGCCAGGGAGGTACCTGGCACCTTTCCTTCCTTGCAAGGAGGTGTTTCAGGTGGTGTTAGGGTGTCAGGCAGAGCCTGAAAACAAGCCTGACATGCCACTGGAGTGAACATGAGCATTGAGAAGGTGAACTTGTGTTTAAAGCTCTTGCTGGAAGCCTGAACTCCCGCCTCCTCGCTGGTGGAGGCATGGTGTTGCCCGTGGCACTGCTGATGCACGGCACGTGGGGGATGCTCTTCATGCTGCCCCCCATGGCACTGCCACCACTCTGCCGGCCTCTAAAAAAAAAACCAAAACCCACCCCACCAACAATGTGTTTTGGGTGATTTGTTTTTTTGAAACCTTCCTCCCCCAGCCTGAACTATTTTGGTTTATGTTGTCTGTTTCTGGCTCTTCCCTTTCTCCTTCTGCGCTCTTTCCCTGTGTCGCCTTATTCCTCCCCAAAATAAATGCTGTTACGCTTTGAAAAAATACCCAATTAGGAAAAAAAAAAAGAAAAAAAGAGATTCTCTGAGTAGAAAAAGCCTGTGCCTGAGAGTATCCAGGTCAGCTCCTTTAGCTTCATTTGCTCACGCATGGAGGGAGTGTACAAATGCTTCTGTCAACCAGATGCACATTTTGTAGTGCTACCAAGGACTTTACGGGGCGCAGCGCTGCGGAGGATTAGTCTATTTAGCCATGTAAAGCTCTCATTAACTCCTGCTGAGTTCGACAAAAGTCTTTCTTGTGTAAAAGCTAAATAAAATGGAGTAAAGATTTTTGGGCTTTGGCCTAATGATTTTTCTTCTGGGAAAAAAAAAAAACAAACAAGAAATATTTGTGTATCAGGCATTTTCTTACCATGAAACACTGTGCTTCATGTGGGATAGCATCTCAGGTGGAGCAGAATCTCGCAAGGTGCGATGCTGCTGAGGAAGTGAGAGGGCTTTGATATGACATGGCTTGACGTGCTGGTGGCACGTTACATCAAAGCAAATTTTAAATCCTGAGCCTGCTGGCGGCTCAGTGGGATCTCCAGCTATTCTGTGAAAGAGCCGTGAAAGGGGCTGCTCGTCCTTCCCTGCTAGGTCAGGGGTTTTGCCGAGGAAGCTCTTGGGTCATGTTCAGCGCTGGGTGCTGTGCTCTGCAGGAGGGGATGCTGCTGCTGCGGTGTGGGCAGGCACCTTAACAGGAGGTGGCTTACACGTGCAAATGCAAGAGTCCGTGGACTCTTCTGCTTCAGCTCTTCGA
Organism: Falco naumanni; assembly: GCF_017639655.2. NCBI lineage: Eukaryota > Metazoa > Chordata > Aves > Falconiformes > Falconidae > Falco > Falco naumanni. The sequence goes on from NC_054056.1 coordinate 15,932,939, forward strand.
GGGATTAATACTGCTGCGCTCTGCGGGCTGGCTCCTTGTGCCTTGGCTTGGAAAGCCAGGGAGCAGAGGCTGGGCTCCCAAGTGGCTTAGAGACCCTGGGGCAAGAGCTCTGACTGCCAGCACTCCTTCTGCTTTAGATAATTCACCTAAAAGGGCTGCATTTGGGCAACACAGATGGTGGCTGCTGCCTCAGGGCAGTTTGAGGTAAAACCCTTCCTCGAGTTGTTCCGGGCATTCAGAGATGGACTGACAAGCAGCAAAGCTGGGGTTTAGGATGGGGGTCCTTGGTCTGCCATGTTCGTGGTGGTGGGTTTTGCCCTGGGAGGAGGGTGGGGAAGGGGTGCAGGGTGCCCTGCGATGCTGTTTTGCGGGACACTGCCCAGAGCACAGGGGGAGGGGGACGGCGCTGCCTTTCCACGCTGCTGGGTGCTGCTTTGGGTGGCCAGGCTTGGGGAGCCAGGGTGTGCCGTGCTGGGAGGGATGCTGGGCTGCTCCCCTCCCTTTCTAACACGGTCACTGTCTGTCCACAGGTCAGGTTGCCCGCTCGGAAGCCATGCTTGGATTTTAATAGCCATGTTCCACCTAGCCATGGACCTTGCCAGCTGCCAGCCCCCAGCCAGCGGTGCCGGGGGGAGGCTCTCGCCACGGCCAGCGCTCCGGCACAGACTGTCCCGCAGCTCACTGTGGGGCGCGGGGAGCGGGGAGGAGCTGCGTCGCCCCGGCCCCCCCTGGACCTGCACCCCTGCACCCCCCCCTGCAGAGACCCCGCTCCCGCCGGCTGCCCCCCACTGCCCCGCTGCCCACCGGCCGCCCTCCACGCCGGCTCCGCTCCCGGAGGGGCCGGCGGCACCTGCGTGGCCGTGGCTTTGCCCCACGGGACGGACGACCCACGGCGCTGCCCGAAGTCATCGTTTGGGGCCCTACGGGTGAGGAGGACTCCCTGGAGAGCAGCACGCTGCCCAGCGCCTTTGCCACCGCCGCCGCCACCACCGCTGCCACCACCACCACCACCACCACCACCGCTGCTGCTGCCACCGCCGCCGCTGCCACGCCACCCCGTGCACCCCCCAGCACCCCAGCTCCCGCGCCCGGTGGGGATGTACCCCGCAGCAGCCCTGGTCGCACCAGCACCGCCGAACCAGCTGCCGGCCACAGCAGTGGCGGCAAGGACGCTCGCCCGCCCCGTGGGCTGGGAGACACCACAGGTAGAGTCTGCCAGGCGTCCAGTGCGGCAGCGGGTGGACTGGGAGGGTTGGGGGGTCCTGGAGCAGAGGGGTCACCGCCACAAGAGTTTCCCTGGCAGCAGAGCTGCCTGGGACAGAAATAAGTGTGGGATGTTAAATAAGAGCACTCGGGAGGCAAGCGGCAGCTCTGATTCATCGCTTTTATCCGAGGCGTTTTCCAGCAGCTTGCTGTGTTTTTCCCATTAGCAGTATCCATCCATAGCCCATCGTCTGTAATCGTGTTTAGTGCGGTGCTCGGCACGGCGATGCGTTCCCCCAGCGCTATCTGCTGCGTGGACGTGGATGGGAAAGCTGCTTCCCATTTATTTCAAATTATATTTGTTATTGCTAGTATTAAACTGTGGGATACCGTTGTATAGTTTACAGAATTTACTCACTGTGCATCGACTGCTTTTAGCCCACAGTGATCTTCTAGTGAATCGAAAAAGAATTTTATGGCCTAATCTTAATCCAAATTAATTTATCTGGCCTGCCCTGCTTGGCAGAAATAGATGAGGCAACCATAATGTTGTTCCTGACTTAAAGGAGTTATTTATAGCAGTGAAAAATCTCAACCTACACACCTTTTAAAAAAACCGCTGGAATCGGCTGCACAAATTAGTGAGGGAGTATCAGTAATGACTGCTGACATCAGCTGCTGGCTGCATCACACGCATGATGAGGACTTCAGCCTGGTGGCCCCAGACCTGCCACAGTCGGTGCCTCTGTCCTCGGTGGCATTGCCCGCGCCGGGTGTGCGGGGTCCGGTGGGCTCATTGCTGTCAGCCGCCTGTGGCAGCCCGTCCTGCTCCGTTTGCTGCGGGTAGGAGGATGGCTGCTGGCACGTGCTGGTGCTCAGCAACTTGCTGGAGTCAGCTGCCTCGTTCGGGTGAGGACGAGCTGCCGGTGCTGCCCGCCTGCCCGCCGGTGCTGCCTGCCTGCCCGCCGGTGCTGCCCGCCTGCCTGCTGGTGCTGCCTGCCTGCCTGTCGGTGCTGCCCGCCTGTCTGCCCGCGCATGCCACCGCTGCCCTCCCCGGCAGATCGGCAGAGACCGCAGCCCCGGCAGCCTCCCAGGGGACCGGCTGCTTTAATCTGCCAGCTCTTAGCTCTAATTAGGGGCTTTTTCTGGGATTGGAGTTTTTGCTAATTAACTTCTTTTCGCTGAGTGGTGAATACAATGAATTCCTTCCCAGGGCTAAAGGACCTTTTTGATCTCAGCCCGTCCACCCTAAATTGAAAAGGGCTTGAGCTCTGGATCTGTTTTTCCCCCCACCGCTGGGACTGATCACGCAGGAGAGCTCCTGCTGGGGAGCACCGAGCCCCTGCCCTGCCTTGGGGCCAGCATTTTGGGAGCAAGCGGCCAACGCCGTCTCAAGGCACCGGCCGTGCCATTGCCGTGTTGCTGGCGGTCTGCCTGTGCGAGGCCGTGCGTGTTTCCAGCCCAGCTCCTCTCTGTTATGTAAGCTTTAGCGGCTGGAAGTGTTTGTTCTCTGCTGGGAAAAACATATGGCTACAAATTAGGATTAGGTAATTTGTCTGTACTTTTTAATTTGCCTCGGCAAGCATTGCAAGTCCTCATCCCGTAAGGCGCCGCACGTCGTGATAGGAGCCTGGAGTGGGTGGGTGGGTGGGGAGGGATGCTGCTCTCGCAGCTTGTGGTCCTTCAGTTTTTTCTGGCAGCAGCCCTGGGGGTCAGGGTGGTCCTGCCTGCAGCACCCAAGGGAGCTGGGGCCACTGTGGGAGCTGGCAGAGCTGCCCCAGGGCTCCCGCAGCAGAGTGGACCCGCGCTGCCCAGCATGCCAGCAGCACCCTTGTTCCCGTTGGATTGCGTGCTGCCATTGCGCTAACGAAGGTGCTGCTTCCCTCCTGCGCCGTGCCCTTGCTTCCCTCCATGCATTGCCAGAAAGGGACTCACTGCTGGGTGATGCTGTGGGCCTGCGGGGGTCCCTGGGCTGGGGGCACTTCAGCAAAGGGAAGCAGCTCACTTAGACTAGCCATGAAAGCAATTCTGCTCAGTGAGATCTTCCTCTCGCCCTGCTCCTCCATGCTGAAGAAGTGAGGAAAAAAAAAAAGCCAGAAACAATGTCTCCATGACTCACTAGCAGCAAAAACAAGCTTGAAAAAATTCCGTTGGAATAGCGAATGCTCTGCTTGTAGGTAGAAGAGGAGGCAGACAAACAATTACTTGTAATGCCGAGAAAGAAAGGAGAGGCTGGTATGTGCTGCCGTGGCTTGGTGGGTGCCGCCGTGCCGCGGAGTTGTTCTGGGTAACCCACAGCTCAGGTGTGTTTGTCCCGGTGCCACCTCTGCCTGCTCGGCGCTTGGCAGAGCGCTGATGGCAGTCAGATGGGGACGCAATGTGTTCACCCAGGCGTAGTTTATGCTTATGCTTTTCAAAAACGTGCTTCCTTTTTTGGGGGCTGTCATAATCATTTTACGCTGGAGCACGGAAAGAGAGAAATAATTAAAATTCCAGCATGTTGCAAGAGGCAAGGGGCTGTAAGGAGCTTTCACCGGGCGGCCACATGGATGCTCTCCGTGCGGGCTGGACTCCTCCACTGAGGCAGAGCATCCTCCTGTACTGTGGTCTCAGCCAAAAAAGAGAAGAAAAGAGGAGAATGAATCAGAGACTGTCAGAGCAAAGGCATGAATTGCACTTGCTGGGTTGTCTGAGGCTCTCCTTTCAGTATTATTAGAATAAAGCCGTCTTTAATTAAACTTTTAAGTGCTTTATAAGGCAGAAAACTTTATGCATTGTCTGCTGCTCTTAATGGGTGATTTGATCACTGGTACACAACGAGGCTGGCATCGTGCTCTGCAAGCTGCGTGCTGGTGAAGGAGCCGGTGCTAAGGGGCACTCCCTCCCCATGGCTGGAGCAGAGGTGGGGGCCAGGTTTGCCAGCTGAGGGGGGGATCCTGGGTGGAGGCAAGGGGCTGCATGGGTGCTGGCACGGGTGCTGGCATGGGCACCCATCATCCCAGCAGCCAGAGTCATGGCATACTCCAGCCCACCCTCTGCTCCTTCCCACCACTGGCCAGGAGCGTGTCAGGAATTAGTAACAATAGAGAGACGTTCACTTCCCCATGGGGAGATGACCCTGCCTTCAAAAAGAGGGTGCAGGAGAGGGGGCGCTGGATGCAAGAAGATAGTGGATGCAAAAGGCTTCAAAGGAATTAATTAAAGATAAAATGTGTTTAAGAGAAGACCCTGGGCAGTCAGGATGGAGCTGCCTCTTTGATCCGCCGTGCAAAGGCGTGGGGAGCCATGGCAGCCGGGGGCCGGAGAGGAGGCGAGGGGGCTGGATGGCATCTCCTGGGCCAGCGCCCACCAGTCGCCATTCCCAGGGGGTTCCCCAAGGAGCCTCTGTAAGGCCATGCATCAGCTGCAGTTTTCCTTAAGGAAGGAGGAGGATGGCTGCAGCAAGCAACGTGGCCGTAAGCTGAGCTCTCTCTGGCAAGGGAGAAGGGACTCTCTCTCTCCCCAGGATTAGCAGGTGCCGTGCGTGCGTGTGTGCCTTCACCCACGTCTGTCTAAATGAGCCAGAAACTCTCCTCTGCTGCTCTCAGAAGTATTTATTGCTCGCTGATATTTGCTGTAACACCTGAGAAGATAAGTCCCAGTGTCTTTAGCATAAGCCTCTAGGATCTTCGTTCTTGGCAAGAATATGTCTCAGCAGCAACAGCAGGATACTCCCCTCCTTTCATCCGTCTGACCCAAAATACTGGGAGGTTTCCAGGAACCTTGGTGGGTTTTTTGCTGAAGAGCTGCATTTTCAATTCTGGATGACTAATGCTGACTGGGCTGGGGTTCGGATGCTGATGCCCTGGTTTGCCAGGTGGAAAACTGAGGGGCTTTGCCTGCCCAGACTGCTTTGCAGGCAAGAGGGGTGTGAGGAGGAGCGGATCCAAGGCAGCTTCCCAGCACGGTGGGTCGGGCAGTCGATCAGCTGGCTTTGTACCAGAACCAGGTTTTCCAAGAATATCTCCTCCCCTATACCTAACCCTCGTGGTTTTAGTAAATTATTTTTCTTAGAAGCTATTAAACAGCAGTAGGGTTTGTGTTAACGGCAAAGTCTGACTGATCCCCCCTGGGAAAGGCCATTTGTGGCTGCGGTTGCAGCAGAATGGCCGCACACCGCTCCTGATTGAATTTTTCTGTCCGAAAGCAGCTTTATTGGCTGGAGGAGGCTTTGGGGGATCAGATGCATTTTCTGATCGGGAAGTTCTAATGCCTCTGAAGTCCAGCCGATTTTCCCCAGCCTCCCCACGCTGCTCGGGAGAGGGATATGGCATCCTGATTCCCATGGCATGCAAGAACGGAGGAAGGAGGCTCATAGCAGGGATGAGGGTGGGATGCTGAGCCCCATGAGAAGACCCTGCTTCGGAGAGAGCCCCTCCTGGGGCGCCGGCACTGAGGTCCCTGTGTCCAAAGGCAGCTGGGGACAATGCCCAGAACGGGTGACCAGGCAGCTGCCAGCCTCCTGTGCCTGATTGACTGGTTTTAAACGGAGTGGATCCTCTTTGGTAGTGGCCATCTCACGTTGCCCACTCCGCTGCCGGGAGATGCGGTACCCGATGCTCAGCTGCAGCAGACTGGGGGGATCCACAGGGCGCATCAGCCTGGTTGTTTCTTGTTCTGCATGTGCTCGGCTCTTCCAGCTGTATTTTGCCTGCTGGGACACGGACAGGGAGCCAGGCCATGAGCCAGTTGCTGAGCCCCCTGAGAGGAACCTCATATGGCTGTTTCAGGCAGCAGCGCTGGCGTGCCCGTCAGGCTGGGAGATGCAGCGCGAGTGGCCACCCCATGCGGTGCTGAGCTGAGCACAGCACAAGGCAGAGGCAGCAGTGGCAGTGCCGGTTGTTGGCTTCTGCGTAGGCTGTGATGCTCACCGTGGAAATTGCTTAGAAGGTTATTTTGGCCAGAAGCAATTGCCACAGTAGCGAGTCCATCTGCATTTTCATTGTTTCCCTCTCCATAAGGTCTTCAGCCGCTCCCAGGAGCCAGTTCCCTTTCAGTGCTCATTACTGGGAGCCCATTGGGATGGTCGCTCCCCAGCTAGAGGTGATGCTGTGAGCGAGGAGTGAGAGGGAGAGGTGTTAGGGCCTGACCACGCACGTGTTAAATGCTGCCGCAATCAAGTACTTGCCTCTCCAGCTCACCCCTGCGACACCAGACGGGCTTTCCCTGCTCCTCGCCGTGTGCTGCCTGAACTGACCCTGGGGATGGTTCCTCTTTCAGCATTTTGGCTCAAACTGGGAGTTGTGGGAAGGGGCTTAGGCACCTGGGCTGCAGCAGGTATTCAGGGTGTCTGCTGTTTTCCACCCACTGCCGGTAACTCAAGATTAGGCTCTGCAAAATGAAATGGAGCTGTTTTTTCCTTTTTTAATTTTATGCAGCTTAGAGGCCTCGACGAGGGTCTTCAAAGAGTTGCAGCTCATAGCTGTTTTTATTGGGAAAATGAAAAATACGGTCTCCCTAACCAGAGCTGTTGAAATAAAGGCCTTGGGGGATAGAGGTTCTCTTTGTTTTTAATTAAGAGCTTATATCTCCTGTTCGCTGCCATTGCGCACTTCTGCAGCAGCAAGACATTAGTCTCGAATGGATTTTCTCATGGAATTAATTCCATTGATGCAGAGCTGTCCGAGAGCCGTTTCAAAAGGTGGCCAGAAAGGCCAAAACGCAGCGCTTTCATCTCAGTGGCAAATATACCGTCCTTAAAATCACACATAAAAAAAGCCCTGGCATTTGCTGGCTTTGAGAAAATTGGGTTTCTCCCTGGGATGTAGGGAATTTGGAGTCGCATTCTGTGGGGCGATGCACGGCTGCTGCCCACGGGGATGCTGAGAGTGGATCTCCCACCATGGAGGGGACAAAAAGTCCTGGGTGAGAGCAGAGTGTGCTCGGATGGCACAAGAGTGGAAAAAAACAGCAATATTTCAGCATTTCTAAGGGTTCAAAGAGCGCCTTTGAAGAGCTTTCCCTCCTGGCAGGCGACACATGAAATTCTGCTGCACTAGCAGAAGCGCAGGGGTTTGGCCACACTTTCAATTCCATTAAATACTTCTCCTGTAATTACCCTCGAGTTAAATGGTCACTGCGTCAAATTGCCTAGTAAAAGCCTTGTAAGAGGGAACCGCTCGCGGTCCCCTTGCAGAGATGAGGCGTTCACAGCTGCCGTGGCTTGTGCTGGGCAGGGCAGCAGCTCGCCGGGCATCCCTCCGCAATGCCAAGTGCCAGCCTCTGCCCTTCCTGCAGCTTGTTTCTTTGCCGGTTATTAATGTGTAATTAATTGACCGCCGGGTTCTGTAGCTTGCTGGGATCAGAGCTTTGCCACTTGAAATGTTTGCCGTGGAGGTCAGCAAACAAAACCCAGCCGCCGTAATTCTTGCTTCCAGGGTCTTTCCTGTGGCTTGCCCTGAATTTTGGGGGTGCAGGCTTTCCCTGCGAGTTACATGTGTGCCGGAAGGCTTCCCACACTGGAGGGGGAGGAGGGTAATTTTACTTTATGAGCTATTGACTTTATCCTCCGGACCGATTGGACTCCTAGGACCATATTTAAAATACTGCTCTGCTCTTTGCAGCCCACTCTCTCTTTCATCTTACCTCGCCCCCTGCCCCGGGTGGTGTGTCCCCCATACGGCATGTTCCCCCCTTCCAGGACGTCCCATCCATTAACACCTTCTCTTGCAGACTGGATGTTTCTGCTCAGTTTCGCTCTGTACAGTTCTACATGTTCCTTTGAAGGCCTGGAGGGAAGGATTTGATATATTTGCAAAGCAAGAATAAAGACCTATTAGTCTTTATTGCAGTGGGTATTGCTATAGGGCTTCCCAGGTAATCGTCCCGCTACCCACCAGGTCCCTTCCCCTTTTTCCGTTGCTGCCATGGTTAACACTGTTGGGAGAAACATCTCCTGTCCCCTTGAAATCCCCCTGGGCTCTGGTGCAGAATTTATGTGCGATGCAAAGGAACTTCTACTCCAGTACATATGGCAACTTATGTATGTGATGGAGTCTAAAATTATCCAGCCCTTCTTAAAATCCATGTGTCCTGCTCCGAAGAGCTGCCATCCTTCCCAGTGCTCAGCCTCCTGCAATCTGTTCTGCCTGCGCGTTTCCCTTTATGTAAGTGCAAAGATTAATTGCATCGTTAGGTTCTCCCGTGTCCCTGCCGCCTCTGCCTCGGCTCCCATCTTTGCAGAAGGTCTCATTTCCGACGCCGCTTCTGTTTTCAAAGGAATCGGGCACTGGGCTGTTTTTATTTTATTTTTAGAGCCTTTTATCTTTTTCGGCAGTGTCCCACTGGGAGCTGCTCCAAGATTGCCGCGAAGGACACGGCCGGGCTGGCTGTGCCGGGCTGCTGCCGGGGTGGGCGTCAATCCTGACCCGGCATATGCAGGAGTGAGCTGGGAGCTGCCGGCTGCGGCTCCGTCAGGACACAGCTCCCGTCAGGACACAGCTCCTGTTGTGACAATCCTCCGGAGCCAGAAGTCTTTCTCTGCCCCTCGCCTTCAGCTGGTGGGGTGCTGGCAGGAGGTGGCGTTTTCCCTGTGAATTCCTTTGGGAAAGGAAAGCCGGAGGCAAGCAGCCCAGGAGCATAATGATTTGGCTCTGGCTCCCCAGTTGCTCGTGGAAGCCGGCCGGTCTCCCCAGCTGCGGGGAGGATGACCCTGCCAGCCTGTGCAGCTCTGGGCTTGGTGGCTCCTGAGTGATCTTCCCTGTCCCAAGTGGCATCCCCATGGTGTGGGCTGTTAGTTCGGATCCCCGCCTCTGCCTGTAGAGCCATGAAGGGGTTCTGCGAGACCCTGCTGGGTTTCCTCCTCAAGGGCATGAAGCATCAAGACTGCTCCTTGATGTCGGACCCCTTCTGGGGTGGAGGAGGTGGGTGCTGGGTCATCTCCATCCTCTGCCTCCAAGGTCCCCAGCCCTCCCGTTTGCTCCCCCTGACCCGCTCTTTGTTCTGGCAGCTGGTGCCAGCCTTTCTCTGGAGGAGTCTTGCTGTTCGAACCAATTGACGGGTAATTGGGAGTAAATGGAGGAAATGGGTCATTTACAAAATAGGTGCTTGAGTTGATGGAGAAAAATAACCCTGAAGCATCCCATCCTGTGCTTGGCATTGCAGGGGCTGCTGGTCCATCTGTCCGATGGCTCCCCAGGGAGGGAGCCATGTGGCTTGTAGCCCTGGGGAGCAGAGGCAGGACCCCAAAGTACACGGGGTTTGCAGCATTCTGCACCTCCCTGCGTTTTGTTGAGATCTTGCCTTCTGGCTCAGCCCTGGGACCATGCCAGGATCTAAAGAGCCAGGATTTCAGAAGCGTTGGCCTTTGGGAACTTGTTTCTCCTTGGTCCTGCCTCTAGAAAACCCCTTCAGCAGAGATGTCTGCAGTGTGGCTGACATCTGCCGCCACCTCCCGCGCCAAACCATGTCCTGTCCTTAAATCCAGCTGGGATCCTTGCTCTTTTCTCCAGCTTCTCCCAAATCTCCTGCATAGCATATTCGCTGGCAAAGCAGAATAAGTGGTAGAAGATGTCGGGTGTATGCTGCCTTCCAGAAACCCTTCTGCAAAATAAAAATTTTGGAAGCGAGTGATTTTGCTCCACCACCAGATGCCAGAGCTTTGTGGTGCCAGGCCATCGCTCCCCTCCACTTCATGCTGGCCCTTCCCGGCAGCTCGGGGTCGGTCACTGGCTGCTGCCGGCACACCGGCTCCAGGGCTGGGAGCGAAGCCTTCCCCGCGAGCAATCGCTACCCGAGTGCTTGGCACTGGGTGTGTTTTGGTGAATCAGATTCACCGAAGGTGACCTTGGTTTTATGATATTAAACTGTCAAGACTCACATTTCTGAGCCTTTGATTTACGCCCAGGATGCATCCTGGCAGCAAAGTCCGCAGTGCTTCCTAAAAAAGGTGTTGCTGCTGGCTGGCATCGTTGCTCAAGATCAGGGATTTTATGGGTCTCTGCATCTTGAGCGGGGATCCACGCCTCCTTCCCAAGGCAGCCAGCAGCAAAGCCGGGGTCCTGCAGCCTGGGCAGTGCAGTGACACTGACAAGCGTGAGCTGATGGTGGATTTTGAGCAAGGATGCTCAGGTGGTGAGGTGTGCTGAGAGACACATGCCCATGGGCAGGGCTAATGGAAGCCGGGGTAGCCCCTTGAGCCGGGGTGTGATGTATGTTTGTGCTCCCGAGAGCTGGGAGGCTGCTGCGCTGCGTGCTGGAGGTAGCCTTCAAAAGGTGAGTTACATCTCGTTGTGCAACTGTGCCGAGCTGTTTCCATCTCCTCTCAGGTGTCACCATGGGTCTTGGTAGCCTTGCATGGCTTTTCTCCTGCTCTTCCCCACGCCTGATGTGTTTTCCTTCACGTTTCTGGGGGATTAGGGTTTCTTTGGAGGTGCGTGGGCTGGGGAAGCGTTGAACACCCACATGCCCTGGGAGGTGGCAGCTTTGCCCTGGGACTCGGGCTAAGCTTAGGTAGCTTTCCTCCCTTGATGAGCATTGCCAGCAGTGTGGGCATATGGACAGGGACCTGAAACCCCTGGGGTGTGGGTATGAGCAGGGGGAGATGAGATAATGAATTTCAAGGGAGTCAAAACTTTTGTCCTTTGAGAGAAGGGAGCAGAGCAGCAAGCATCATCTGCAGTTTGAAATGCCACTGATAAATCTCGTCTGGCCCGATTACCCAGCCTGATGCTTGGGCTGCTGCTCAGAGTCTTGCACAAGCTCACCGTGAGTGGGGTGCACTGTGCCGAAAGCAGGGGAGCCATGGCCTGCCCCAAATCTGCTGCCCAGGAGCGTGGGAGAGCCCTGAGCAGCATTCCCATAGGAGCATGGGGATGCTCTGCGCCAAGTCCCCATGGAGCGCAGCGCTCCAGGCTGTGGTAGGGGCACGCTGCCCCCAGCGAGTCTCTCCCAGGAGGGTTTCCCACCCTCCAAGGAGGGGACCGCCGGGTGCACACAGCTTTTACCGGGCAAAGGGTGTGCGCACACGTATAGCTGCTGATGCTGGAAAGAGCTGCTGTGGCCAGTTCGCTGCCGAGTGCCTGGCCAGGTCTGCAGCCAGGTCTGAAGCCCATCTCCTTGCCGGGGCTGCAGCCAGGGTGGCCCCAAAGGCATCCCTAGCTCTGGCCGTGCCGCAGCCCCTGCACAGGTACCATTCTTGCCCATGGGCAGTGGGCCGGGAGCCCGTGCACTCTCTGTGGGAAGGAGCAGTGATTTCCTTGCTGCATGCACCCGCATGAGCTGGGAGCACTATTGCACAGATGCACATATAGATATATAAATATAAAAAACTGCTTGTTTTCCTGTCATGCTAACATTTATTTATTAAAAATACCATCCATCAGGAGCTGCAACATCTGTTTGTGAAAAATAGCACATCCTTGGGCTGCAGCCAGGAAAATCATTTCATTACGAAATTGCAACTGTAAAGCAGCACAAAATCACAAACATACTGTACATTGAGATGCTTTTGTTTCCAAACTGCTCATTAGGAATGATACACGAGGCAAAATTATACCCTGTATAAGGTGAATTAGGAGAAAATGAGCCCATCCGACCTTCTAAGTGAGCAGCAGTTAGTGCGGTAATTATTATCTCTGGTTAATCCCGCACCCACTGCAAGGCTGCGCTCAAGTTTCCCTTTCCGTCCCGGAGGGGATATGTCTTCACATCTCTTCCGTTCTTTGTGCCTAATTCGGGCTGACAAGGAACATACTTGAGAGGATAGGAAATGAGAAGCCTGGCTTAAGGATTATTTTATGTAAGGCAGGAGAGAGGATTGCGTCGCCGCTGCCGGGGGCTGCGTACGGCCCGGTGCCAGGGAAGGGCTCAGGAGGAGGCGGTGGGGGGGGGTCTGTGCATGGCAGGGGGCTTTGCTTGCCGCCACCCAGGATCCCCCTTGCCTCCCATCCACACTCTCACTCGTGTTTTTTTTCTCTCCAGGTCTGGCGGTTCATCAGATAATCACTATTACCGTGTCCCTCATCATGGTCATAGCTGCTCTGATAACAACTCTTGTCTTAAAAAATTGGTAAGTTCCCTTCTGGGTCTGTGGCGCGGGGATGGGGACAGGGCGGGGATGGGGGTGCCCTTCCAGCTGTGGGTGCTAAAGCCCGTGGCATCCACCAGGATGGCTTCCAGAAGGCATTGCAGGAGAAAATTTTTTTTTATATATATACTGAAACCTCCAAAGGAGGTTGAAGCACCTCGGTTTGTCTGTGCCCCGGTGGCTGCCCTGCCTCTCGCCATGTGGCGGGTGGCTTTGGGGACCAGCATGTGGCCAGGGTCGGGTGGCTAAATCCCATGTGGGACATGTGCATATTGCTGCTCTGGGATCAAGTCGCTGCAGCGTGATGCCACCTGGTGAGGTCAAAGTGGTGTGTGTGGCTGCAGCGGGTGTTCCTGCAAGGGAGCCGGGACCCGCCTGGCGCTGGGTGGCATCTCCTCTGCCACCTTGCTTAAGCAGCTTTGCTGCTGCTCCTGCAATCACCAGCCTGGCTCGGCAAGGCACAACTGCGTTTTCTGACCTTCCCTACGGCTCCAGGGAGTGAAGGGCACCTTCTGAGCCCCTCAGATGCCAATGGTTTGAAGCATGCCCCATCCCCCTGGGCCCTCGTGTGCTCCTCCGGCTTAATTTGCTCCCATTTATTCTCTCAGCATGGCTGGGCGTATGGCAAAATAGGTTAGCTTTCCGCTTCAGGCGCTCGTGGCTTTACCTATTTTCCCAGGGAAACTGGCCTACTTTGAGGTCAGCGTTGCTGGTGTAGTGATACGGCGGCAGCTCTGGGCCGCTGGGAGAGCTGCCGTGCAGTGCTGCCCTGCTCGGCGACCGTTCTCTCCTCCTGCCCGCTCTGCTCACCCGAGCTCTCCACGGGTGCTGCAGCAAATCGATTCCTGCACCCAGGAGGAAATTAGAAAACCAAGCTGATGAAGAAGCCTGCTCGCTTCCTGGGATTAGGGAAAAACCTATTTGCAGGGCTACAGAGGCATCTTAATCTCGGCAGAGTTGTAACGAAGCGTTGCAGCTGGCCAAAAGCACTGAGTTACTCGCCTTGCAGCTGGGTTTGCTTTGCTGGGAGTGGGCCCGTGGGCAGGCATCAGGAGTGCAGCTGCTGATGCTCGTTTCTATATCTCAGATGGGATTTACTGAACTAAACTTCCCTACTTGTAGTAGTATTTCATTGAAGGAGAGGGGAAAATACTTTATAAAACACTTCTGGGATTTTTCTCTAATAGCCGTCCTAAGCAGTCCATGTCACTGATCCGGCCGACTGCAGCTTGGCAGAGCAGCTCGAGTAAGCTCATGCTGAAGCCGGGGGCGGTGGGGGGGAAATAAATACGGTGATCAGTGTAGAATAGAAATTGTTCACAATAAGTGAAACTGGGAAATCACTGGAGAATACCCAGAGGCAAGTGCGATCAGCAGTCAGACGTGTCCCAGGCAGAAAAGCAGCACCCCGTTGAGTTTGCTCAGCTTTAACATTTGCCGAACTGCTTCAGTTTTTCACACCGTGTGTCAGGCTGCCTCCAGCTCTGCTTGTACTGGTGAGGGCTGGCTGCACGCTGGCTGCAGGCTCCATGGCAGAGCTGACCCAGATCACAGGCTTAGTCCCTGGTTCCAGACAGGATGAGATCTCTGCCCCCGTGCTTTGGCTGGCACCTGTCCCCCTCGGGCAGGACAGGTGAGCCATGGCCACGTGCCATGCAAGTGTCCTTCTTGTCGGTACTCCTCCTGCAAATGTGCCGTGGTGGGGTGATGGTTATTTTAGTGGCTGTCACTTTCGGGTGCATCAGCTGGTGCAGAGCAGGCTGTGCCCCGCTGCTGGCAGATGCCAACAGCCCAACCTGGGCCACTCCCAGGGCAGCCCCACAGGTCCCCCAGCGCAGGCAGCACAGCGTCCCCAGCTCCCCCACCCTCGGAGCTGCAATATTCCGAAACTCCAGCATTACAACAGGTACTGTCAATCCTGTTTGGAAAAAGGTGACATCTTAATGAAATCAACGTCTAGACCCTTAAACAGGACCAGCCTGGCTGAGGGGGGGTTCCTGCTAGCTGGTGCTCTTCCCGTTTCATACGTACCGCACCAGAAGTGCCGCACAGCCCTGAGATCCTGTTGGAGTCTCCGGAGCCACTGGAGTCACAGGGAGCAGGGCTGCCCTGCCAGCTGTCCCTCGGCCGAGCATGTCTGCTGTGTCAGACCCGTTTCTGAGCTTATTTATCCTGATAACTTAAAACCTTTTGGTGCTTCCCAGATGGAAAGGGTTTCACTTCATTGTTCTCACCAACATCTTTTCGCTTAAAAAAAGGCTTTCATTTCCTGCGGGTATAAACGTATGACTTGTTAAGTAATTCCTCTGATGATAGAAAGCTTGTATCTAAAATTTAAATCTGATCCTTAAAAAAAAAAGGCGAGCCAAATGCCTGCTTGATTGTGGCTGAGCTTTCCAAAGTGCCTGAATTCTAAGCTAATATTGAGCGATGTGTAATGAATGGCTGGTAACACGAGTTCTGCTGAGCATCAGCGACGCATGGTGCGTCGTGTCCCTTCTTCTCTCCCCCGCCGCCCCAGCTGCGCACAGAGTGGGCGCCCACGGCGCAACAGCCACCAGCGCAAGCTGGACCAGCAAGAGGAGAGCTGCCAGAACCTGACCGACTTCGCCCCCGCCCGCGTGCCCAGCGCCCTCGACATCTTCACCGCCTACAACGAGACGCTGCAGTGCTCCCACGAGTGTGTCCGGACCCCCGTGCCTGTCTACGCAGAGGAGGCATTGCATTCGCCCGGGGATTATAAAACAACCTTCAACGGAAACAGGTGAGGTGGCCAGCGCGGTTTCACTGCGGGTCGGGGAGTGCCGTCCTGCTCCGGGGCTGGGGGTCCCTTGGCCAGGAGTGATGCCCATGGGCAGGAGATGCCCGGGGGGGCGCATGGCAGAGCTGCCTTCCCCTGGCTCTCTGAGCCACGATTCTCACCCACCCTGTGTCTCAGGATGTGCCCCGCCGCTGGACCTCTCACCCCGCTGATGAGGGTGGGTGGGTGGCTCGGCAGCCCCTTGCTGCACGCCCGACCCTGCGCCCAGCTCGGCCAGCCCTGACAGCGTGCGGCACCGCACATTTTTCAGTTCCCAGCTGTTGCCGCCAGCACGTAAAACGCCGCTGGATCCATCTTCCAGCATTCGTGCTGTCTCCTAAGTGGCATCGAAAGAGCTGCTGGGTTGCGAATGAGCGGGATGATTAATGGAGGAGCAGGCAGTGAGAGCCAAATGAACCGTTTGTCTGGCGTAAAATAATGATTCATTAACAAGGGGGCTCCATAGCAGCTGGCGGCGTGGTGTAGAAGATGCGAGCTCTCGCTCTGTGTGCTCCGTGCCGGCACAGGGAGGGAGGTGGTCAGAACTGACCTCTCCCTGTGCCCTGGGCTGGCTCCCAGAGCCCTTTCACTGGGTGCTGGGGCAGTTTGACCACACAGTAAACACATGTCCCCCATCAAAGCTCAAGGAAAAATCAGCAGGAGAATTATGAGGGGGAAAATGAGCAACTAGCACTGCACACAGCCTGGCTGGACCGTGGCATGCGTGCCACGCGCCGCTGATGTCTACCTGCATGAAGGACAGAAGCCTGGAAGCCAACAGCTTGATAGACATCTTGTTAAGCATCATCTTCTGCGTGTGCATGGGGTTTTGCTAGTTCACGTTTTTCAGGGTTTCCTCAGATCTTGGAAGGCGGAGAATTGGCGGGGATTTTCAAACCATTTCGTTGAATGTATGCGTGCGTTGATCTTGATGTGAACCCCGGCCAAGCGATGAAGGGGTGCCCTTTGGCTGGAAGGGGTTGTGGCTTTTCTGCCCTCAGGTGATGCTTTCTGGGATCCCGTTGGCCGCGGTGCGTTTCCAGGTGTGCCGTGCAGGTGGTGGGCACGGCAGAGGTGGGCGGTGCGGGGCAGTGCTGCTGTTCGGTGGTGGGGAGGTGGCAGATAGGGGATGTCCTGCTGCCCTTCGGGGGTCAGTATCCTCAGAGCATTTGGCTGTGTTACAAGGTGCTTGTGCACAGGGATAAAAACATTCAGTATTGCAGTCCAACTTTTTCTTCTTCTTTCTCTGCTTTGCACCACCCTGGTTTCCAAGGCCAATAAGCCCATTCAAAGCATTACTTTTGAGATATTTGGGGGAGCTTTGCCTCTCAAAAAGCTGATTTTACAGCAGGCCACCTTGGCTTGCTCCTTCTGTGTTACATACCAGCACATGCAAGCCCCTTTTTCTGCTCGCTGCAGACCCTCTTCTTCTGACCGGCATCTTATTCCCGTGGCCTTTGTGTCTGAGAAATGGTTTGAAATCTCCTGCTGACTGGCCGAAGCCTGTTTGACTTCTGGGGGCAGGGCAGACGCCATCGGGCTGTTTCCTGGTACGTACCGTGCTCCCCGCGCGTCCATCCCGTGCCCATCCCACATCCATCCTGTGCCCATTGTCCCCTGCCCATGAGCAGCCGCTCTCTTCCCTGCCTGGTGCCATCCTCCTGCTTACACTTCTTTTGGGACGGTCGGACCCAAGCAGGGTGGCTCACCTGGCTGGGGTGGCCGGACACATCTCCTGCTATGGATGGGATGTTGGCTTTTCCATGGAGGTGAATTGCAGCCAGGCCCAAGCTAAAAGGCAGGGATGGATGTGGACTTGAGAGAGAAGTACGCCTGGGGCAGCCTTGAACTTCAGCCTGATCCTGTGGTTCCAGCCCACCTCTAAAAACCTCGACAAGCAATAGTAATTTTCGTGCTGTGAAATGGCCTGATCTGTAATTAACCTCTTGTTGCATGATGGACAGCCTGTCTCATTCAAGAGTCATGCATCTGACGTGCACATTCCTTTGGTACCTCAAAGCTCATTTGATGATGTTTGCTGTCATAAACCCTTCCATGCTCCTGCTGAGATGGTGCCAGGGTCGTTGTCCTCCTCCTCCTCCTGCTCCCATGCCCCTCCTTGCTCTGCAGAGAGCCGACCCTGCAAGCCTGTGTGCGCAGTCCCCAGCAGCCAGGTTCACACCTTGGGTACTGCTGCAACCAAAGGGGTACAAAGATGTTGTGCTGGTTTCAACAGTACATTGTTGTGGGATTTCTTTTTTTTTTTTTTTTTTTTTTTAGTTGGCTTGAGCCGTTTTCACCTCCTTGTATTGTTTTTGAAGGTGGCACGGCCGATAGTGGTGGCAGGAAAAGCAATTAGGGTTCACCGTGTGCCAGCTCACCACAGGGCAGTGGTGCCCGTTCGAGCCACACGCTCAGGTGAATTAATTGGTCTGTCCCAAGTCCCTGCTGTAATGAATCATATATTCAGTGTAAATGAAATTTCCAGCCTTCCCTGACTGCAGCTTGCTCAGAATAGCCTGTTTAACATTATGCTCAGCTATTGAACACAGAAATATAATTAGATTAGAATGGAAGGGAATAAAAAGTTAATGGTGTCGGCTGTGCTCGGGGCTGGCTGTGTCTGGGCCGGCAAGGTGAGGTGTGCCTCTGCCCACGGCGGAGGGCAGAAAAAGTAGAAAGCAAAGGTTCAGCTGTCTGCCCACCAGCATCTTTGCTCATGGGGTCTCGTTGACATGACTCACGGCTCAGCCGGGGCAGCTCTGCCCCCAAGAGCCCCTCCTGGCTGGGGGAAGGGCAGCTGGATGAGAAACAGAGAGGGTCTGCAGGGTCTTCCTCAACAGCACGTGCGGATGCTAGCTTCAGAAAGCAAACAGCAATAATCCACTGCCCCTTTTCCACCATGGGCTTTGCAGTTGGTGATGTCTGTCCATTGCCTTGAAATGATTTTTTAAAAAAAGCCAACACAAACCCCAAGCCAGTCACACTCAGATGCCATCAGCAGCTCTCTTGCCTGAAGTAGAGGGAAGGAGAATGGGCAGCTCCAAGCTGTTGCCTGCTATGGGAGGCCTGTGCAATTCCCACCACTCCTGCCCGAGGTCCTGTGAAACTCCGTGCTGAAGACTGCACCCTGGTCATCTCCATGGATTTCTTTAAATAGTCCAAAGCTGGTCCATTGTGCCTTATTAAATCCTTGAAATTCTTATTGACCCGTTTTCATGGAATCCATAAAATGCATATTGACGTACTCTGGAAAAATCTATCTGAGTCGTACCTGGAGCATTAGCTCTGTAATAGTGTTTCAATTATTTATACAGTTCTGGAAGCTGATGTTTGGTTTCATTAATGTTAGCAAAATGAGATTAATTCAAAGCCTGTTCTCTGCATGCGTGCTCATGCATATGTGTATTTGCACCAGGATGTTTCTGGAACACACGTGCATATGTGGTACATCATGGTAAAACCCATGTGACTGCCATAGATCCCTGCTGTATGTGGGGAGTGACGTAGGGATTGTCACCACAGCACAGATAACAGGAGAAGCTGCCCTCATCCCCATATGGGGTCAACCCAAACCCTTTAGAGGTTCAGAAAAAGGCTGCTTAATATTTTTTCCACACTGTACTGTTTCCCATGCACAGCTGCCTACACTTTCTTGCCAGGGCATGGTTGTTAGAGTGTGGAGCTGCCAGGGTCATGATGTGTGTGCCTTCTGAGCAGGCTTCACTCTGCGTGGTGGCACTGCACGGCTGTCCCTGCAGCTCGGTGCTTGCCCTGCAGCCCGATGCTTGTCCCACAGCCCAGTGCTTGCCCCACAGCCTGTGGCGGTCAGCACGGCTCCCTGCAGCTCCCCAGGAGCCTGCACTTGAAAGATGCATTGCAACCCCATGCAAACAGCGTTTTGCATGAATGCATATGTGCCAGTTGGGACATCCAGCAGAAAAAAATGAATATTTCAAGTTTTACATGTCACTGTAAGGTAAAACCATCCGAGAGCAGATGGCATTGAGATAAGCTCCCTGGTAGGCTGTTCCCTGTCCTCTTGGTGGCCTTATACTGTCACTGGACAGATGCTGCTAAGCACAGGAGGAGCGGTGGGACTGAGGATGCTTTTCCAGCTCTTGTTTCTAGAGGAGAGGCTGGTGGAAGAGGAGAAGCAGCTGCTTTGGGCTGCCCCTCTTCTGGAGGGATGGCTCTTTTCCTGGCTGGCTTTGCCAGCAGCAGCAGTGTAGCCTGAAGGTGACAGTTGATGTTGACCTGCTGCATCTCGGCAGAGGTGGAAGGATGCTCTAGAGTACGTGGAGCTTCCTGGCCAGAGGGGTTGCATGCAGCTTTCTCTTCCCAGCCCCTTTCTCCCAGCCTGCACAGGGGACGGTGGGCAGCACAAGTGGGACACCCTGGCAGCTGGGGTAAGCAGAGCAGGAGGCTCTCCCAGGCACACAGCCATGCACCAGGAGGGATCAGATGCTGCACCAGTCTCCATGACAGAAACTTCTCTCCTTGGAAAGGCTCGGAGTGCTTTGTGAGTTTCTATTGATGGCACTTTGCAGCTCTTAGCTGTCTAATAAGCAAATTAGTGCTGCTGAACATGTAGAGTCAGAGCTGAAGGCACGAGATGGATGGTGTGGCCAGAGGCAGGGATGGCAGGGCAGAGAGGCTGTGCAGACATTTTGACTAGATGAGCACCGGGAGGGTGGTTGGAGTTTAATGCGGACTTCACATTACAGTCCATCAGCACTGTGCAAGTACCGAACATCGTGCTGCCTAAATGGCAGTCTGGCATTTGACGATGCTGATGGCATCGTAAGGCTGGGCTGAGCAGTTGCAGGGAGCAGATGTAAGGGACAGCTCCGCAGAGCAGTCTCCAGCCTGGAGACCTGCAGGCAGCACTGAGGTTGTGTCAGGAAACCTGGTGAAACTCATCTAGTTACAAGCCAAGCAGATGTTGAATTTTTTTTTCCTGGGGTCAGGTTCATCCCGTCCCAACAGGAGCCATGGGGAGGGTTCTTGTGCTGCTGGCACAGTTGCCACCAGGGTGCCAGTCGTCCCCATCCCCCCCGGTGCAGGTGATGTCGCCTGCAGTGAGCAGCTGTTGGAGCTTCCCAGCAGATTGCCTCCGCTGGCTGTCGGGCCCCGCTGGCGCGCTGGCTTGTGAGGGGATGTCACACCTCAGCAGCAGGCAGAGCCCGCCGGCTGTGCCTGCAAAGAGCAGACCCGGCCCATCCGTGGCAGCCCAGCGTAAGGATGCAGCAGCAGCAGTGTGGCCCAAGGCTGGATTAGGTGAAGAGTAAAGGGAGTCAGTTAAAGTGTTTGTGCCAGGCAACTCACTGAGGGATTACCTGCACGGGGGTATAAGCAGCAAAACACCCTGTGCCCTGACCATGGCAGATGGAAGAGGAGACTTAGCTCCAAGGCAGAGGCAGGAGAAACCACCCTTTTAGTAACCAAAAGGTGAAATTTGCTGAAGGCTCAAGTGGCTTTGGCCGGGTACCCCAGCAAACTGTGGTTGTTTTGGTTTGTTTCATACTGGCTTTGGGGCTTTCTGAAATGAAGTTTGAGATTTGGCATTATTCTTGTCCTTAATCCCACTCTCTTTGACTGAAAAACCCCATGGAATGAGATTATACAAAAATCTGTAAGGTTGATCAAACGCTGACCTACTTTGCACAAAGAGGCTATTTGGAATACAATATAAATTGTACATCCTGCGATGCACGCATTGAACAGCATTCATCCAGAACTACGTAAGTGTTCGGCATCGCTGTTTGGGAAGTGGCAATTTGAGACCTGAAAATCATATCGGTGCAGTAACATTGATGTGACCCTTGCTTTTGCACAAGGCGGTTGAAATTTACAGTATTGTATGTTAATTCCATGCTTTGGACACGGCGAGCAGCTGCCGTGATGGCCCCGTTCTGCCTAACAACAGCAAATGGTTTGTATTAACATTAACAGATAATGAGTCATCATAAAAAATCCAGGCTTGTCTTCAGTGGCATAACAGCGGTCCCAACACAGCCCGGTGCGGGAGATTAAGGACTCTGTAAAATCTGTCTTGCTAATTAAGATTTCAGCATTGTTCTTAGAGATGGCATACATTGGGCATCTTGCTTAAAAATAACGTTGAAGAAAGAACACTTGAACAAAAAGCATATTGCATTTCTAAATCTAAATCTAAACAGCGTAAATTAGGGCATGTGTGTCACCGGCCCACTGTAGGCAGCACCCCTGCACCTGCTGTATTTGTTCCTGCAGGATAGAAAGCCCACACGTGGGTAGCTGTCAGGCACACGGAGCCGTATTACAGCATGTATCGCTGTACCTAAAACCACATGCTCGTAAAACGAGTGGCCGCATGCTAATGATGGGGAGTAATTGTTCTAAAGATTACTAGGGAGAGATCTTTCAGAAGACGGCAAATAAATAGCTTAAGAAGAACTTCAATAGGATCTCTGTTTTTGATGCTTAACCAATTCCCTATTGATTTCTTTAGGGCATTTAACTTTAGAAAATCTTGTTAGGACTCATCATCGTCTTCTCATCTGCCAGAGCACTCACTGCTCTTAGCCCAAGTACGTAAAGGTCCAGAGCGTAGGGACAATCAGAAGCTAATCACGTTTTGGAAATGGGCTGGAGGAGTTGGAAGTGCGCAGTAAGGCACACTGAAGCCTCTCAGTCACTCCCACCACTTGCCAAAGCATCCCCGGCCCAACACATCCCCAGTGCTGTTCCAAGCACAGCTGGAAGCGAGCCAGGCAAGGCTGCAGCTCCTCCAGGGAGGCACAACCAGTGGTCCCAGTCCCAAACGCGGGCTGGCAGCTGGGGAGGAGGAGGTCACGGCCGTCCTGCTTCCTCCATCCTCTACTCCCCCGGGATGCTCGCCTGCTGCTGTTTGGGTTTGCTGCCCTGAGCCCTGCAGAGCTGCTCCTGGGAGGAGGGGGGAACCTCCGGGCTCCTGGGGGGGGGCTAAAAGGAGCAGTGTGAGTCACGATGCGTTTCCCTGTTGTGACTTAATCTTTGTTTTTTTTTATCATCCTTAACAGGATTCCATTGGTGAACCTGTAAAAAATATAAAAAATAATGGGTTACCTGTACCTACCATTTCTGTTTACCAGTAGGAGACTCAAAGAGCAGCGTTCTATGGGCCAAATATATTTTTATAAAAATGAACACGCCTATAGGTAACTGCATTTTTCAAGGAGCGCATTTTTTGGAGAAGAGAAAGAGAAATGTGTGAGCAAAGAATCCTGTGGAGGAAGAGGAACCGGCGGGGGACTGAGAGGGAAGGACTGAGCGCCTGGAGCCTGGATTTGGACCGTGACTCTGAACCTGTGCCAATAATACCATTATGTGCCATGTACCGATGCAAAGACTTCACGAGAAGCTGAAGCTAAGTCGATAACGCCTAGAAACGTTGTGGAGGACGAATGGGGTGTCTCTTCTGCTGGGATCATTCATTCCGGTCCATAAACGTACATACATACAATATATGTAGAGAGAAAAGATATATATACACACACAAACACTTTTTGTACTGTAGCAATTTTTGAAGATCTTAAATACTCATTTTTAAAGAAGATGTCATGGGCTAAAAGTCTCGTTTCTTTAACGTGCATAATACGAACTAGGTGAACCGATGTTTTCTACTTTGGCAGCTTGCCTTTCAAACCTATATGTGTATATATAGGTAGACATATATACATATATATAAGTGTGTGTGTATGTATAAACATATATATGTATGTATACATATATATATATATATATAGTTTTGGTTCTTCTTGGAAATGCTTTTCCAGCGGTGGTGACGTGACAGCAGCAGCGAGCGGTGGGGGCCAGCTGGGGCAGCACGGTGGGCTGCTGGTGGGAGCAGGGGAGAGGCTTCCCAAAAACCAGCCGGAGCAGGGCTGCGCTGCCCCATGGTTCCTCCAGCTGTGGAGGGGATGGCAGAGCGCTCTGGAGGGAAAGGAGAACGGACATGGGCTGGGATTAGAGCTAGAAGGATGCATCTGGGCCAAATTCACAAAGTGCATTCCTGCTGTAGGCCGTCAGAGGAGGCGTAATGGTGTGGCGAGAGGAGCGGGCAGCAGAGGTGCTCCCCTCTCTCCCACCTGCCCCACTGCTGTAGGGCTCCTGGCTGCACCCGCCTGGTGCAAGCCCCTTTCCCCGACACGGGATGCTGCGTGTGCACGGGGCAGTTCATGCTTCCGCTCCCCCTGGCCCCCGCGGGGGAGATGTTCCCCGCAGCAGGGCGGCACGTTGCGGGGCAGGGCAGGGTGAGCAGGCAGCTCGCAGCAGGCGGGTCCCCTGGCTCGTGGCAGCTCGCTGGAGGTGGTGGTGGTGAAGGGTGTGTCCAGCCTTCTGTAGCCTGATACCTCATCAAGATAGATAGGATGAAGCCTGCGAGCCTGTGCCTGCCCTTATTTCATGGAGCTGTGGTCCCTGCTGTGTCAGGTGTGATGCCTTGGGGCTGGCTGGGGATGGCTTTTAGCTGTGGACTGTCAAAAGATCAGCCTCTTTTGGCAGAAGAGATAAATTTTAGGAGAAGATGTGGGAGGTGGTTTTTTTTAAATGGCTTCTGAATTTGTCACAACACCAAAGCTTGCTCAGCCCTTTGTGAGAAACATGAGAGGAACGAGCCTATGGCCTCCTGAGCTAGCCCAAGGCCAGCGAGCTCCGGGGAGCCTCTTCCTTTGCTCTCCTGGTCTTGGCTGGGTCTGCCATGGCAGGAGAAGATGCATTCCACTGTCCACAATCACGGGGGTCACTTAATACCATTAAAAAGGGACTTTTGCCCAACAGTTTGCCAGGGAAGTATGGTTCTGCTGCCTCTGGTTTGGTGTGTTGCTCTAGAAACATGTCACATCGCCCATCCAGCTCCTGCAGAGGTGGGTGGTTTTGATGGGTGCTGATGAACATGCCAGCCCACCAGCAAGCCCCCCTGTCCAAGTCTTTCCATGGAGTCAGGTGCTGCTGTTGGTGCAGCAAGCTGTGCCATGCCATGCCGTGCCCCTCCAAACTGGCATGGCTGGGAGAGCCAGGCAGGGGGGGGGGATAGTGGCAGCGGGCTGGGGTCTCCCAACATGCCCAGTGTCTCACCACAGTTTGCTTCTGCTCTTTAACATGTGCCCTGTGCCAAGCCTGGGCTTGCCCATGTAGATGGTGACAAGGCAAAGCTTGCAGAGGGGTCCCGTACCACTCAAGTGAGGGTCTGCTTCACGTCAGACACCGCAGTGGGTCTCGGTTGGGTTGCTGCAACGTTACATGGGTGGGAATGACAGCAGAGTTCAGACCAAAGTCCTCCAGTTCTTTTTTGTAACTGCCCTTGGTAAATACTAGCGATTTTTTAGAGTTGTCCAGATATGCATTTCTACTCATCCACTAATTACTCAGCTCCATTTCTTTATTACAATGAACTTGCAGTTAAAAAAAAAAAAAAAAGTAGAAACTTCTGGCATTGCATATAGCTTCATGTGCAGTCTCTTGTTTCCGTATCCTTTTCTGTCCCTTTCTGATGGAATTGCACAGCCTGGATTATTTTTCCTGAATTTTTGGAAGCTGCCCTGGGAAGAAGTCTTTGCCAGACCTGATGATTACCTGCAGGCTTAAACCGAGCATCTCTGAAGGCGCTGGCAACAATCCCTGCGACTCCAATGAGCCTCGAGCATCGCCTTGGGTGCA
Source organism: Falco naumanni (assembly GCF_017639655.2). Classification (NCBI taxonomy): domain Eukaryota; kingdom Metazoa; phylum Chordata; class Aves; order Falconiformes; family Falconidae; genus Falco; species Falco naumanni. Next base: position 15,957,688 of record NC_054056.1, read on the forward strand.
TTCTGCACCCAGATCACTGCCGACCGGCAGCCAGAGAGGAGGAGGAGGGTTCCTGTTGCTCCTGGCCAGGTTTTAGTCCATGACTGAACCCATTCCTTCTGCGGAGGTGGTTTCTTGTGAACACTGAGCTGGGCGGGCATAGGCGGCAGCAGAGATTCGCGTCCCTGGGGCTGGGTCTTGGTGTTGGAGGGTTTTGAACAGGTCTGGGTCCCCTTAGACTTTGGCAGCAGAGTAGAGATCTCATCTTTGTGTGTGTTTCTTAAGAGCAAACCTTGCAATGATGGGGCTGGGTGCTGAGGGGTGTCTGCTGGGCGGCTCTCCAGGGTGGTGGGTGGGATGCCTGCCCAGGATACTTCTGAGGCAGGGGATGGTGTCTCACTGGAGGAGCAAGCCCCCCAGGCTTTGGCCTTCCCTGAGAAACATGGGGAATGTTTGCCCTCGGGGTGTGCCAGGATTCTGCCCCAAAACAGGGAGGCACGGCACTGCGGGAGGTCCCAGCCCCACCGCAGGCAGCCTCACCTGGGCGCCAGGGAGGCTCTGGGCTGCAGTGGGGTGCAATTAAAAGCACGATGCGTTACCCGGCTTGAATGGTGGATGCCCCCATTTAGTAGCTGTGCAGGGGATGCCCTGGGTGCTGCTGGCCCCAGGGCTGCCCTAGAGCCAGGCTTTGCTGGGATCAGCCGAAAACCCACACAAGGAGTGCAGATTCTGAGCGACGACTCCAAGGTGATCTGTCATCTCAGTACGCTCGGATGTTTGGGTTCTACTGTTGTAAATGGTGCAGCCCCTGCAAATTACCCTTGCTGGCGTAGTTTTTGAATTCTCCTTCTTCATTTGACTTTGCTGGCATCAATCCACTCCAGCTCGGGAGCTGCGTCTGTTGTGCTTCACCCATTGATCTTCCTGTTTATTTGTATGTGCTGGCTGCACCCAGTAGTTCTTGTGGGGACTCCAGTGTAAGCTCAATAGCAATTTGACATCATGAAATATATCTTGACTCCCTCGTTCCCGAGAGTTTGAAGCATCGTTCTGTATTTCTGCGTGTATGGAACACGCTGCCTGAAGGAGAGTCGTCAGGCGGAGCTGGGGGCTGGGAGGGCGGGCAGCGCTGGTGCTGGCGGTGATGATGATGGTGATGGAGAGGCGCCCTGCCTTGAACCTGGCACTCAGCTCCTGGGAAATTCCCTGCAGAGCTGGAGGCAAGGAGAGGAAAATGTGTGTATGTGTGTGTCTGTGTCTGTGTGTCTGTGTGTGTCTGTGTGTGTGAGAGGGAGAGAGACTGAAGGCAAATAACTTTGGCCCCAGACGACAGGAGCAGGTTTCTGATGGCAGGCTTTGCATGAGCTTTCCACATAGTCTGCAAGAAGGACACGTCCTGGTCACCGAGAGATGAGCGGTGAACCGAGGAACAAAAGTAGATGCACAATCTTCCCTTATTTATAAGGACCAACAGCACTTGCACTTTATCAGAGAAACCCTCCCATCCCTATGCATGCTAAGCACACCAACAAGGGACGACTGCCCGAAGGAGGGAAGGGAGAAGGGAAGGGCTGGAGCTGCATATGCAGTGATTGATGAGGCAGCATCCTAGCATCCCAAGGCCTTTCACAGTAAAGAAGAAATGAACTATGATTATTTCATTCCCTAGTATTGACGAAAGCCAAAATACAAGACAGACATGAAAACAGAAAGTCACATTTTCATGGAATAGACCTATGGAGCAGATCTTTCACACCGTGGAAAAAGCAGGCAGGCATGGTCTTCACAGACACATTTCCTCGTGAGTTTTGCCACGTTTTGGCCACATCATCTCACCCTGAGGTCTTTTGGCTGCCACAGCCACAGGTGGTAGCTCGAGACGAGCTCCCTTCTGTCACTGCCCTTTGCCGGACATGAAGCTTCATCCTCAGCTCGCAGGGATTGTGCCAGGTCTCGTTGGCTTGAGCCAGCCCAAAGCTCATTCAGCAATAATGGGGGAGATTTTGCCAACGCTCATGCCACTGGGTACTTTGAATCAGCTGGAGCGGCTCGCCCAAGCAGCGGAGTCTTGCTCCAGTGCAGGGACAGAAAGGACATGTGTACATTTGGAGAATTAGGGATTTTTCTGTTCTCACTCAGAAGCTGAGCCCGTTTCCCAGTCTGATGGCGTTGCACAGGTAGCAGGGAATGTTCCACCGTGAAATACAGCCCCGTGCGCTGGATGGTATCGTTTGCATTGCAAGGGATAAAGCCGCAGCTTGTGAGCAGCAAGGTGGCAGATGTCCCTTGTGAACATCCCTGCTGTGGCCGGGGCAGTCTCATTGCTGTGGTGCGATGCTGGGGAGCTGCAGGCATGCGTGTGGTGGGACTCAATGGATGTGCAGCAAATCCAGGGGAGCATCTGCAGCGGGCACAGGGTGCCGCGCAGAGCACAGTCTGGATGCAGCATCAGGTGTCCACCACCGCCTAGCAAAACTATGCCTCCAGTGTGCCCTTCCCTTGGAAAACCAGAGCTTTTTACTGTGTTTATTTCATTGTGTATCTGGCAGCTTGGGAAAAAGAAGTTTTGACCCTTGCTTTGCCATAAACTTCCAGCTAGCTGCTTCTTGCTTCTTTTTTATTAATTTTACAGATTTCTTAACCTTTTCATAGCTCCTAAGAAATGTGTCGCAGCTGCTGAAAGGCTGCCAAATTCCCCAGGTGTGTAGCGGTGTGCCTGTGTGTTGCTTGTGGCTCTGTCTTAGAGAATGGCTTGGGATGAGCCCTTTTTGTCACCAGCCGGCAATGCTGGCTGCTCCTGTGCAGGGATGGCAGCTGCTCTGCTCCCCCCTGGCATAGGGGAGGCTGGCTCTTCCTCGGGCTCTGCAGCAAGCCCAGACCTCCCGGGGCTGTGCGGGACCCCTCCTCCATCCAGATTCCTTGCAGACACCGAGCGGGAGCTGCAGCACTCGCTGCTCCTGCCAAGCCAGGGAGTTGGCGCAACTCCTTGTGTGAGAGCTGCGGGCAGCACTGCTCGCTGTGGCCGGCGCTGGTGGGCTTTTTTCTGTGCCAAACTCAGCTAGTTGGGGCTATAGGTCTGAGCTACCATATCACAGCAGCTCCAGGTACAGCGGGCAGATTGCGAGGGTTTGGTACTCAATCCCCTGGGGGGGTTTGGCAAACAGAGCTATCCCAAGGGCAGCAACGTCCCGTAGCATCCCTGGGCGTGCAGGGCAGAGCGGCTGCCGGGCGGCTGCCCATGTCTCCAGATCTGATCGTTTACCTTCACTCTGTCTTCCCAGCTAGAGAAAAGGGCAGGCTGTGGCCGTGGCCATGGCCTTGGCCGTGGCGGTGGAGAGGCGGCAAGGGAGGCTGCTCCGCAGTGGTCTCCAGCCTCCGTGCCCTTCGCGCTGCCCTCGGGAGGTCAGAGCAGCAAAGGCAAAACAGGCGCGGGAGCATGTGCTGGGGCGGATTTCAGGTTACCTCTCCTCCATTGGCAGCTTGTTGTGAAGGAAGGTAGTTCAGTTAAAATGGTAGTTAAATAGTAGATATTCTACACATATTATATATTTTGTAAAAAAAAAAATAAAAAAATATAGAACAAAAATATATATGTACTATCTCAGCCCACCCATTTCAGGATGAATGTGGTTGGAATTTTTGTTCAACCAGGTATAAAATCTGTAAGTGATTTTTTCAAAACCAGCAAGAGATCCCTCACCATTTCAGAAGTCCGTGGGTTTGGTCTCCAGATCTCATGTAACGCTTCTCACGCATTTTTAAGAATTATTCTCAGCATTTGTAGGTACATTTTTAATAGTGTCACGAGTGGAGATAATATTTACTTTGAGAAAAAGTATATGTTGCACAAAAATGTACACTAAGGGCACAGATTTCTGACCCAGATTCTTCTATTTTAGGTTCCGAGGGGTTTATTTTTTTGTTTGATAGGACATGTACAGTGAAGTTTACACTTTATTTTTATTTTGCCAAAAACCGTTTTCTAACATGAGACAGCTTTTACTTTGTAACCGGTTTTACATCACTGAGTACTTCTTTCTTTTCCTGGGAAAATCCTTCACCGCGAGACATCCAGCGCATACGTGTGTGATGCTCTGGCAACTTCAGGCTGTTGCCGGTGGAAGCGGCCATCGCCTTTGGCCATGGCAGTTCCTGCCGGCGCACCCGCGGTGTGAGCCAGGGCGATGGCAGCAGGGTGCCGGCTGCCCATGGGGCCACGCAGGCGAGAACTGTTTTCTTCCCGAGTGGTTTTTAATTTGTCTCTGTACTTCGAAGCTGTGTATTTGGAAGCACTGTAAATGCCACCCTATACCGATTTCCCTGTGTATATTTAGTACTCTGATGTTGCTATTAAAACTGATATGAGAACCGCGCAGCCGGGTAGTGACTGGGTTCCTTTGCGCAGTCCCTGGGGAGGGGACGGGGTCGTTTTGGGGGCTGGGGGAACCAACCCTTCAGCACGGTGGAGCCCAGGGGCTTCCCGAGGTAAACTTCTCTGTCTCCCCAGCTGTGCACCCCTGGGTGAGCAGCTGGGAAAGAGCCCTGCCTTCATCCTGGGAAAAGGGTCTTGGGGTCCCCGTCACCGTACCGCCCACCTACCAACCCTGTGGCAGAGGTGGGAGGGCACCGGGTCCCCAGGGCTCGGGGTAGCAGGACCCGTGTGTGTGCATTGGGGCAAAGTGCTTGAAAGAGGGAAGCCCTTCCACAGGACAATTAGAGAGTTAATTAAATGTTGCTAATGATGTTTTAAATAAACAGCTATGCGATAAGGTAAGCAGGCGTTACAGAATTGCTTAACCTAGATACATGCTTTACATAAAGAGAAATTTTGGCCCTGAGCAGTTGCATATTAAAGCGGTATTTCTTGTTTGCAAATTCAGTTTGAAAGGGGTGGTGATGGTTCACACTTGAGCCGTCGTGCTTCCAGGCAGGGCTGGTCGTGCCGTTGCACTGCCGTGATCTGCTTGCTGGACAGACGGACGGACGTGGGGACCTGGGTGCCATGCGGAGGGGGCTTGTGCAGAGCTTGCTGGGCAGCTGGGACAGCTTCCAGAGCCCCCTGTGCTCCCACCAGCATCCTCCCCTTCCCCAGCCACCACGGGACGGCGTGCCTGCGGTTCTCTGAAATGCCAGCTGACCTAGAAAGGGGGGAAAAAAGCCTTTTCTAGTGTCCGTGTCAGCTTCGAAAAGGGATGACCTGGGGAGATGGCTCAGCACAGCCGCCTGCTGCTTTCATTTCCAGGCTGTGGCAGCAGCCATCCCACGGTGCGGTGCCCTGACGGCACACCGAAACAAGGACCAGAGGTACTGCCCAGCCCCAGCCCGGCTAAATCCTCCCCAAAAGCTCTCTTCTGTGGGAATATGTATAGGAAAATAGGGAGGGACAAAGTGAGATGCTCTTCATTTTAGGGCCAAATTGCCAGCTTAAATCACTCTGACAGTGTGTACAAGCTAACAGGATGCGAATGGCCCCGGAGCTGCATATATCAGCCGGAGAACTCTGTTCATTTCCAGATACAAGCGGGATTTCAGAGCATGAAATACAGTGTTGGGATCTCATTCCTTTCCCTGCTATTTATCACAGCCGGAAACATACTCACCAGCCTGAATTGTTGCCGGTGTCGCTGCTGGGAGCGCAGAGGAGAAATATTGTGCTGAGCCATGTAGCGTGGGAGAGGGGATGTGGGGGACAAGGAGGAGCCGAGCGGCTGGGGTGGGTGGGTGCTGAGCGGTGCTGCACGGGTGCGTGTGGCTTCCTCACACAGATTGCAATGGCCGTGGGCAGCTGGTACGGCTGCAGGAGCAGACAGCAGCTCGTCGCTTCTCTGCTGCTTGGCTGACTCCCTGTGCTTCGTGGAAGACCGTTGCTACAGGAGCTGCTGCCCAGCCCAGCGAGCTCAGCTTTCTGCATTGCAGCCAAAGAGGACTGGCCAAATCGGGCATCCCTGAGGAGCTGGCCATCCCAGCTGCCCTCCAGCACCGATCGCTGGAGCCAGGAGCATCCCCTCCTGCTGCTCCCCCCACCATGTGGTCAGGACGAGGGCAAGGCCACTGCGTGCCATGCCCCCGGTTAAATGCACCTCGAGTGGTCCCCAGGGCTGGAGGGGCCTTGCCTGGGTCACCGTCCCCTTTTCAGCACTGGAGGCAGCAGTCTTGGCATCCTTCAGGGGTGCCTCAGCCCAGCAGCGGGGCGAGACTGAAAAATGAGCTGGAAACAAAACACAAGCACGCTGGTGCCGCAGCACATAGTTCTGTTAAAAAGTAGGACTAAGCATTATCCAAGTTTAATTATTATAATTATACCGGGGTGAAGTAATTGCTGGAGATATTTTAAGCATCAATCAACATGCTATTTTGAAAAATGAAGCCCTGATTTATCCAGGGCTAGGTAGTAACCATCAACATGCAACAATGCTGCCTGCAGAAGGAAGAGCCCACCAAGAAAGGTCTTTAAGCCTGTCATATCTTCTTTATTTGCAAAGAGGGGCTGGGTGTGGGGGGTGGTGGTGAGGCAAGAGCAGGGAAGGAGGAGGGGGGTGCCCTGGCCATACGGAACCTGCTGTGCCGGCGTCGCTGTGTCCCACCGGTAGTGCACTAGGAGCCAGGCTCCCAGCACCAGGCTGGGCTGCAGCAAGAGCATCAGCTTCAGGAAGAGGAGCTGTGCGTGATGCGGTGACCCCACCTCGGCGGTGGCTCCAAGGAAGATTGGCTGGGGCTGGATGATGTAGCGATGCTGAAATCATTTAAGCTTGTTATTGTGGTTTCTATGGCTCTCTGGCTGGATGTAACAAATTGTCTGCATCATTTTCCAGATGGATCGTTCTTAAATCATCCAGGACAGGCTTCAGGGCTCAGCACTGAAGCAGTAGAAGGCACTTCAGTTCAATAAATGCTGGAAATGTGCTATATTGAGTGCTATTTCTTATTAAAAGTATAAGTACATCATCTGAGCTGATGGGTCTCACAGCCAAGATCTCTGCGCTTCACACCCCTTCCAAGTGCCATTAGTTCCCCGTGGGGATGGGGGACAGGGACGGGGCTGTGCGTGGGTGCCTGTGGCAGGAGGCAGGGTGGCTCTGCGGCAGAGTGGAGGGGACACTGGCAGATGAGCTCGGCCAACAGTGGGGCTTGCATCTCAACATTTGGCCACAGAAGTGCATGCCCAATAAATGATGAGCGCTGAGAGAGCATTTTATTACTGCCAGGCAATTTGTGCTAATAAGCAGTTTGAAGCAGCGAAGCCTTTCAGCAGAGAGATGAATTATGGCAGAAGGGCATTGGAAAGGAAGAGCCCCAAGGATGCTGCAGTGGAGGAGGCCTGCACGTAAAATGTTGGCGCAGCCCGTGGTGGGATCAGTCTGTGGTGGGATCAGCCTGTGGTGGGTTCAGCCCATGGTTGGGATCAGCCCATGGTTGGGATCCACCCAGGGGTCTCCTCTGCTTGCCCACCTGGGATGGGGAGCGCGACAGCTGCCCGTGGCTTTCACTGGGTCCTGCTCCCCCATGGGACTTTTGCTGAAGACTCGGGAAGTGCGTGTGGATGCAATCCGCAGTTTTCAGATGTCAGGCTGGTGTTAGATCTAATCTCAGGTTTTATTGACACTGATACGACCTGAGCCCCAAGACTCCAGGACTTGTTCAGCTCTGCCAGGAGTGACATGTCTATGTGTTTTTAATAAACTTACCAGAATGAAATCCTTGCTGTTCCTGTTCATCCTCCAAGCATGATATTAACTGAAAACTCACATTTATCTTGGTTTCTTGTCAGGCCAAAATGGAGATGGAGTTTCTTCAGGGCTGTTATTATCTTTCCCTTGCAAATTTTTGAGTGTGAATAAAAGATGTGACTGGAGCAGAGGATGGGAGGCAGGAGCTGGTGGCAGGCGTCCTGGGAGCCTGCTCATTGCCTCTGCCACAACAGAGGACGAGCACGGGAGGTGCATTAGCAAAAGCCCCGCTGGGACCTCAGGGCTGGGGCAAGGCACTGTCCACGTGCAAAGCCCCGTGCAAAGCCCCGTGCAAAGCCGAGGTCAACAGCAGGCTGGAGTACACAGCACTGGGCCCATTCCCAGTGCCCAGCACCCACCCAAGCAGGGTGTCACTCAAGCAGCAGTGCCAGGGGAGGCACATCCACCTCTGCGGGTGAGCCATGTTCTCTCAGGTGCGGTATTTATTGACCTGTCAAAGGGCTTGGATGTGGCTGACCATGCTTTCCCCCTGCAACAATTGATTTCAGTTGGCTTAGATCAGGGAACAGTTGATTCCTTTGCCTGATACTTGCTCTGGCCTTCGATAGTGTGAGTGTTTAGAAATATATCACCTGATTTCACTGGCTGGAGAGCATCGCCTGATGTTTCCAATGGGCAATGCTAACACCTATGGCCCTGGAATGGCCTTGGGGCTCTAGTTTCCAAAAAGAGCCTTAGTTAAGGAAAGCTAATTCAGCCTCTGGTTGCCACTGAGTATTTCCTTTGCTAACCCAAGGACTGCTCTGCTTGTGTTAGTAACAGGGGAGTCCAACTTTCATCCCATTTTTCCCTAACAGTGGGATCCACTCTATGACAACTCAGTACTTTGAGTCTCTTCTCTCCGGCCCCGCTGGCTCTGTAGTGGGGGCAGACCTGGACTGGCCCGTGCCCAGCCTGTGCTGCGAGGGACGCAGCCCCTTCAGCCTCAGTCAAGCCAAATCTGATACAGGGAGTCAAGAGTGGAGCATCCCAGTGCAGGACTGGCCAGGCAGGTGTCCCGATTGCCTGGTGGTACAGGGAGCCAGCCTGCTGTCCTCCCCCGGGTGTGTGTTTCCAATTACCAGCACATCTTTCTCCACTTCAGGGGCTGGCCAGCACTTTGCCCTCAGTCTATAAAAAGCACAGCTTGACATTTGTTTTTCCCTATCTATTCCTCATTCATGTTTTCCTTCTCCTTGCTTCAGACTCCGTGCTGACGCCCCGACCACCAGCTATACACAGAGCAGTGGATCACAGCCAGCACCATTTATAAAATGGTTTTGTGAAGCCATGAGAAGAGCAATATCCATGTAACAGTCCATAAACCTGTACATCGAAGCAATTAGCCATGATCACAGTCCCTGGTAAAGAAAAGCCCCATATTCACCCATTTGCTTTCAATCAGCCCAAACAGCCTCTCAGCTGGGAACCATCCCACAGCTGGTGACATCCATCGATGCCGTGAATACTTTGGGCTGGTATATTTTGCACTGTTACTCTCCTGGGGTTTTAGAAGGCAGAAGCCCTCAAAATCTGGCCCTCTTGGGCAGAGAAATGGGGACACTGGGGGTTTTCTGTAGCCATGTCACATGTTGCCTGGGCAGGAGCTGGCTCAGAGGGGCTACCCTTATCCTACCAACGTCTTTGCCAGTCAGGTGGAGTGTGCGGCTGAAAACCAGGAGCCAGTGCTAATATTTAAAATGCAAATAAAACCTTTTCCCTCGGGCTTGGCAGGTTTTAGTGCTGTCTGGCTTCAAATAATTGACTCCCAAAGCCGCTGAGGCTGCCTGTCCTTGGGCAGAGGGTAGGGCAGAGCAGCAACTGCCTGTACTGAGCCTCCCAGGGCTGCCTCTGCCCTGGGAGCAACTCTGTGGGATATGGGGGAAGAAGCAGCCAAGAGCCCCCTCAAACCCCTCTCCTGAGCCCGTGGGTCACTAGTGCTGGGGAGACCGGGAGCAGGGTGAGCGAGCCCTTGGGAGCAGACCCCATCCAGGGGGACGACACGCTGGCAGGGGCAAAGCCTGATGACAGCTGAGTGACACTGAGCAGGGGCCAGCCAGCCGCCAGAGCCCAGCAGCATCCTTTCTCCAGGGGGCTGGGAAGAGACCGGACAGTGCAGCCTTTCCAGAGGCAGGCAGCCAAATGCACTCAGCACATTGACTGAGCAAACAAAGTGGCGGGACAAGAGGCCCAAAAGACGCAGTGCTCACTGGAGACCATCCGAGCATGGGTTTAACCCGCTGAATTGATTTGCAATGGTTTTTTGGCCAAGCGCAGCTCTTGAGTCATGCTGGGGCTATACAAGTGGAGTGTCAGCTTGAGCTAGGTTTGAGAGCTGCAAAGAAAAGAAGTGAAGGGTCACAAGCTCCGTGACATTCCTTCCCAGAGTCCAGCTGAGGCTCCCTGCAAGGGACCTGAGCAGGGAAAATGCAGCATCCTCGGCAGCAGCAGGGCCAACACAGCAGTTCCCAAGAGCAGGGAAACAGAGGCTGTGTTTTCAAGGAGAAAAAAGATGAGAAAAGGGAAAGGAGCAGGAGAAAGGAGGCGAGACATCAGTAGGATGCAGCAGGAGCAGTACCAAATGGGCACTTCTCGCTCAACTTCAGTAAAGTTTGGAAGAGCTATTAAAGCAGGCGATCAGTGAAGGGGGAAATTGAAATGTTAGGGGCTGGAACGAAAAATTAGGCCCAGATAATGGCACAATAGTGCTAGGGTTTAAAGCACTCTCCAATAATTTGTTGTGAAGAGCTGTAAAATGTTCCCATGTGAGATCGTCTCTGTATCCAGCTGCCCAGCAAGCAAAATCCCCAAAGCAGTGGCGTGACGGGCACGACTGCCCTGGGGTCATGAGTCCCTGCCACCAATCCCCAGCATTACCAATCGGGGCTATAGATAGCAGGAGAAAGCCCAGAGATGAAGAAAAGGATGGAGATGCTTGAGCAAAGCAGCAGCACGAGATTTGAGGGAGCCAATTTTTGCAGCTCTTTCCAAAAAAGCAGCAACAGCTGGTTTGGCCACCCGAGGCTCTCTGGACTCTGCCCCTCTTGCTGCGGCTCTGCTGGAGGAGATGGGGCTGGTGGGCACCCATGGCTGGGCACCACGCTCAGCACCACGGTGGCAGTGGGAATTAGGGCTCTGCCTGGGAAGCCACGCAGCTGGGGCAGGGGAGGCAGGATGATTCTTTGAAATTAGTCAGTCAAATGCTTTTTGATCTAAAGAGGATTTGGAGTGGAGTTGGACACGCTCAGCCCCCCACACCGCCGCTGCCAGCAGCAGTTAGTGCAGCTGGCATCCATCTCCCACCAGTGCTTTCATCCCAGGCCAGGGCCATTCCAGCAGCAGCCAGTCCTGAAACCAGTGCACAGCCTGGGCTTAGCGAGCGCTCAGCACACCACACTCGAGGGCTTAGCAAGTGTTTGAAAGCCCATCACTGCTTTGGGGTGAGGGTTCCCCACAGTTATGTGATCTTTGCGTCAGTACTGCCTGGCCCACTGTAAAGTGTACGTGGGGCAAATCGTTCCTGCAGCTTACACCCTCTGTCAGCACGCTCACAGCAAATGCAAGCATGGGTGGAGCATGGATGTTAACACAGAAAGCTGCTGGAGACCCTTTCCCCTGCTCACACGGGCCATGGGAAGCAAAGGGAAATCGTGAACATAATGCACGTAGCGTGCCAGCGGCTGAGCACAGCCACAGGAGCTGGACACAACAACCGTGTGCGTTGGGGTGGAAACCGTGGCAGGGACGGACGGAGAGCCTATCCGTCACACTTGCTAGCAAGAAGGGCTTTGCCATGGCTGCTAGGACTTGAAACACCGTTCGGTCCACAAAGCAAGAAAATCTCTGCAAAGAAAACCGGCTGTAGCAGCCAAACACAGCTACAGTTGGATGCCGCTCAGCCAAAGCAAGGCTCTCTAAAGCAGTGGCTCTTGGTAGCCCAGGGCTCAATGCTACCTGGCAGGGGCTGGGGACCACCAGCACCCAGGACGCATTTGCTGCAGACAGAGGAGCTTCTGCTGGGAGCCCATGGTGTGGTGCAGCAGGTCAGACCAGGGCTGGGTGCTGGGTCAGCCCTTTTCACAGGTGGGCAGGTGGGCAGGCAGGTGCCTGTGGGGTGGGGGCTTCCCAGGCTGGGTTGGGTGGGGGGAGAGGTTATTGAACCGGCAGGTGAGGAGCTGGTGCTGCCTGTAGCTCAGCCTCTGTCTGTGCCTCCAGGGAGCCTGGTGGCAGTCTGTCCCTGGCAGGCATGCAGTGGCCCGTGGGGAATTGCCCCGCTTTCCAAAGCTGGCATTGCACGCTCTTCCCTCAGCTCGCAGTGATAAGCCTGGTTTAGGGAGCTGTGCTAATCTGGCAGTTGCTATGAGACCCACTTGATGTTTTTGACGCGACGTGGAGGCAGGTGAGTCATTGCGAGGAATATCGTGTTTTCTGGCACTGTTTGAGGAGCCGCAGAAGTTGCCGGGCGGTCGGTAGGATGCAAACACTGAGAGTCCCAGCAGCAAGGGCAGGCGCAGCCCGGGGAAGCCGGGATCAGTGGGTTCTCCCCATTGTGGTCTCTCTTTTCGGTGTGGCTTTCCAGACTGTCTATCTCCAGCTGCTGCTAGCTACTTACAGGGGGATGTTTCCAGGGTTAATTATGAGGAAGAGAAAGCTGAGTATGTGCTTCACTAATTGCGGCTCGCCCTGGCTCGCCCTCTGCCAGCAGAGCTCATGCTCCTGGGCTGCAGCCCCGCGGCTCCTGCTCCATGTCGGTACCTCCAGCCCCTCTTCAAAACCAGCACAGATGGAGAGCTGGCCGGGAGAGCCGCTGTGGCCACGCACGGCCCTGGGGCACATTGTGGCAGCTCCAGGCACCCACGTCCCCCACCAGCCGCAGCTGGGGTCCCTTCCCGGTGTCCTGGTGGTGAGCGGGAGGGGAGGGGAGGGCAAAGCACGGCTCCTTCCATCCCTGGTGTCAACCAGACTGGGAATCATCCAAACGGGGTCCTGGGCTGCAGCGATTGCATCACGTGCAGTAACTTACATAACCAGTGGAAGGAACTAGCGCAGCAGAAATTTTTAATTATGTATTTGACTGTAACATTCTCAGTTTGAGTTCATGCAACGTTGGTTAGTTACCTCAGTTAATTAGAAATTTTACAGCTGGATAAAAAGTTTATAAACCACTGAAAAGAGCAGTGCATTTGAGATGGCAACAATCTCTCCCTCTGTTTGTTCTGGAAAACAAAGTGATGTGCTTTGGGCTCCCAGGGGAGCCGTGCCCGCAGTGGAGCCCCAGCTCCTGCTGCCTCCCACCCCACCCCGAGATGGTTTTACTGGCAGATGCAGACCTGCTCTCTCCCAGCATGGGTTCGGAGCTCCTCGGCCAGCACTGGAGGAAGGAGGGGTCAGTGTGAGCTGCTGGCCTGGCCAGTCCCAAGTATCCATCCGCTTGTGGGAACATTAAATGAAGCGTGATCTGGTGGTAATTCATGGCCCTGTTAAATGTGATCGATGGGGCAGCCACCTTGATGCTGTGACGGGAGAGTGGTCCAAGGCCAGAGGATGGTCAGTTTGGAGGTCTCATTGCGCCGACCCCCTAGTGTTTGTCTACAGACTCCAAAGGTGCTAATTTACATTTTGTTAATGATGTTTTTTTCCTTCCTCCCTTGCATCCCTTTATTCAAATCTCTTAGACCAAAGGCTCAGAGAGGATATTAACACTCACCTTGACATTATCAGCACATTGGAGAAATGGGTGTTTGCTCCCTCGCTGCTGGGAAAGCACATCTCAGCAAGAGCTGGCCCCTGGAGATGCCGAGCCCGCTGTGCCGACAGCAGCAGGTGTTGCTCTGTTGAGGGGTTTCTGTGGCAGTAACGCATCAGCCTGCAGCGTTTCAGTCCTCGGGGAAGAGGGATTCAAGGAGGGAAACATTAAAATAATACCTATTGCAAAGGAGTGGAAGAGCGCAGGCTGTTATTTACATTTGAAGTAATAGCTTGGTGCTGCGGTGGCTCATGGCAGCGTGAGAGGTGTCTGAAGGCTGCGTGTGAGGAATAAAACTGATGGATACCTGCACTTCCCTTATGTATAAGGCTCATGATGGAGGGTGCTGCTGTGATTCAGCAGAGCACAGCAGGCAGAGAGGCTGCTGCTTGGTGGAGCTGGAAACTCGGGGCAAACACCCCCCGAGCTGCTGGCCAAGGCTTTGGCCCCATCAGCTCCTGGGAACACTTGAGCCCGGTGAGCATCGCCTTGAGCCCAGTGCAGCAGCATCTCGGGCATGGCTAAGCCACTGTGGATGCACTTTCCCCTCTGGCTTTGTGCAGCTGCTCACCGTCCCTGCTTGTGGCCTGCATGGGAAGTTGTTCTTCTCCCTGAGCAAATCTGCAGGAGATCCCTCCCCCGACAAGCTCTTGTCCCTACAATTTTAAATTATTTTTTAGAACTTGCCTGATTATCAGATTCGGCGCTGTTAATATACAGAAACAGATACCACAGAGGAAGGTTTGGAATGGCTGGTGGTTCATACAGATGCTAAAGCCTCCTCTCAAGCTTGCAGCCTTGCAAATGGAATAAAGTGATTCTTCTTAAAGTAGTTGAAATCAGTTTTATTTATGTAATTGGAGAAGTTATTATGCGCAGTCCTTATCTGACTTCATGATTTATGGGAAAGATCCTCAAATCTGTATTTAAAATTACTATTAAACAGAATTTTTTGCCTTTTCAGCTGAGAAAGAAGAACCATTAGCAGTTGTTGCCCTAGAGCTCAAGTACTTCATTAGTTTAGGAAAATTAATTTTTTTCCCATTAAGTCTTCCTAGGATTCTGACGCTATATTTGCTTGTAAAGTTTCAATGAGAACAATTTTTAAAAAAAATGTTCTGCTAGTAGTGATCTTTAGTTTCCTCCTCTCTTTAAGGTCTTGTGTAGATGTAACCTGTGGCAGCATCCTCTGGCTCTGGGTTGAGCACCAGGAAAGTGTGCTGCCATTGGGGGAGGTATGTGTAGGCAGGGTTAGACCTTGTAGTTGAGGCGGGGAAAGAAAATTGCCACCTGATTCAAAGAAGCTCATCTTGTACTGCTTCTTGTTTAGATTATTGTAATGCTCTTTCAAAGGGTGGTTGGAAAAGCTGAAATTTCTGTGGCTCCTAATTCAGGCTGAAAAGCCTAAGTGTGCTTCAGCAGCCTCATCACCCAGGCTTGCTGCTCAAAGGCATTTTGCTGCTCGCCCTGGGGCATAGCTGCTGCCACCGCCTCCTCACAGCCTCCTCCCCAAAAGCGTGGGTGCCTGCTAGAGGGGTCCTGTAGGATGTCCCCCCGGAGAGGCAGCAGGCAGGAGCTGGGCCAGGGTGCACACTGGCACCTGAGCGTCCCGGCAGCTGCGTGGGAGCTGCCACGCAGCATAACTCGGGGCCATACGCTCTCTGCTGTGTCAGCCAGTTGCTTCTGGGCCACACAGATTTTGGTGCCAGCACTCAAGTGTCACCGCAAAGCAGGAGGACCAGAAATGACAGCAGCTGCCCCAGAGCCCCAACCTAGGGAACAGGTATCCCAGCATCACCCCAGCTTTTGGCATGCTGCTGCCCACTCTGGGCATCCACGGACTGCTGGGTGCTGCAACCATGCTAGGAACGAGCAGGGGCTGCAGCTGCTCCAGCATCGAGTGGTACAGGTGGGCAGGGCTCGGGGTCAGGCACTGGATCCCCTTGCACTGGCTGGAGCTCTTTTCTCTTTCTCAGCCCTCACTGCATGAGCAAAACCCTGGATTCATAAGAGATGGCACATGCTGTTGCTGTTAAAAAGGCTGCTTGGTGGAGATAATGAGTTTTATTTAACGCTGAATCATAAACAAAACCCCAGTTGAAGGGGGGTCAGATAAGAGGCGTTAGCTGTGTAAGATGAGCCGATTGCCCAACTGACGGGTGCTCCCTTCAGGCATGGTAAAGGAAACCCAGCGTGCCCCTTGTGCCCTTTACCGTCTCTCCTCATAAGCAGCAAAAAGGAGGCAGCTTCTAACCTCTCCTATGGGAGTGAGGAGCGGTGGAGCGGGGAGCAGGGGCGGCGGGGGCAGAGATGCCATGTGTCGGGGGGTGCAGCATCCCACCTTCGCCCAGCGGCAAGCACTGAGAAGTTGTGCAGAGGTGCTCTGCGGGGAGTCAGGAGGTCAATTCCGATATCCAAACCTGATTGTCAACAATCTTTGATAATGCACGATGAAAGGAGGCAGCACTGTGGGGTGAAGGTGGTGCTGTGAGGCTCCTGCTGCCAGGCAATGCTTAAATATCCTTTTGTCAGGGTTTAACCCGGCAGGCAGCTAAACACCACACCGCTGCTTGCTCACCCCCCACCCTCACTGGGATGGGGGAGAAAAAGGAAAATCCATGGGTTGAGATAAAGATAGTTTAATAGGACAGAAATGGAAGGGAAGATAATAATAATAATTATAAAAGAATTAGAATATACAAACCAAGTGGTGCACAATGCAACTTGCTCACAACCTGTCGACAAAAGCCCAGCCAGTTTCCCCAGTGGCCAGCTTTCCCCCCAGTTTATATGCTGAGCATGACATCATATGGTACGGAATGTCCCTTTGGTGTCCTCTCCCCGCTCCTTGTCCCCCCTGCCGCCTGCTCGCTGGTGGGGTGAGAGGCAGAAAAGGCCTTGGCTCTGCGTAACTCCTGCCCAGCAGGAACTGAAACATCCCTGTATTGCCAGCATTATTGTCACCCTAAACCTAAAACCCAGCACTGTACCAGCTACTAGGAAGGTAATTAACTCTATCCTGGGTGAAACCAGGACGTTGATACACACACGTTTCAAATGAAACTCTTTAGGTCCGAGCTGGGGACCTGGCCAAGGAGCCGGCTGGGATCTTGCCACCACAAGGCACCGGCCAGCCTGCTGCCAGCACTTTGTGTGGCACTGCGATGCCCAGGCGGCAGGAGATGCTCTGGAAGTTCACAGTGCTCCTGTTCTCCATCCATCTGCTGCTCAAATCCTGCAGAGAGGTGGCTTTTCAAGTGAAGATTAATCTGAATTAATTTGGCTTTCTCTTCATGAGCCCAGAGAAAATGCCAAAGACTCTTGTCATGGGTACAGCTACTGCTGGCAGGTTTGAGGTCCTCAAAAGACGTGTTAGAAGACATGTTACTGTTTTCATGCTCCTCCAACTTGGTAACAGAAGAGCTGATAGCAATTGCGCATATATACATGTGTATTAGTCCAAACCTGGAATATTTATATTGAATTCTATCACATTTTCTTACACCTTTCTGGTGTAAGGACTGCGGAGGTGAGGACCTCTGAAACAGAGCTGAGCAGGGAGGCAGCGGTTGTGTTTCAGAGAGCCAACCTGCAGCAGGATTTACAGAGATATTCAATGCTTTATGGACAGCATGGTAAATTTCTCTTTTAATAGAGCCTTAAATATTCATCGCAATATTTACATAAGGATCGTAACGGCAAAGGAGTCGTTAAGGACTACTTACAGAGATAATCCCGATTTAAAAATTCCTTTGATGTGCATTTCCAGAGAGATTACAGCCACATCTATCTGGTCAATAAAATGCATGTGCCCCTCCACAGAGTTTGAGAGCAGACCAGGAAGGCAATTGAAAATAAAGGGGCAAAACTTACTGGGCTTAAGCTGTGTTTGTTTCTGGCTTCTGTTGGCTTAGTTTGCAGCCTCCTGCTATTCCCAAGGAATAGCCAGTGTGCTAATTAGCTACTGAGCCTGAGTAATCAAATGCACAACCGATAAAATTAATCAATGCCCCTGATAAAAGGTTCTCCTCATCCAGTTCCATCCGCTGGGGTTATTTGTGCTTTCGAAGAAATTAAATAGGGTTTCCCATCTCCTTTAACTAACACAGCAAGGCATGTCCAAGCCGTTACACTTGTGCTACCTGAGTCAGGGACTGCTGTTGTGTCGAGTTACTGCTCGTTGAGGTGTTTCTGGCTACATTTTGCTATTTTAGGTTGGTTGGTATATTCAGTTTCTAATTTTATACCCATCCCCAGCATCTCCCAGCAAGGATGGGTTTTGCTTGTGTCAGACTTCCTATCACAGCACCGAGTTCTGCCAAAACACCCTGCTCGGCACCTTTGGCTAGGCGGCCGTAGCTGCTGTATCTTGTATATAAAGTTTAGTCTCCTTTTGGAGACTTGCTCAGGTCCCCCGTGCAAGCAGGCTTTCTCCGTGGCTTCTCCGTGAAAAGCCTGGTTCCCACCTAAAAGGAGATGAAGGACACCTAATTGCAGAATGCTTTCTCACAAATTAAGCTATAGCACAGTATGTAACACAAATTAAAGTTTAAAGATCCTGACTCCTTCCCCTCTTCCAACATCTGAGTCTGCTTGTGTGGAAAGACACTAATTTGAGCTGGCAGCAATTCATGTTCACTTTTCAGGACAACAAGGCATCAGAGAATAGGCAGGAGCAGAGCTCGGCTGAAGAGTAGCTGAGAGGCACGGGGGCAGGGATGCATTGGGAGCTGCTCACAATGGATTCAAATGAAAAAAAGGAAAAATTAGGCTGCCATCTCTACCTAGCATCGCTATTGGGCTCGGAAGTGCAAGAGGTTTTCATGCTTTGGTTTTCCAAAAAACAGCGCTGCGGGGAAGGGCGGGGGCAGGAATCAGGGCAGATGTTGTCGAGGACAGTGTTTTGTCCACAGCTTCTTCTTTGTGTGAGTGGCCAAGTGAAGCAGAGAGTATGGGCTGTTTGCAATACCCCACGCACAATCGCTGGCAGCAGCAGCGTGGACCTTTTCTCCTTTCCCTTAAGCTTACAAAATGGGAACATTTCACTTGGAATAGTGAAGAGAGAATAAATGTGGATCGTGTTGCTTTACGAGTTTCCTGCACAGAATGGCACTTTAAATTAAGCACAGTAAAGCTCTACCGAACGTAATAGGAGAACAATTCAGCGTTGAACTGAATGCATAATAACCTTTCCTTTTCCTTTTCGTCCTTTCCTTCCTCTGCCAGTCCCATTACGGCCTGGACCCGTCCCTGCTCCTGCTGATGTCTGCAGCCCGCACCATGCCAGCTGTGTCCCGGCAGAGCAGGCTGGTGGTCTGGCTACCACTCTTTCGTGGGGGTCAGTCCACGAGTCAGGGCACCGGTGCTGTGTCCTAGTGCTGAGCCGTGATGAGACACTTTTCCCAGCTGCACAGCCTTCCCTCCACTCACTGCAGGGATGGAGAGCTGCCGTGGCCGTGGGGTTAGAAGCAACACTAGGTGTAGCAGGCTGAGAGTTGTGTAAAAGACACTAATGCTTGGCAGCATAACATGCTGTTACCCTTTCAGCCACTACACGGCACATCGTGTGAACTGTTGGCTCTGAGGGCTTGCCATGGGAGTCCCAGTTTCACTCATTCCTTGCCTCTCTGAGCCCGAGACTCTGGAATCTCATCCGTATGATGGTGAGCTCAGACTGCTGTGGGCTTTCCTGGTTGCCAGCCTGCGATCCCTCGAGTGAGCAACAGCTAGCCATGGAAGGTGGTGACGCAGCAGCCTTACTGCTCCCCCAGCATCAGCACATCACCCCTCGAGTATTCACAGGTCACCACAAAGCCTGGCTTTGCCTTTCTGTCCAAACCCTCATCCTGCAGGACTTGTACTTCTGGTTATAAATGCATGGTGTGGCCAGGATTTCGGTATGCTCCAAGCTGGGGGGGCAGAGCCAGCAGGCAGCCCCCGTTCCTGTGCAATGCTCCCCATGGGGGGCTGGGTTGAGGCAACTGGGGGCAGATCTCAGCCCCAGCTGCTCGCCTGAACTGATTACTTGGAGTTTTACACAGCAGCTTAGTCCCAAATTTGCCCGGTGAGAGTGATTTCAATAACCCCACCCTGCCTCTGAATCCATGGAAGTTTACAGAAATAAACCTGTTTGGTGCTGAAGCTGATTTGAAATGGCTTCTCTGGGCAGCCCTGCTTCAATGAGCCAGAAATGTTTTGTTTGAAACCTCTCCAGTCCAACAAACCTCTCCTGCCTCCCAGGCTGGGGTCTGGGCCTGGCAAGCTGCCCTGCAGTAAGGGACTTCCTTTGGAACAAGCCCAGATTCAGGGAAAAGATGTGGTTTCCTACCCAGGCAAGCCTGGTTTTCTTTCTGCTTCAGTCCATGCCCCAGCAAGCCCCAGTTCTGGCTGGCGATGCCCTGGTGCCGCTCCTTGGCAGCTCTCTGGCCTTGAAGGGAAAGCTTTTGATGGGGAGGTTGCTCCCTTGAGCTGGTCCTGGGGATGGGGGCAGAATCCAGCGTGGGGTTCCTCCAGGTGGAGATGCTGTATGGTGCTGGGGAGGGGGGGGATGCTGCACATGCGGGCAGAGCCACAGGTCAGCATCGGGATCTGGCTCCTGTCACAGGATCCAGGAGCAGTTCGGTTGTCGTATCCTCCACTCCGAGAGGTTTGCTGCCAGCAGAGGTGAGGGCAGTGGGTACATATTTTCCCACGGCCCACTGCAGATACTCACTCATTTTTAACAGCCTGGCTTTGAGATGCCTGAGCCTGCTTCCCACCAAGCCAAATTTTTATCCCTGGTGTAAGCAAACAGCACTCCAGAGAAACCACGTTCTTCCTGAGCTGTCAACTATTGTTTTGCCTGTGCTCCTGGAGAACACAAAATATTTTCAAAATAAAGTAGGAATACACTTGGGAATAGGTGTAGGGGAGAGGAACCAGGACCCTTAGGATGTTCTCCCTCTCTGCCAAGACTATATGTGCTCCTTTTAATTTCAAGAGGTATTTATAGCTCCTTCCTTCCTTTCCAATTATCGCCGTGTGAAGGCAGTGGAAGGGAAGAGGAAAGCAGGAGGGAACCAGCTCTGAAATCCATGGATGGGAACTGGGTCTGCTGGGTATTGCCCCCTGCCTTGCCCACTGCAGTCCCACCTGCAAACATCCAAGGCTGAGCAGCGTGCCGTGTCCCTGTGCCATGTGCCAGGAAGATCCTGAAAGGTGCCAGCTCGGTCACTGCCTTCTCCCTTGCAAGTGAGAGGGAATCAGAGGAGGGGAAGAAACAAAAGCCAGAAAACAAGCTGCAATTTCAACTTTTAATTTACTTTGCTGTGTAATAGCTGAAGCAATAATTGTATTTGTGGAGCCGAAAAGTGAAAGGAGACAAATGGTTTAATTTGGATCAATATTAATTTTATGCAATTTAACTTTTTATCACAGCAAATACAATTATCGTACTTGCGATCCATCAAGAAATAAATAAAAAAAAATCTCTTTAGCTCAGAAAACACTTAGCTAACTAGGCAAGGTGTTTTGTGGGCTGAGAGAATTTTTATTACCTCAGTTTTGACAGGCTGCACGTTTGTGTTTTAGAGGAGCAGTCCCTGCAGCAGCAGGCAGCAGCTCAGGCAGGCAGGGCTCTCCCCCAGTATTGCTGCGGCAAGCAAAGCTTGGCAAAGCACCTGAGCTGCCTTTTCCCTGGCACTTTGGGCCACTGTGATCAGGGAAATGTCTGAAATTAAGGAATTGGATCCCTAGCATTTGCTAAGAAAAAAGAAGCAAAACTCCATGCCCCTTGCCTTCTTTCTGAATAGACATCCAGGCAAGGAGTAATTACACTGCTGTGGGCTAACAAGAAGCCTTGTTTGCATCTCTTAGCTTCCTCTTCGCCAAGACTGGTGCGGGAGCAGCCTGAACTGCACACAATTTGTGGTTGCCCTGGGGCCGTGCCAATCTGGGGTGCCCATTGCACACCTCAGGGGTGCCCATCGTGCACCTCACCACAGCAGCAGGCGTGCTGTCGGTAACAAAAGGCTTTTTCCTGATGGCATCCTGTATCTGTGCTCGGTTTCCAAGCTGCGTTCAAATCTCAGCTGCATCCCCCTTACACCGGAGAGCGGTGGGAGAGGTGCGGAGGGGTGTTCACCCCTAGCCTGTGCAGAGGCGGGGAGCTCGTTACTGTGCAGGGGCTCTGGTTGGGGTCCGGGGCGTGCAACCCACTGGGTCTGAGCCAGCATCATTGCTCTGAATCGGCATCATCTGCCTGTGTGAGCCGGCAGGGCTGCAGGCAGGAGATGTCAAGTGCGTTTCTAGTTACACCCAAACGAAGGATGTTTGTGAATTGCGTAACTGGAACAGAACAAAACTCTGTGGTTTCATTATGAGCCTTTATGCCTTGCGACTACCTTTGAAAAATATTGACAGGCTGCTTTGGCCAAAAACGATTTTTTCCTTACAAGTCAAAGCTACATGCTGCCTTTGGGGTTTTTTTTTTTGTTTAAAAACATGAGAAGGTCACCAAAACTAGCACACAGTTGGCTTCAGAGATGCTCCAGCATTGTGCTGGTCCCAGCACGGCTCCTCAATGGGATGTGGGAGCTGGGGGGCTGGGCAACATGGGCTTGGCACATCCTGGGGAACCAGCCATCTCAGTTTGGCATGGGGGCCCAATCCCTCCTGCTCCTCCCTGCGTCGGTCCTGGGGAAACTCAGGTTTATAGATCTGGAGTGTTTGCTGCAATGTGAAGTGTCAGCATCCTTTAAAACCGCCAGTGTAAACCATTTTCAAGTGAGTCCTTGCAGATGCCCGTTTTATCTCTGTCTGAAGTGTCTGTCCTCAAACCACGAACCAGTCAAGGAGCTGCATTACTAATGCATAGGCATTAATTGGGAAATGCTGGTACTGTCTCATATATGCACCGAGGACAGCTTCTTGAACAATCATCGCAGCAAAGTATTAAACACAGCATTTATCTTTCGGAAAATTGGTACAGGCTTTGAACATTGATTTTTACCTTAGGGCTAACGTGTTACTTTGGGGAAATGGCTTTAGAATAAAGGATGTTTTGATCTGTTTTGCTTTAACCTTTTTAAATACAACTCGAGCACAAATGCTGACTGCTCGTTCATTATGTGTTTTTGATCGCCTGCAACATTTGGAGGAAGAGAGGAGGGAGATCAGAAGGACAGAGCGGTTATTGCTGCCGACAGCAGCTCATGTCCACCGGCTGCGGCACAGCGTGCCTCCTGCTTGCTTCGGGACCACACCGCAGGGCCAGGCACTGGGCAGATGCTCAGCCTGTGACCGGGTACCAGCTGGACCAGCTGTGGCACAGTGTGGCATGGTGTCTGGGCACGGCAAGTTGTGCTGAATCAGGATTCATCTCCTGTACTTCAGGTAGCCAGAAGCTCAGAGCATCACTCAAGCTCAGCTCCCTCAATATCCCCTGCAAAAAGAGAAGCACCTGCAGGGACCCGGGGATGCTGGCTGGGGGCTGAAGAGCACCGGAGACATGGGTGCACCTCCTGCCTGGTGCTACGGCTGCATCCCAAAGCCTATCCAGTGCAGGACAGAGGGATAGGGGAAGCCCAGAGCAAAGTCAGGAGCAAAATCTCCCTTTCGGCTTTGCGGAGCTCTTGGACGGGCCCTTGTGGGTGGATGCGAACTGCAAAGGGCACTTCTTGACTTGCTGACACAGAGATGCTCAGGCACTGACGTAGCCAAAGATTTTTGGCAGTCAGAGCGGGCAGCCAGAATAACTCGTTCTTTTTGCACAGGCCTGGGGGAGGTCTGTCTCTCTTACTTCTTTCTGAGAACCAAAGAAAAACCCACCAGAGACAGATGTCCGAATTTTAAGGTCATTTTTTTCCCTTTTATATGGTAATGTGTTAGCTAGGCAGAAGCAATCCTCAGTAAGTGCCTTAGGACAGAAAAGCTGTTTTAGGGAATTGGCTGTGAGATACTATCTTTCACTTAAAGTGCAATAAAAAAATACACTTTCCTCTTCAAAAACACAGGCAAGCTATGCCATGAATCTTCCGGAAAGTTAGAAGACCTTTAAAGCATTCAGTTTTAGACATAATCAGTCATGTTACGCATTTAAAAAGCAAGCAAACTGGGAAACCAAACTGTAAACCTCTCTTTAATGTACAAAAGTTTTGGGAAATTTAATTTTTCACGGTGACTGATGGGTGAGCAGGCCCAGCCTCTTGCTGAGATCTGCAGAAAGATCGCATTATGGTAAAATTTATGATTCTGTAACATGTCTTTCACATGCTCTACTAAATTCCTTGTGTTTTATGCCACCTCCTTATCAGTGCCAGGCTGATAAGGTGTTATAACACCGAGGCTCTGTAACATTAACAGATGACTGGATGGGCTCCTGCATGCCTGACGGCTGTGTGCTGCCACACTGCAAGGGTTTGGTGCCACCAGAGTGACGTGTGGCTGCATGTGGCATGGTCCTCCACCCCTCAGCCTGCGGCAAGGGGCCTTCGGCCGCTGCTGCGGTGTGGGAGTCCCCACCGAGCTGCACCTCCCTTGGCGAGAGGGGGCTGCAATGGCATCTTGCAGTTCACCCTCTTGCAATTAAGTTGTCATTGACAGGGAAATGGTTAGTCAATGTAAGCAACGTGTCTTGACTTTGCAATGCTTTTCTTTCCTGTGAAAGGTCAGGTGTAGAAACCATTGATGGGTGAAGTTGCGTTCGGTCTTCAGTGCAGCGCTGGCAGCTGAGTTGCCTTTTGAAAGGCAGCAGGACCAGGGTGCTGCTCATCCCCGGTGTGCAGGTCCGAGCTGCAGGCAGGAGCCAGCCAGGAGGGGCAGGGGCTGGGAGCAGGCGTGGGGCTGAGACCCCCAACCACTGGTGTTACTAGCCTGGAGTGCTGCAGGCTCCAGCTGGAGCTGATTTTCATGGACGCTGTTTCCCTAGCAGGAGGTCACTATATTTTTACTGAAAGCAGAGGCAGCTCAGCATCCAGCTACTGGGCGAGCTTTCCTTCCCTGCAGGCCAGGGCCAGGACCTGGCAGGAGCCTTGCCAAGGGGCTCACCCTCTGGCACAGCAGTTACTAAATGGTCATATTCATCAGCAAACACAAAACAAGGGAGCGGAACCAACCAGGAGTTTTTCAGGACAAAGCAAGCTGGTATAAAAAGACCATTTGGAAATAAAACTTGTTTGGGATTCATTGTTCCCTTGGAGCAAATCTCCCTTTTAAGGTAGGAAAGCCTTTTGATAAGTGCAAAAGCATGTACCATGTTCTCCTGGAAAGAAGAACTTGTGATTCACATTGCTTTTAGCACAAAAGCCTCCCAAACGTATAGAGCGAGGCTGTGGCATTTATTCCGCTTGCAGGGGGGCCTCAGGCAGCTGCACCCCTTGTCTCACCCCGGGCTGCGGCAACGGGTGCAACTCCTGCCCAAAGGTTCCCAAAAATGCTACTGGGGGGGACCAAGCAACCCTGCCCAGCATCTCAGCAGCCTTCCTGAGACTGGGGATCAAAGCCAGTGCTTCCCTTCATTGCTCCTCTTTCTCCTCAATCTAATCATTAAGTAGAGCGTACATCTGCATGCCTGCCACGGCATTTTCACTTCAAACGTGGCAGAGGTCATGAATTCCAGAAGGAAGCTGCCTGGCATGTCTTTCCTATGACATCTCACCAAAAAGAGGCGAAGCAGGATAATATTTCAAGTATCTCCATGAGGTTCCCATGATGTGTGCGGTCGGTCCTTGGCCGCTGCTGTGCCTTTTGTCTGAGTTCTGCCAATGCTCTGCCCCTGCCCTGGGGCTGGCATAAGTTGTTCCAGGTGTTTAAGAATTCGGGGAAGGAATAAAAGGTCATTTAAGGATTTAAGCAGAGGCCTCTTGGTGATGGAGAGAGCTGCCTGGGGTGATGGCTTTGGCCAGGATGTCCTTGAGGTGATGGATCTGGGTGCCCAGTGATGCACTTCTCTGCCCACCTGTCCTTGGTTGCATGAGAGGGGAAGGAAAAGGTGCCGAGGACACAGAGTGGGGAGGTCGGTTGGATGGTCTCTGTGCTGGCTGCTGCCTCCCATGGCAGCATTCACACACCCAGCGACCCACTTCGGTGCGTCTTTGGCTGCTGCCCTCAAAACTGCCATTGAAGCAAAGGGAAAAGGTACAAGAAGCTTGATGGAGAACAAACACAATCCTGTACCTGCTCGAGCTGTTAACTGGTGCTTTTCCAGCAGCGGTCCCTGGCTCCAAGCCGCAGCTTAGGCTGTGAAAGCAGAAGCACGGCTGAAGGTTGCTCCTGGCTGGGACTGCAGCCGTGGGCTCCCTGGGCAGCCCGTGCAGCACGTGCCCAGAGAATTAGGTTCAAAGCTCATCGACACTCGGGGAATCTCAAGCTGGGTTATAAATGATGTTTGCAGTCTGAGATAACGATGAAATACAACGTGTTGTGTCAACAGGTATTGCTTTCTACAGCATTTGCTGTACTAAGGCAGCAGAGTGCACAAAAACTCTGCCAGTTAAGTGGAATAAGGTGAAACAGCTCGCTTCTCTGAGCTGGTATTTCCCAGCAAGTTTCCCTCATTTCAATAATGTAAAAACACTTCAGTGTATTTCTGACATTTTCCCATCAAAACATAATTATGTTTCACTATTCAAATATTTAGAAGAAAGTTCCTAACCAATCCTTGCTACATTAATTATTCCTATTAATTATGTATGTATTTATAAATAGCAATATAATTAATATTTAATAGTATTTTTGTGAGAGAATTTCAAAAGCGTATTAAAAATCTGCATATCTGAATCACTACCTTTTAAGCTGAAGGACAGTTTTCTTCTTCATCTTCTTCCTCACTCTCTTTCATACCAGCTTAAACGCTGTCCGCATTTCTCCCTAGGGAAGATATTTTTAGTTTGGGGTTTTTGTTTTCTTAATCATTATTTGTAGTAGGATGTATAAATTGGGTGCTGCTAATTAGAGCTGATCCTGTGCACACATTATTCCCAGGCGGGCAGCAGGGCGAGGGCTGTAGCTCTGCCCCATCCCATCCCAGGGGAGCACTGCACCTGCGGCTATTACCAGGTAATTAATCACCATGAAGCTGATTAGTTTCCTCCCAGGAGGGCTCAGAGCAGCTCGGCCATGCCCTGCCGACTGGCAGAGCGGCATCTTCCCTGATGCAGCCGGGGTGGCCACGAGGCTGAGATGCACCTTTGGTCCCTGCTGGCATCGCATCTCCTGAGCTTTGCTGGCACGAGGGCTGCCTGCGTCCTGCATGCCCTGCTCCTCCTTAGTGTGCCGGGGGGCCCTTTGCACCGTAACCAGCGCCCACCAAGCCTGAGCCATCAGGAAACCCCAGCAGCTGCTCTGTGGGCTGTGCAGCTCGAAGACCAGCGTGGCACATGGGTGATGTCAAGAAGAGGGAGCTCAGTCCTACCAAAACCAGCAAACAAACGCAGGCTCCGAAGTGTTTGCGGGGCTGTTGATTTGCTGCAAGCAAAACAAAGATGACTTGGGATAGGGCTAGAAATCCGGGGGGTAAACCCCCAAAGGCTCAATCTGTGAAGCAAATGATGAGCCTGACGCTGTGCTCCCCATCCCAGGTGGAAGGGACCCGGCCGCCCATTGCGACTGTGGCCTGAAATGGGAGCGCAGTTGTTCCTCCACATTTTCCTCCATCACACAATTCAGGAGCAGGTGCCCCGTGCCTGGTGGTGCCCGATGCCATGTGGCGCAGCCCGGCAGAGCCCTGCCAGCCGCATACTGTGCTGCCAGTGATGCCAGGCACGGTGAAGCCGCTCATGCAAAGCACCCCGCTCCCGGGATGCAGAAAAGGCAAATCAGCACAAATCCTCCCCTCTGAGTCAGGTTACATGTATTTTCTCTGTTAACATAACGTGAACCACCTGCCTGTGGTGCACACATTTTATTTTTATTTGCAATGCCTTTTACTTTCCCAGTGGGATCCTTGGTCACCTGAGTGTGGTATTTCTTGCCTCCAAACATCGGTGTCAACATTTCTCAGCCAGTGCGTTTGCTCCATCTCGGGGATGGGCCTGGTCTTGCTTGACTCATCACTTTCTTACTGCTTTCTAAAAAGACATTGCAGGTTTTGTTGCTGATTTTATGCAGAGTGTAACATCCCAGGAGTAGCTGGTATACTCAAATGGGGCATAGCATCTGCCTAGATCTCTAAATTACGGCATTTAAGTCCCTGTGATGGCCAGTCCCGCCTGCACGCTGCAGCTGCACTCACGGCAGCCAGGTAGGTTACTGCCCTGAAGTGTGTTTTCAGTAAAATCACTGAAACTATTTTCTCAGGAGAGTGCACCTCTATCAAAAGACAAAATAATAATCCTCTTTTCTCCTGGCCCATTCTGCAGGCTAGAGCAGAAGAAAAAAAAAACAAACCCAAACCAACAAACTTAGAATGAACTAATAGAAAATTTCAGTACAGCTTTAAATTGAGAAGGAAATAGAGCCTCTGTGTCAGCATCCCTAACCGCTGAGGAGGCTGCGTTCCAAGCCTGCGTTACGCCGGTGGTGGTCCCCAGGCTCCAGGAATGATCCTTAGCAAATGGGTTTCTGCGTTTCTGCCTTGCGCCTTGAATTGTTTCCAGTCTTCCATCACCTTGAAAAAAATCTGCATATGGTGATGACACTTGGGTCATCAAGATTAATAACGATAGACTTCTGCTAGTGTTTAGTCAGGGAAAAACACCTGGAGCTGCTCTTTTATGACTGATTAATTAGGGGGGAAAAAATGCCGTGGTTGTAATTGGCATTTGAGTTCTTTCTGAGTTTTAACATTCATGCTATGCAAATATATCAATTCCTAACAATGTCTAACAAGATCATTTAAAAATGAGTCTCCCTGGGGTATTGCAATCACGGCTTTGGGAAAGGCCCAAGCCTCTTTGCCATCCATGTGCTTACAGAAAGCAACAAAAAAGTTGGGATCTGCGGTTCAGAGGCTGATGCGCATCAGTTGGGTACTGCCCCAGGGGGAGGGGGAGGGGGTGGCTATCACCCATACCTAAGCGCTGGGAGGAGGTGCTGTTCATCTAACTCTTGTTTCAGTGCCTAATTAAGAGAAAAGATGGGATGCTAGTCTTTTTTTTTTTCCCCCCCTTCGTCTTCATGCCAACCCTGTGCTCCATCCCCGCTTGCTTCTCCGCAGCCCACTGACAGGAGCCAGCGATCTGCCCTGGCAGGCTGGGACAAGGAGGCTGGGCTGTGCTCTCCAGCCCCTCTCCTCCCCGCCAGGCACCAGATGTTTCAGCAGAGGGACCAGAATCGCCCATGGTTAATTGAGCCTCATGAAAAAGCCATGTTTGACTCCAGCTAATAGCTGGTTTTAAGGGTGTTGCATAACTTGGCTCTGGAAGGAAGACTGCTGATGCCGTCTCGGTGATGTAAGGTGTTCCTGGAGGTCTTGTTTACACTGGAGTGATAAAACGACTCCTCGACATATTTTAATGTGCTAATTGGGGGTTATTACGGCCCTTTTTATTTACGATTATATTACAAATGTAATACTCCATCTCATTTTACGCTGTGCGAAGAGCTCTGAAAGGATGATAATTACCTCTCATGTAAACCTATACTTATATAGAAAAAATGACGTGTGAAATGAAAGGCCTGAAGAAACGGCATAATCTGTGTTTGCTTTGCGTAGACATGCAGGATACGCGCCCGCTCCGCTCCTGGATGTATGCGATATTTACACTGGAGCAGCTCGTTAGCGCCGCAGACGCACTGCTGTGTTTGGGCACCCAAGGCAGCACGAGGGGACCGGCATCCCTGCACCTCCCTGCTGTTTGCTTAATATTAAGGCAGCCCTCTGCATGTAAATGCTGGCTGGGAGGGGATGAATAATTCATCACTAACACGCGGAGCAGACGGATTTTGCCTCTTTTTCCCATCCGGTTGAAAGCTGGTGTACAAAGGGCATCATTGCCTGCTCCGGAGCCTGTCACAGACTCCGGAGGATTGCAGAGAGGTCTGGAGAGTATTGCCTCCTTCTTTTATTCCCCACTGGATCAGCGTTCTGAAACTATCAGGTTTGGAGGGTTTGCTGGCGACGGCTTGCACTGCTCCACGCTCAAGATTGCCTTTGCATCTGCTCATCTCGTTATGTGAAGCACGTCGTGCCACAGCGTGAAAAATTAGCTATGGATTTAAAAAAAAAAAAAAAAAAAAGTACAAGTACAGGGCTATAAAAGCAACAGGTTGGTGAGGCATGCAGGAGGGTACTGAAGCACCCGGCTATGCTGCAGCTCCCTCCCTCAGTAGCACATCGTTTCCCTGTGCCTGCAGGGAAACCATCAGCTCCCAGAGCTGGCGAGGGAACTCGTTACTGTAGCTCTTCCCTCTCACTGCCTTTTCTGTTCCTTTTCCCCTTTTTTTATCTCCAAGGCCTCAGGGCAATAATTATTTTTTGACTGGAACAATAAGCTGAAGCTCTGCAACTGGCAGGGTAAGTTGGGGTGGTTGTTTATTTTGAATGACTAAGCTGATTTGCTTAATGCTCATCTCTCAGCCCGGGATGTGGAAGGGGCAGCTCAGCCCGACCTCTCGCTTTGCTGCTGTGGAGGAAAGGTAAATATTTCCTTGGCAGCCAGTTTCTCCAAGGCTTGTGAGATGTGGCAGCCACCACCTTCCAGCGCAGGGTGAACCTGCAGCCGTCTCAAATGCACAAAGAGAATTTAAAAGGAACTTTGCCCACCCCCCACCCCCTGCTGTCCCTGCTGCCCCATGAGAGTCCAGGCAGCGTGGAAGCCTCAAGGGATGGAGGTGATCCCCAAGAGAGACAGCCCTGAGCTTGGGGCTCTTGATGGTGTCTTCATCTTGGTGTCATCACCTGGGAGTGATAACAGCGAAGCAGAGGGATGACATGACATGGGCTGTGCCGGGTCCTCTCTGTTCCTCAGCACCAGGATGCCAGCACCCCACAGAGAGATCAGACCCTGGTACTCAAAGCCCATGTCTGCATGGCAATGCCACCAGCAAGGGCATGTTTCTCCCATGTTGCATCAAGAATGCAATTCTAGCTACATCTGAATATTTTTTCCTTCTGTTTTTGAAGCTTGCCAGGAAACTTACTAAGGAAGCTAATATGGAGGTTTAAGCCTTTTCAGAGCAAAGCCAGCTAGCTGACCCAGTTAAGTCACCTGTCCACCAGTATAATGGGATATCTGCTAAACCCTTCAGTGCCACCAAGGGACCGCTGCAAATCCTCCCTGATGGCACACTGCATCATGCCAGGGATGGGGTAATAGGGAAAGCATCCCACAGGCTCTGTGCACGGCTGCATCCCTCCCTGCCAGGTTTGCTTTGGTCCCGGACCAGACCGAGATCATCCCAACATCCTCAGGCTCACCCAGAGCAGTAGAAAGGACTTGCCATGTGGTGGATGCAGCTCTGCTGTCACTCTGCTACTCACTTGCCTCTTTTCTTTTTGCTTTATTTTCCCAAAGCATCCACAAATAAGTCGGTCTCTGCTTTACAACCCTGGCAGGCAACAGCTTTGCCGCACGGCTGGCTGCTGCAGCTCTGTGGGGCCTCCTGCGCCTGCGCCCGGGTCCAGCGGACGATTCAAGGGCACTTAATAAAAAAACAGCCAAACTTCTTCCAGCATCACTGGGCTGCTCTTGGGGTGCCGCAGCAGAGCAGCCTCGCACAGAAAGGGCTGCGCAGCCGTCACGGGCTCTCTGGGTATCCCTTCGGCACGCGTACTGACAGGGCTCTGGACCCCACTGGCCGTCAAGGAAGATGCTGACAAACCACGACTGGGATGTTTTCCATGTGCGACGGGGCCAGGAAGCATCGCCGGTGCAAGCTGCCACAATCCTCCCAGATATTTGCATTGCAACAGATGTTACTTTCTACATTTCCTTTCCCTTAAGTCGGCGGTTATTGCTGAGAGGCAGAGATGCCAGGTGGGACTCTAACTACCAAAATCAGGACTCGTTCAGTGCTTTGATGACATCAATTAGCTTCAGGGTGCAAGTGCCAAGATTTCTCCAATTACGGCAGGTAAATCTCTCAGTCTGTAATAATCTTGTTTGAAGTGGTTCAAATTAGTTCAATTGCTGTAATACAGAGACATACATCCATATGGGCCTACATAAGTGAAGTAGAAAACTGCTTGCTACACTGTGACTTTTGCCTGTAAAGGCTGTGTTTACATATGCCATAATTTTTTGGAAAAAACATCCCTTTTCTGCTGATGCCCATGTGAGGATTGAGGCCCCAGAGAGTTGCCAGCCCAGGAAGCTTTCTGCAAGAAGAAAATCACCTTCCCAGAGCAAGCTGAGCCCTTCCAGGCAGCCACTGAGAACTAGTTTCTGGATCAATCTGGCAACAAACCTCCAGAATTACCAGTAAAAGAAAGCAAAAGCACAAAGCCAATCAATTCTCCAGGTGCAGAGGATGACTTTCAGACTGTCTAGGGAGTCTGTTCCTTCGAGGACTCTGTCGCTAGATAAAAACACAGTTGTCAAGTACTGTCACAAGGAGGGAGGTGCTCGGTGCTGGCTGAAGGGCACTGGGATGACTGATGGGCATCAAGGCGATGCCTCTGCGCTGGGCAAATTCTTCTCGAGCGCTTCAGCCCAAGCAGGAGAAGAAGGGAACTTCAGAGATCAGCTGTGCAGAGGGAATAAATTCATTATAACTCTTGATGTGGAAAGGGCTTTGTTTAAGTCAGCTTGAGAACAGGCACCATGGTCCCACATCACTGCCAGCGTTGGGCACAGACTGAGCCGGGGTGGCTGTCCTGCAGGCAAGGCTGCCCACATGGGGAGAAACCTCGTTGTCCTTAGTGTAACTGTTCACTGGATAAACAGCCATGTTTAATCTTCAGGACTTTTGCTTAGACACCTTTCATCAGAACTGTATTAACTTCTTTTCTTTTTTTAATGAGAGAGTATTAAATCCAAGAGGATTTGCAGCAGAAGTGAGTTTCATATCCCAATTTCCGCACCCAGGAAATCAACTTCTGAGTCCAATCGTTGTCAGAAAGAGTTACCAAAAAAAAAAAAAAAAAGAAAGAAGAAACTCAAAATCTGCACAGAAGAAGAAACACAAAGTCTTTGGTGTGAAGGGAAGAGGCGTATCTCCCTGGAGAATATGATAATTTATAACGAAACATTATCTACAGACCCATATGTTACGTTTTCTATTTATGGCTAATTTGCTTAAGCATTTATAATGTGCGCCCCAAGGGAGGACAATTTGTCTTTGGGCAGCTGGCTAGCCAGGGAGGGAAGAAACAACACACTTTTTCATCTGAGCATGCCGGCAGCCAGGAAGCAAACAGCACCCGCTCGGTAAGGTGCTTGGAGATACCTTGGAGAGGCTGCTCCCACTCGGAGAGCTCTCCCTGCAGCCTGCACAGCTCCTGCCGAGTCTGCTGCAGCACAGCCAGGATGCTCACCATGGCAGAGGAACCCCAGGGCAGGAGCTGGGGTCCCTGATGCTCTTTTGGTCCCTGAGTCACCGCTGCAGCCCTCGGGCTGGGGGCTGCCCCCACCCACCTGCAGGGCCATGGGCTCCAGAAGTTAGCCTCCTGTCCTTACAATTTCTGGTGTAAAAAAAATGAGGGGGCAGCTTTCCCCAAGCCACAGAATATCCGTGGCATTTCTCGCCAGCATCTCATCCCTCCTGGACCAACCTGCTGTGGGTGAGGCTGAGGACAGGGCTTTGGTCAACCCGCCTGGTGCAATCAGGTTAAAGCTGGGAGTGGTGCTGAATGAGAAAGCCCCGCAGCAACCCGAAGAGCATGTATGAAAATGATGAATGCCTCTCTCAGCCTTGCTATGAGGCTGAGGAGATCCTGGGATATAAACATGACAGTTTCTACGCAGGGTATGACTGCTCTGCTCTTCCCGGATGATATTCAGCCACAAACATTTCAATCACATCCTCAGCAAGGGGTGGATAACCCAGATGACTCTCTGCATCACTAAAATATTTTCAGATCTGATCATAGACATCTCAACAAGATGTTCACAAATCAGCCCAGGAACACATCTCCCTGCCTCTGATGTTCAAATTTCACCTGTGAGCTCTCAGAGCAGAAAAAAAAAAAGGACCATTCCAAGATTTCCTCCTGCTATTTGACCCAGATGCTCCTTGCAAGCACACAGAGCTCGTCAGGGTGTATGGGCCAGTCCGGAGTCCAGAGCGCACCGGCCCCCACACTGCTGGCAGCAACGGCCCCACCGCAGAAGATGACTTCATTGTGCTCAAGCAAGGCTTGCCCGCAGGGCCACAAGCTGCTTGTGGAGATGACGTGATTTTGCTTCAGAGTGCAGCGATGCTGTTTTGCTGAAGTCCAAGTTACGGGTGCTCTGCACCTGTGGGGCTGCAGAGGCAGTTCACTCCTCACACTGTAATTCCTTCTGGGCCTAAGGCTGATCACAGGAGGTTGGAATTAGATAGTTAATTGATCGGCTATCGGTGGGATCAGTGAGAAGTTCAACCACGCTTTTCTTTAAGGGAAGGGAAGATTACAGACCTGGATTTCTGCTTTGATGATCGAGTGTGTACACACCAACCAGCTGGCACATAGATCCTCGGTGAAAGGAGCAGGTGTAGCTGGAGGTGTACGTAAGTGTATGTGTCTAGCAGTAATGTGTGCACTTCAGAAATGAAATAATGTGTCAGTCAGCTCCTGCCTTCCTCGGGCCAATTACATCCCCATCCAGCTAATCAGCAGCGGAGGAGAAGCTCGCTCTCCCTGAATACTCGGATGACAATTTTATGGGTACTTCACACTTCGGCAGCATCAATCCAGCTCTCAGCTTTGCCCAGTTTATTGATTAAAAGTGTATTAACAATTGATAGCTGGTCTAATTGTGGGGCTGCTTTAATGGCTGCTTCCCACGGCTCCCAACTCTCGCCACATCCACGATGCTCGGCAGCAGCGGCAGCAGCAGCAGCAGTAGCATGTCGTTCCCTCTCCCTCACCCCCTGGAAGCTGTACAGCTGCCTGATGTGTGCCTGGGGATCTAACATCTCCCCAATACAATATCAGCCTCCCAGAGTCAATTTCAATAGAGGAAATCAAAGTGAACTATTAAAACTCATTACCATTTTTATCTCCAGTGCTGCAGATTCTATTTGCTATAATTTTATTTGAATCTGAATGCATATTGTATTTGCATAGGCAAGAATACCCTCTCTTTCTCCTCCTCCTTTTTGTTCTAAGGAATACCTAGTCATAACCGTAAGTGGAAGAACAGCAGCCACACACATCCCTTTCGCAGCCAGGCTCTGGAGAGAAAAGCAGGTTTGAAGTGCTGAGGCTTGGTGGGCTGCAGAGCCGCTGGGAAGCTTGGATGGCACAGAATGAAGTTCAATAATACAGGCAAACCTTTTAGCATGCTAAAGTATTTTAAACCAGTCAGCAGGTGCACTCATCGGTGTTTTTCCTTATCTTAGTGACTGTTGTCTCTAAGCTGCGTAAAAAACAAATGGGAAAGATGGACTGCTTGAGGCAGCTGCTGGGCTCCGAGAGCCCCCACACTCCCCAGCCCTCGCACTGCCAGCCCGGGCATCTTCTCAAGCAGATGCTGGAGCTGCTTCCTTTTGCCAAAATCAAAGTTTAGCATCTGTTTTTACAGTAAACCCTGATGCTGTTTCTCCAGTCCCCTTCCAGTGCTTTCACTTGGGTGTGCTCCTGCACTTCCTGGGGGGGGCTTCATGGCTGCCTTGCTGCGATGCACGCAGTGCCAGCTGCCAGCAGTGAGCCAGGCACCAAGAAGCTGCCTTCCCCCTGTGCCCCTTGAAAGGGATGGACTTGATCCCCCACTGCACTCAGGCTGCTTGCTCAGCCTCTGCTGCAGCCTTGGCCGCAGGGCACTGGTGCTTAAGAGCACCGTCAAGAAACACAACCCATCCCACTGGTGCTGTTCAGAGCAGCTGCTGGGACCGAGACGGTTCGATTCCCTCCTCAGTAGAGGGGTGCCAGCCGGCAGTGTGCTGGAAGGAGCCAGCCAACATGGTGGGTACCCCTGCCGTGCTGGGGTCCTGCTGGGGACCCCTGACACAGGCATGGCCGGGTGCCCCACGGTGGCTGCCTGGGTCTTGCTTCCCCTCACCCACCCGGGCAGACTCATTTTCACACCTGCCCCCTCCCTGGGAGGAACCACACATTTCCCCTCACATCATGTGCGCACCGCATTTCACTGCAGCCTACATGCCATTTAAAGTTAGAAACAGATTAACATGATGCTAGCACCAAGACGTTGCTCTGAGCAGCACGAAGCACTGTGGCAAGCTGCGGGGAGCCAGGGCAAGCCTGGGTGAGCCCCCGCCAAGCCCCTGCAGCTTCTGGGGCTACCAGGCTGGGATGGAGCTGGCAGCAGGAGCATCCCATGGGATGCTGGAGCACAGAGTCACCCCCAGCCCCAGGGTTCCCACAGTGGCAGCAGCATCAGCACCGCTTTTCCCATACTGCTAAAAATGACCATCAAATGGCAGATTAATACACACTCATAAAGGCAAAGAGCTCAGATCCTCTTCCAAGGCTGGGCTTTGATGTTTCGCTCAAAACAAGGAGAAAGTGCCAGAAAGAAAGAGCCACACGCCAGTATTTTTAGAGCCCAGTGTGCGGCTGTTGCAGCTGCTGAAGCTGTGGTGCATTTGGACTCATTACAGTTCGTGCTTCTCCAGCAGGGCAGCCTGGCCACAGGGACAGAAGGACCGCAGCCGATCGAGCAGGTCCATACCGTGCCCCGAGTGTGAGCCCTTTCCTAACCACTGCCCAAACTGGCTGCTGGTGTTGCGGGCACAGTGATGCTGCTGGCTGTGCTGGAGCTCACAGCTTCCTCCCCCACCAGCAACTGCTTGCCGTGAAAACATTAATAGAAATTAAGATGCAAAGATGTGAAACATCCCCTTGGTAATTGGAACATCTTCAAGAAAGGAGGCAAAGGGGTGAGGATGGCCACTGCTTGTATCTCTTCCTACCTGGGTATGGAGCTGGAACTCTACGAGCATTTCCTTCTTGAAATAAATGATGACCAGTTGTGTTTGCACTGCGTGCTCACACGGTTGTTTATACCAGCAACAGAAATGTGATAGCCAGAAGAGTGATGTTCCCCCAGCCTCCAAACCTCCCAGGAGCAGGGGCAGCTGAAGGCAGCAATGGAGACCAGGCTCTGGGACAGCACAGTGGGGAAATGCAGAGCCGATGCTGTGGTTTGGAGAGGGAAGACTTTGGCTGGTGGAGCAAAGCCTCTCCACCTTTTTCTGAAGGCACAGAGGGTCTGGGAGCCCTTGTGAGGTGAAGCTGGGTGGCGTACGGGCAGTGGGACAAACCCTTTCCACCAGGAGAGACACAGAGCCGCAGCAGGAGGTTGCACACTCCTTCCCATCCCCTGGTTTCCTTCCCCTCCACCCAATGCCAGTACGATGCCATGATGGTTTTCATTATGAAAACAATATATTTCAGAGTTTGCCAAAAGAAAACGATACCGATTTACTCACAGCAGCACATTTCATTTGACATTGTATTTTTATGGAGCATAACGAGCTGTGCAGTGGGTGTGATCTTTCCTGAGCATTAATGCAATAGCTCCAGTAGATGCGGACACTGCTGGTAAGAGCATCCATATAAATCAGCTGCTTGTGATCACCAGGTGCCAAAGGCTCCCTGGCCCCAGGAAACTTCTCTCTGCTTCCCACCAAAAATCCAGCAGCTCCTCACCCAGCCTCTGCTTCACCGTCATGCTTTGTAGTAGAGCTGAAAATGAGAAAGGATTCAGAGCAGCAAGAAGACGCTTATTCTCAAGGCAGAGAAGATGCTTTGTGCAGCTTGTTCTCCGGCGCAGTGAACATTTCGTCTCTGGAACACTTTTCCACCTTTCAGCTATTTACGAGTTTCCCTGAGACACATTTCTGTCTATGGATGCACTAAAATTCCCTCTCTGCTAACATACACTGGGGCTTCGCCTCACTGCAGTTAAGGCTCAGAACACTGAGGGGTTTGTTTTTCCAGCACTGGCTGCTCTGAAGTTTCCTTCCCGTGAGCCACAGATGTTATTTCCAGCTGTTGCCAGTCTGAGAGTGCAGGGAAAAAAATTACAGCCAAGAAAAGATGGTCTGGCTGAATGCAGGTAACTTCCAAAATCTTTCCTCAGACATATTAAGCAGTTTTCTCTGATTTCTCTATATAATTTGTTGCTGTTACACTGCTGTAAACTCTGCCTGGCAATAGTGTGTCAGGTGCTTGGTGGCAATATATATTTTAATGCCTGGGCCACGCATAAATGTCCCATATGTAAACCCAGAGGTATAGATATACTCAGCCTCTTGCTGAGAACAGGACTGGCTTTCCAGCCCATGTCTCGTTCACTAGCAATATCGTGTCTGAAAAAATAAAGCCCTGACATTTCTTAATTGGGCTGCTGTTCTCCCATGTGCCGCAGACTGCTGAAAGCCTCAGCCGAGTTTAATTAGAGTTGCCCATTCCTGCCAGCCAGGGCATTGGGAAGCTGAGCTGCAAAGGCATTACCCGACAGCTACCACAAAGGCACATGGCAAAGTGAGAAAAACTGTGTAGTGAAGTAATAAAATGAAAGAGAAGCTACCAAGCAAGAAGCAAAGTGATTAAAAGTAAGGTGTTGCACATGGGACACAAAGCATAACGGGTCATGTTCATTTTGCTGGAGTGCGTAGAGACGTACTCTTAAGTTCACTGGGATTATTGATGCTGAGGAAAATAACCTGTAGAAGAGTTTTGCACCATTTTCCTGTGGAAGGCACTCCCTGTCTGGAAGAGGATTGCTGGAATCACTGCTGCCTGCGACGTGGGACGTGCGGTACCTGGCATGTCTTCATGACTCACGCTTAGCCAGGTTTCTGCCAAAAAAAAAAAAAAAAATACAAACAGAAAGGTCAAATAGGGATTGACAGACATTCCTTCCGAAGGCACTTGAACCCAGCCAGCCGCTCTCCATCCAGGCTGCCATCCTTACTGTCAAGGAGGGTCACGGGCTGGTATTCGGCTTTCTGCAGGCTCTTACCATGTGGGAAAAATCCTTCACAGGCAAAGTCTGCTCTTGTCTGCAGAGGTGACGTAAACCGAAACACTGAGTACTGTCTGCGTGGTCCTCAACTGTGCAAAACCTCAGTGCTCAGCCGAATGACTGCTTTACGTCACGATAGCACGTGCCAGGATCACATGCAGGTTCCTCTGCTCTCCCCTGTGCCAGTACGTACAGGAGGAGACACTGGCTTTCCCCAAATGCTGTCCTTGCTGGTGAAATCCTATCCCCTCCCCAGGTTTTAGCACAGGAACCTAATCTTTTGCAATGAGCAGAGGTGCTTTTTTTGACAGCCACATTAATATTCATTATTCATCAGGGAAGAAAACGCTGAGCTGTTTATCATTGCTTCATTAGATTTAGCCAAATACCAGCTAAACATAATTACTTGCACAAACTCCAGTGGCAAGGCTCAAAATTTGTACTGAAAAAAGAAATATCTAAGGAAGAGAGGCAGAAATCTGACGGGATGTCCAAGCTCACCGCTGGGTTCTGAGCTGTAGCGCTGCTTTCTGACCGGTGAGAAGGCACACGAGCTAAAGAGGTCCCGAAGTGCTCCGTTCCCACCTGACCGAGCTGCAGCTCTGGCAAGGACACGCCGGTACAAGAAGCAGCTCCAGAGCCACCGAGAGGCCCCGGTGAAGCTGGGTGATTACCGATAACCAACTGGTCCCAGTCCCTCCCGGCATGGCCAGTGCCACTCACTTGGCACGGGAAAACCTGTCAGACCCCCAGGCTGGAGCCCAGCCCTTCTAAGCTGGCCCCAGAAAAGAAGCGAGGGGAGAAAATTTCCTTTGCTTGCTCTCTTGAGCTACTCGTTTATTTTGTTTAGCACGGCCGCACCCACAGGGGATGGCGGGGAGCCTGGACCTCCCTCCAGCCCCCTCAGCATGGGTCAGAGCAGGGCCAACAGCCCCTCCAGGTGCTTCCATTGAGTTTTTTGGGTGGGGAAATATAAGCCATTCCCCCGTCCTACAGGCTTAATTAAGCTAATCAAGCCTTCCCTTCCCTCTGTGCTTCCCTGCCAGTGAAAGCCGGGGCGCAGGGCTGTGCAGATCCCAGCGGTGATGTCCCGTGGAAGCCCCACTCCATCCCAGCCTGCCTGATGGAGCCCACCCAGAGATGCTCTCTAGCATGTGTGGAAGGCAAGTCACCTCTACTCCTCCTCCAGGGCCTGACCAATGTTAAATACCTCTAGCAGGCACCTGAAAAGGAAGCAAAGGTTCTTCTCTGCCTTTCAGATCTACTTGCTAATTACAAAGCGCGTTCATTTTAGCACCCTGCTATCCCATAATTGATGTTGGATACCTCTCACAATGAGCCTGATTTAAATGTATACATGTTTCTCCTTCTCCTGAAACCCTGCTGGCTGTGAGACACCTAATTAACAGCAGAGCTTTCAAAGTCTCCCTAACAAACGCATCCCTGTGTTTCTTAGCACAAGGACTCTCATTAGCGAAGCTGTGCTTTGTGATTATTTATACCCCCTTCTATAATTAAAAATTCTGAAAGCTAATTACAATTACCCATCAGTTCTTCAACATACCAGGACTAGAGACCTTCACCTTTTTTTTAACCATTGTTTTTCTGTTTTAAGTGACATCCCCTCACCCTTCAGGCACAAACACACACACACACACACACACACACACACACACACACGCCCTTCGCTGCAGCTCTCCCCGTTGCACTTCACAGCCGCTGGTTATTTGCTTTTCTGATGCGTTTTGCTCCATTGTTGCCAGCAACCCTGTTTGCTTTGGTAGCTGGAAGTGGAAGCAAGTGACAGCAATTGCTCGTGGCTCCCAAGAGGTGAGGGAGCATGTGAGGGGCTCACGTGTGCGTGCGAGGGGCTCGCACACCTCAGCCCTGCTGTAGCCCTGGGGAACTGGTGCTGCCGTGCTGGGGAATGATGGGGGGCAGTGGTTAGGGTCCCTCTCCTGGGACCAATTGCCCATGTGTACGTTCTCTTTAGGTTTAGGCCAGGTTATTCCCATTGTTGTGGCCACCCACCAGCTGAGCTGGGTGCTGCATCCAGCCACGCCAGGCGAGGCACCCACATAACCCCATTCCCACCTCGTTCTGTGACCCCCCCCCCCCAACAATTTTTGGGTTTTAGGAGCAGGACTGAAAAGGGACTGTGAAAAATGACTTTCGAATAGAGCAAGTTCCCTACACGGGCTGAGTCTGGGAAGTCATAATCTTAATATGAACATCTTTAAATATCCTTACTAATGGGCTCATTCTTTAATTTCCTGAAGCAATGACAGTTTCAACAGACCCTATATCACAGCTAAGATGGGATCTGTCACCGAATGGCTGAATTATATTTCATCCTTTATTTTTATCAGCTCCGCTGACTTATTTATTACATTTAGAGTCTCAGCTGCCTTTTGTCTGGCCTGTACTTTGCTGATCCGCATAGAGGAAAAAGCAATAGTTTATAAAGCCATTTTCACAGCGTCCCCATAATTTTAGGCCATGTCTGAGGCTTCATTTTGAATGAAACTCTGTAGATAAACTGTTATTCATGGTGATGCCTGTGAAGTCCTTGGCAGCCCCCAGAGAACGCTGCCTGCTTATAAAGGGCTTTCCCTCAGATTTATTTCTGAAGAACAAAGGGCAATTTTCCCATCTTCACAGCAGCAGCCCACGTGGCAGATGCCGCTCAGGGCGTTATCTTGCAGCACTTTTTTTTACTGAAAACATAATACAATCCCGGGCTGCGTGTGGCCAGAGAACGAGCCTTGGGGATCGCTTCCCACGCAGGGGCCGGGTGGGTTTGCAGCTGGTGGCTGCTCCTCAGGTCAGCACAGCCCTGTTTCTAGCTGGGATGCTGGGCAGGGCAGTGGGAAAGCCCCCACGTGTTTCCCTGCTGGGCATCACTGGGTGGTCCTGCCCTGCCACCAGCTTTGCTGCACAGCAGCTGCCCGGTTCACCCCTTGACATCGGGGCAAGAAGGTGACTTCCCACTCGACTTGTCCCCCACCTTGCTGCTCCAAAAGCCTGGCTCCTGGCAGTTCAGCCTGGAGCAGGTCCCGGCCAGGCTTTAAGCATCTGGACATTACGCATATGGGTGTTACTGCGCCAAGAGAGCAGTTGGTCATGTTGTCCTGGATGCATTCCCATGCTCCTCGCTCTGCTCATGTGTTGGCTCCAGTATCGTGCAAGCGCCCGGGAGCGGCGAGCATCTCCCAGCCCGCACCGCTCAGCTGCTTTGCCACACTGGGATGGCTGAGCACCATCTGCGAGCCTCACTGGCCTCTCCTGCCCACCGAGTGGTTCAGGGCAGCTCCCAGTGGGGCACAGAGATGAGCTGCTGGCAAATGTTGGTGACCTCGAGCCAGCCACAGTTTCGGGGACAGAGAATTTTCCAGGCAGAGAAGGAGAGCAGAAAGGAGCTGGGGGAGCAGAGGCAAAGCACATGAGCAGCTCCGAGAGCTTCTCCCGAGACCCAGCAAGTGCCAAAGTTAATACATTTAATATATTTTGTATGCGCTATGCCAGCCATTAGAAATGTGCTTGTTCTGTCATTGCTCTGAGGCAATCACGGTGAAGCATTTGTCCTCTGAGTGCACAGGGGAAAATTAGAGTGCCCTGAGCTGAATTGGTCAGCCAAAAATAATGTACAGCTTTATCCTTGGAAGGAAATTGGGCATTGATTGGAGGACAGAAGCTCGATGCAATAGTTAAAGCAACGTGATATTTCTGTACATTAGGGAAGCGTGCGTGGTAGGTGTAATTCAGGGCATACACCACTGGTTCCCCATCGCACTCCTTTGCACGCCTTCGCCCATGGTGGGAGGAGAGCGGCTCTCGCCGGGCGATGTGTCCCGGTCCCTTGCTCAGCACATCACCAGGCATGGTGCTGTCCCACGGGAGCAGCGGTGATTCTGCCACGGAGGTCTTTAGCACAGCTGTAAACTTTGAGTGGGGAAACACCAGGAACGTGAATACACTCATTGCCATGTACTGATTTAGCAGTCGTGGGGGGAAGCGATGGAGCAAATCAGCTTTGGCCTAAATGCGGGCAGCTGCCAGCCTGGACCCAGCCTGACCCACTGCTCGGTTGCCTGCCCTCCGCTGCTGCTGTACAGCTCAGTGATGGGTTGGGTGGGGTAAGACAGATAGAGGAACTGCTTCAGTTTTGGGGTGTATGGTTTTTGCATCAACAGTGGATTTCCAAGTCTTTTCATATTACTAAATATCTCCTTAGCAAGTGTTTCTATTCCTTCAGTTTCTATGCCAATGGATATTAAGAGGGGGGAAAAAAAGGCAGCTTCTGGCTTAGGTAATTATAAGATTGCTTCTATTGCTGCTGACAGAATGGTGGGACTATCTGAGCTTTATTTCTTCCTGGAGAAAGGCTGAGGAAAGACCTAGAAGAGAGCCTTTGCTAAAGCATCCTGCTAGCATGAGGTGCCAGGCAGCTGGGCGTGCTGCCTGCTCAGCAAGTCCAGGCGTGCTGTGAGCAGAAACCCAAGATCATCCATTCTCCACTCTGGGGAGCGTTTCCAGCCTTATCACGGGATGTAGAAGGGACGACCTGGTGCCACTCGTGAATAAAAGGCCTATAGAAAAATTCAGCCTGTGGATTTCCCTGGGAGCTTGCCCGAGCTGACAGCTTCTGCAGCCCTTAGCAGGCTTGC
Organism: Falco naumanni; assembly: GCF_017639655.2. NCBI lineage: Eukaryota > Metazoa > Chordata > Aves > Falconiformes > Falconidae > Falco > Falco naumanni. The sequence continues at coordinate 16,000,799 of NC_054056.1, forward strand.
GGAGGTAATTTCATTAGTTTCTGTGCATCGGTCTGGAGAAGTGGAAGCTCAGATGGGACTGGCACTCACGAGAGGAAACTCACAGCCAGCGGAGCAGCAGCCGTGTCTGTGTTACTCTACAGTGGTAAAGCTGCTTTGGGAGCCTTCGGGATATGTTTCCACAGCAGCGGTGCAAGCGAACTGATGTGCATCAGGGCGAGAACGTGCGCGCCGTGGCCTTCCTCTGTCTCGCCTCACCACAGCTAAAACCTGGAACAGGCACAAAGCAGCAAGTGACCAGGAAAAAACACTGAGGTGCCTGCCTCCGGTGGACAGTCCCTTGACAGGGTATTAGCTTTGAGTGCCAGGCCAGTGCTGCCACTGGTGCAGGCTGCTGAGCCCTGGGTGACTGGCACAGCAGTGCCTGGACTGGGATGCTCCATCAGGAACCAGTGGCTGTCAGGGGAGAAGCAGCCCGGTCCCTTCAGCTGGAGGCACTTTCCCCATCACAGCCCATCCAAACCATGAGAAATTTCTCTGGGCCCTATGAATATTTAAAGTAACTTGCAGGATCTCAAGGGCTCCCTATCTGTCCTTCTTAAGGACGGTAATGATCTCTGAATATGAAATTAGAAATAATTGTAATCTATTCATCCTTTTAATAACGAGTCAATAATTCCAGTACTCGTTGGCAGAAGTTCTCTGGAAGTTTTCCATCCTGCATGAGCTGAAGCGGTTTCACTGCCGGCTGAGTTAGCAGCTTTTCTCTTTGCAGCAGCTCATGGCCTTCCAACACCTGAGAGACTCAGCACCGAGTGCCACAAGCTGTGGTCGGCTCCTGCACTGGCTGTCGGTGAGCTGCTCTGTCTGACCGTGCATCCTCAGGGCCCCGGCTCATGGGCAGGAAGCATCCGAGAGCAGCAGCTGTGAAGCGATCAGGAAAGGCAGAATGCTTTTGTTTTAGAGCAAACTTTCCAATTCCAGTGGTAACTTCAGGAATTCACAGGCACGTCCAAGGACAGAAAGCCAAGTGCTCTGTTCCCAAAGTTAATATGTGTATATTTATACAGACAACAAGAGAAAAAAGGAGCTTATGACTAAACATTACAGTAGCCCGAAGAGTACAGCAGTATTTTAAGCTCCTGCCTGCTATCTTTGGACTGTGACTCTCTGATGAGTAACAAAATATTTGCTTTTTTTTTTCCCTTTATGGGTCTGTCATTTCACTGGCAGAATCTTGTCCTATTGACCCAAAGAACCTCAATTTTGAAGCTATTAAAACCTAATTTTCTATACCAGGCTCCTGAGACAGGCACTAACTTTCATAGAATAATTCATTCCTTTCCTCTGGAAAAAAAAAAAAAAGAAAGAAAGAAAAAGAAAAAAGAGAGAAGAGAAAGGCGTTCAAGTGCCTATTCAAAGGGAAGCCCGAGATGGAGCTGCGCAGCCAGGAAAGGCTGCCTGTGTGTTTGCTGCTGATACTTCCCACCGCAGTGTCCTTCCAGGACAGGAGCAGAAACACTCTTTAGATAAATGCCTGTTTAGTAGCTGTGGAGCGTCTGCTGTATTTACACAAGACAACTGCCGTGGAGTGATAAAACCCACAGCCCCTGCCGCCGTGCTGCATCCTGCCTGCGGGCAGAGCTGGGCAGCCAAGGTCGGGGCTTGGCCCGCAGCGGGCAGGAGCCGGCAGGATGGCTCATCCCCTCTCTTCTGGTGGGATGAAGTAAACTTCCAGCCTCCTTCACCTCCAAAACCCTTGGGTTTGCTTGATCCCAGGAGCTCGGTGCTCACCTGCATCCAAGCCTGAAGCCCTGCATGCCATGCTGCAGTGGTGCGATAGCCGCTCAGCTCCTAATATTCCTGAAAGGCTGATGGGGTTCCAGGGAGGTGTTAGAAGAGTTTGGAGCCACTGGGTGAGTCAATCCCACATTGCTGCCGCTTCTTTTGCCAAAATATAAACATTGTGGAAAAGAAAGGATTGACAGAATAACGCCTGAATTGCATTTTGGCACCAGGAGGAGGGTTTGCCCAAGAGTAAAGCCATGATCCCAAGGTGGGATGCCTTTTTCCAATCCAACATGGAAGAGCGGATTTCAAAGGCTAATGCCAACTTTGCTGCCAGGGTCATGTTCCCTGACGTCATTAAAGCACGTGAGGGGGAAAGGGAGGGTGGCAGCAAAGGAAAATGTGCCATTTTCTGGGGCTGGCATCTCTTTTTGGTTGCTGGGTACCGGGTGACTGAGCAAATATCCCGGGGCTGTCATCTGTAAGAGGAAAAAAGGGAGGGTTTGGCTGGGGGATGAGTGCAAGGGGGACCCAGGGGGCATGGGCAGAGCTGGGAGTTGTGTCCTGGGAGCAAACTGAGCAGAGTAAGTCAGGAACCTGGGGACCCCCCCCCCTTGAGTGTCATGAAACCAGTGGGAAAATGGTGGTGTTTTGCTGGGCTGTGCTACAGTGGGGCCAAGGAGATGCCCTGGCTCTCCCCTCCTGCTGCAAACTCCTTGCAGTGCTCACTCCGGTGCCAGTGAACCCGGCAGCTGGCGGTGCTCTGCCGAGCCACCCTTTCATATTCCCAGTCGTGATAACGCTTTGTTGGATAAGTGCTTTTTAAACCCTACAGATAGATAGAGTATCTGGAGTGGCATTTCAAAAGAAAAAATTGAGACAAGATTCATTACAGGCACCAGTAAATGTCAAACATTTTATCAACTGTGTAAAGTGCCATGTTAAGCTGTCTTTCCCCCCCAAAGCTTGATTAAAACTATAAATGCCTTTTTAATATTAATATTATTCCCTCCTCCGTGCTGCCTGTTTGGTTATTTGCAATGGCAAGGAAGGGCCTGTGGTTAGCAGAGGAGGCAGTGTGGGCAGGAGAGGCAGGGGTGCAGACAGCAGGAGCCCCACCATTCTGTTCGGTCCCAGCGATGTGGGTACCTGGCTCGGGGTTGGCCCCTGGGAGGGTAGCAGTGCCCACCCACCACCCTGCCCCAGGCGGAGCCCTCCTGCTGCAGGACCCTCGTCCTGGGGCAACGACCCAGGCAGGCTGAGTGCCTTCCTCCCCTTTGAACTCGGTCCTGCTCTGAAACGCTCCTGCACCCATCTCTCTCCTACAAGGAGAGTTGTCTATAACAGGTCCTTCTCACTAAGCTGTGTTTAATTAAAATCTGGCTCTGTTGCATGTGCTAATTAGCACTCTTTGCTTGGAGGCTCAGACTCAACGCATATCTAAATCCGTGGTCCAAATCTAGTGCAATAATAAATAGCTGCGCAGGCTGTTTCACAAGGATCCCAAAGTTGTTGCTGTCGTCATCTGCAGTGTGACTCCCAACACTGGCAGTGCTGAGTGGGTCTGCCGGAGCCAGCCCACGGGGCTGGGAAGGCCTCACGTGTTTCCCCAAAGACTCCTGGAATTCACAGGGAACATGCGCTTTGATATGACTTGCATTGCGGGGAGGCAGCAGCTCCTGCCTGGCTCGGCTCGCCCTGGCTCTGGGGGTCCGCAGGTCCCCCTGTTGCTCAATAAGGCTGAGCCAGTGTTTATCCTGTCTTTTCCTGATGTTTTCCCTGCAAGTCGTCTTCAGCCCGGAGCTAGTCTGGCTGTTCAACCTGCCTTCATCCCGAACACCACCGCCGTGCTCTTGGATGATGTCTCATTGTGTGGATGTGCCGACACAATGAGTTATGCGGGGCTGTGGCAGAGCAACAAGGCTATCAGTTAAGTTCACAGAGATTGATAGGTAAAATAAATGATGGTAAACGAATTAACTCTGTCTGAGGATTGAGGCTGCCTGTGTACAAAGGGAAAGGCTCGCGCGGGTTGGCGCTTTCCACTCATGCTGGTCCCGGTGAGGCGGGTGGGAGGACGGTGCCAGCGCTGGCAGCCTGCATGGGAGCCATGCCCCAGCTGCCTGGGGGGGAGGGGGGGGGGCGAGCTGTAGGAGCCCTGCTGAGCCCCAGGCATGGGTCCTGTCACCTCACTGAGAAATTGTACATGAATTTTAAATTAACACTGCTGTGCTAGATCTACAAACTCCTCTGCAAAGATCAGCACTTTACCAAAAATGATGCAGTGAACTGCTAGAGATATTAACTGATGCTTCCTATCCACCTGTCACCTTGTACCGACGCTTAGCCTCGGCTACGTAAATGCCATTTTGCAGAGTCACTTAAAAAGATGTGTAAATCGAGGGGAAGAAGGGATGCAGAGAGAAGCCCAGAGAGCATTAGGGGGAGTCTGGAGGTTCCCCTGTTGTGATAAAACAGACATCTAATGGCACTGGGCAAGACTAATGGGCGCTCTGCGGGCAGCACATCATTCAGTCCTGGCGACTTTGCCTTCAAGTCCCCGCATGTTATAGATGAGGTAGCTGGTAACTACTTTGTCGCCACTTGACAGCCTCGATGGCTTTGGGGTGCGGCAGTCTCCTGTCTGGCACGTCTCCCCTCACTCCCAAGGGATCTCATCAAGGGAGAGGTGTGGGATGGCCAACGCTTTTTGGGGATAACCTCATCCCTGCATCAGCACTGATGCTAACCCACGTGTTAAACTGGAATATCAGACTCAAGTCCCATACCGAGAGCACCACAGAAGTGGGTTAGAGCCAGACATTTAATTACCACAGCAAGGCTTTTATTTATTTTTTAGGTTTGGGCTGGGAGCGGGAGGTTGATGCGAGCACAGACAAAACGGATGGTTGGCAACTCCCATCTGTGCAGTCCTACAAATCACCCATGATTCACAGTTATATAAAGCTTCTTATATAGTAAACAATCTTGTTAATAAAAGCAGAAGTACAAGGTCCAATGTAATCCAGCGAGTGTGACTAACTGGATTTATAGGCTCACTCCCAGTGCTCAGTGCAGAAGCAGAAAGATTCCTCAGATCTTACAGGAACTAATTTTTGCAAAGATCCTCAGCAGTGATGGTTCCGCCTGGAGAAGGGACAATGGCCATTCCGGGGACACTGGTTGGTTTGCTCCGGAGGCAGTGCTTCCCACCCTGGGCTCGGCTCACTGCTGCAGGTGACTCCCAGGCTTGGCTCCGGCACTGCTGGACCCCCGACTGCGCAGCCAGCCTCAGTGGGGGCTCTGTTTTCTTGCTGGCTCAGTGTCAGGATGGAAAGTTCTTTTTCCTTGGAATAAAGCGGTGATTATGGGGTGCCTATCACCTCCCCAAGGTGCTTTTGCAGAGATGGATGTATTCCCGTGATCTGTGGCTTCCCTGTAGCCAGAGCTTTTCCAGCTTTCCATCTCCAGGTCTGGGGCATGATGAGTTGGGTCTTCACATTTCCGTACTGGTTTTGTTCGTGCCGTTTGTCGCCCCTGGAAAGGGAACAGTGAGATTTGGTGCACGGTCTGGAGGGAGGAGTGGGCTTTGGGGAGGGCTGTTGAGAAGGAGGCTTTGAGAACAGCCAGTATTTATAGACTATGACAGCAATGGCATTTGCAGATAATTTGGGATATTAAGGGAAAATAGCAGCATTTGCTTCCCCAGTTACACAAAGTATTTGTGCTGACAGCCGTCCCCGTACCCTCCCAATCCAGCGAAAGCACGGTTCCCATCACTCACTCATAAAACCTCTCACGACTTTTTGCTTTTCTCAGAGACAGCAAGTGGGAGAGTTTTGTCATTCCAGAGGCACCGCCAGCCTCAGTGCTGCCTGGAGCATTCCCCATTTGGGAGCCCTGTCGGTGCCAGCCCCAGGCACTGGCAAAGCCCCTGCCACAGGGGTCTTGGTGGTGAGCCCCTGGCTCTGCCCTTGACCACGCTGCGCCTGGGTTCAGACGAACACAAAGTGGAAACAATGACATTGACATAAGCACCTGCCAGACCTCTGCCATCACTGAAGTGGAAGAAAATTCTGTAATTATGCACGCGTGCTTTAATTATGTATTTGAAGAACTAGAGGTTCAGCTTCGGCGTTGACAAGAAGGAGCCTGTTAATCGGCTTATTTTATCACCCAGCGCCAGTGGATGCCTTGCGGTTTGGCCGGGGCGGCTCTGGCACTGCACACGCCCGCAGGTAACGGCACCCGCGGGCACAGGAGGCAGCAGGCAGCATCCTGGTGGGACCGGGTGTGGGCGCCTGCCCTGGGGAACGCCACTCTGCTCTATTTTCCCTGGCCCTACCAGTGTCGATTAAACCGTCATAAGCTGAGGTGCCATATGTCATCTTTTCCTACAGCCTTTTTAAAGTGCGAAGAAAGAGACAACTGTGAGAGGTGGCATTTCCACACTCGGTACCGCAACATATGCTTCTTGTGAATAAACTTGGCCTATTATAATACGGGCAACAGGTAGCGTGACATATGGCCAGGCTATTCTGGAGACTTGGAAAGTAGAAGCAATGGCTTCCAAGCCAGCCCTTGCAAAGATGCTGCCTTCCCAGTGTGTGCTCAGGCCGGGTCCCACCAGGGAGGACACCCATGCCCAGATGCAGGGGGAGCGGGCTGCCCAGTGCTTGCAGCAGCTGCTATCGGCATAACCCAGGGTACCGCAGACCCAGAAATGCAGCTTCACTCACCAACACCAACCATCTTGCCAGCTCATCTGGCTGCAATAGCTCTTCGCACCACCAAATATGAGATTGAGCCACTGGCCACAGGCTGCCTACTTGCCTAATTTCCCATTTTCCCCTTTCCTTTCTTGGAAATTTCGCTTAATGGAATTCACTCAGGAGCCATCAGAGCATCCCTGGTGGTGGCTGTTCAGGCCGACTGCCTTATGTAAGCGAGGGAGGGTCCTTGCAAATCTTCCTCCCTTCTGAGGCTTATTTAATTAAAAGCCAGTTCTATGGTGCAGGCGGTAATTATAACTTTTTAGCCTGGAGGATCAAAATGAACTTGTTGCTTATAGTTCTATAATTCAAATCTCCTGCAATGAGTTTGGACACTCAGGAATTTTCAGAATAATTCCTCTATATAAATGTACTTTGCCAATATGATTTTTCCTCACTTGAACTTTTTTGTGTGCTTATATGCAAAGGAAACTGCCTGGGGATATGTTTCTTGCAGAAAGTAGGGATGCTGATTCTTGAAACTATTATGATGGTGAACAGCACTAATTATCCATGTTTTTTTAATACCACAGTAAGATATCTCAGGCAACTGAGCACTGCAGAAGGGGAAACTGCCCTGGGGAAACAACCAGCTGTTTCCTCTGGTGAGGGCGGCAGCGATTTCCCATCGTGATGAGCTGTTGAGGCTTCACTTTGGTGTTTTCCTTAGAAATATGCAGGCTGCAGAAAAGCCAGACCCCGTCTGTGATTGAAGGGAAAAGGGTGGGAAAAGCAAGAGGCCGTCAGTCCCTTGTTAATTACCTGCAGGTTCTTTTCCTCTCGGGCAGCTCTGGGAAACCACAGCAGCAATAAAGATGATTCCAAGGTTTGGATGTAGTGCTGAGTCATGGGTAGGATTCGGGGAGGTTTGAAGTGTTGGCCAAAGGGCAGCCCAGTCGTACAGTGCTGGTGCGGGATGGCAGCTGGCAGGCGAGGGCCGCGGTGCTGAGTGCCCACAGCTGGGGTCCACAGGGAGCCAGAATGGCCCAACCTGGTGCTGGGCTCTTGGTTCTCCCTTTCTATGCGGCTGGAGGGGTTTGCTGTCAGCTGTGACAGCAATTACAGAGCCAGCAGCCAGCAGGGCTGCTGCCTTCCCGCTTGCACATCCTGATGTGTTTGCCAGCGTGGGTTTGGGCTGTGGGTGGATTGCAGCCCTTCGGTGCAGAGATCCTGGTGCCAGAGCATGCAGTCCCTTTGCCATGAGACAATGATGATTTGAAATGACATCTGCATCCCTCCCAGCAGGTACGCTACCAATCACAGGAATTCTGTGCCTTAATGAAGCCAATTAGTGCTGTGGCTCTGCCAGCATGGAAACCTCAGCAAAGTGCACTGAGTGAGGATGCCTGTGCATCCCAGGATTGACCCTCCGAACGCAAGCCATGCTGGTGCCAGTGCTCCTGGCATCTCCCTTCCACACTGGCACGCTGCTGCCAGAGGCCACGGAGCCACAGGGAACTGGAGGGATCTTTGAGGTGGCAGCACATCACCCACCCCGGCTGTGGGTAGGTCTCAGCCCCTGCAGCCTGTGCCCTGGTGTAAACATCAGCCTGCCCTGCACGGGTCAGAAGAGCCATTCGTGGCCTGTGTATCACCTACTTTCGGGCAGACTGGGAGAAATGAAAGGAAAAAAAAAAAAAAAAGACTAGTCTACATTCAGAGTGGAAAAGGGCAATGCTGAATTTATTCTAGAGTGGAGTTGAGTCTCCCGAGTACAAGCAGCAGATGTTTTTCCTGAAAGTGAAAGATGGGGGCATATTCTGCCAGGAGTTTTTAATTTTCTATCCAGTGATTTCAGCACTGTTTCCATCCCAACTCACCGGTCACGGCAGTGGGAAGCTGCACGTGTGATGATGCGGGGAGGCTGCCGGCAGCACTGGCTTTCCTGGCTGCACCCCGGCAGCAGTACAGGCTCTGGCCCCTTCCTGGAGTGCAGATCGCACCTTTTGGCCCCAGTTTCTTATTCTGCACTTCCAGGAGTATCTGCAATGAGCTGCTTGCTCCACTTCCACCAAGGAAGATGATCTTTTTGCTTCAGTTCATTATAAATACTCATCCAGGGAAATATTAAGTCAGGAATTAAATTCCAGCTACTTACGGGATTGACAAAGGAGTACATCATCCAAGTACCTTAGACTGAGGGGTAAGACGACAGAAGCTTATGTAAATAGAGCAGCTTATGCCTGGCTCTAGCTCCGCGCTTCACACCAGTGCTCCCTGAGCCCCCGAACGGGGATGCCACCCTCCCCAGGACCGGCGTGGTGGTGGGCTCAGCTGCTCCTCCCCAGGCACAGCAGCGGGGAATCAAGCACAAGCTTGGCCCTGCTGGTGGAGGAGAGCGCAGAGGTGCAGGTCACACCGCTCGACCCCATCCTCAGACAACCCTTTCCTGCTTGTGCACACGGAGCTTGCATTCAAAGGGGGGAAACCCAGGAAAGCCTGTTGAAAAGGTTGCAATCTGTTAATAAGAAAATTACTCATCTAATTATCTTAATTATGGTTTCACTGAGCTAATGTTATTGCCAATACAAAGGGGAAAAAAACACAAAAAAAGCAAAAAATCTCCTGGATTAGCAAAGCCTTGATTACAAGCAAGTGAGTAAGATGGTTCTTTTTAAAGCCTCCGTCTACCTCTGTTGCACTTGGTGGGCACAGGCTGAAAGGAGGGGGCTAAAAGGAAGGTCAGGTTGCTTCCCCTGCTGTGATCTGTGCCTTGCTGCTTCAGGCTCAGGGCACGGCAGCCACTGGTTTGGTGCTTGGCTTTTCACTGGCACGATGTTCCCTGGCTTTGAAAGTCACAGCTAATGAAATAAAGGTGACTAGAGCCAAGGAGGAGTAACTGCCGTGCCTGGGTGCCTTGCACTAATGTATTTACACCTGCTCTGTGACTTCTCCACAATACAGGAACTGATGCTGTACTGCTACCAAATGCTGTATGCAGTGCCCAGAGTGCTGTGCTGGTGGCCAGTGACATTGCCAGTTCCCTCTGCGGTTTTTCAGATGAGATTAAATCTGCATCTCCTCCTCCCTCAGCCAAGGATGGGGAGCTCCGTCGGGAGATGCTCCTCAGGGCAGCATCCACTTGGGGTAGGCAAACACCCACAGCTTCATCCTTGCCCTTCCTCTGGCATTCTCCCCCCTGCAAACGCCTCTGCAGGAAGATGCAGCTCTTACGGTGGCTGAGACTTGTTGCAACCACGTACCAGTTGGGATAAAAATAACGTCCAGGTTTTCAAGGTGTGTGAATGTCGGCTTTCGATCAGCACAAGGTGAACTGGGAAGGGCATTGCCCCCATTCAGCCAGCAGCTGGCAGCCCTTGCAGAGCCCACAACAAAACTGCTACTGAACAGTGATGTGTTTAAGTGTATGCTTAAACATTGTGTTAATTATGGCTTGTGAGAACGTGTGCAGTAATTACTTTTTTTTTTTTTTTGCTGTTATAAAGCGCAACTACTATTATTGTATAAATAGATGGAGCAAAAGCAAATATGTTTGTTTCTACCTTACCTTGTGCGTTACAGGAAGAAGCACCAGCTGCCTTAGTAACATATTTATTATTCACTCAGAACACACTTTAAAAAAACAGGAATAAACAGCAAAGTCAAAATATTTGGTTTCCACAGCAAGCCAAGGCTGTTGTAGGACTTCTTAGAATGCGGCAGCTAAGGAGCCACATGTCACAGAGTTGTGTAAAATGGAAAGAATATTTTGAGATCAAAAGGTTCCTGCTCATTTCAGGTTGCTTTGGCATCAAGCTGTTGCAGCGCTGAGGCACATCATTCCAAGGGCATGGATTTGCACCCCACAACAGAGCCAGCCACCTCTGCCGCTTCCATGGGGATGCAGCTCTTTTGAAACCCTCCTGTTTGCTGGCTCTTTGCACCCAAAAAACTCCAACAGCCCCTTCGATGGCTCATTTCAGCAGCGATCGAGGCACCTTGCAGCACCCCACAATGGCAGAAGCCAAAAGCTTTTCTGAAAGCTGTTTCTTCAAGGCATAGCGGGCGAGCGCTCCTGCCCCCGTACAGCCCCTGACCGCATGCTTGTGACGATGGCACAGATGGTAATTACAGGCATTTTGTCTGAATGTCTGTAGGTGTTTTCTCTTGTCAGACTGCGGCCATTTTCAGTTTAAATGATGATAATGGGTTTTGGAGGATGAGTTATGGGCAGCGGGGAAAGCACAAGGCTCTGGAAAAGCAGAGAAAAGGAGAACTTTGCCTGGCACCAGCACTGCGGCAGGTGATGCGTGTCACCTCGTGCCGTTGTCCTCCCCACACCTTTCTCCCCAGCCCTGCTTCATCCATCCCCACCCTGGGGAGACAAAATAAATAACAGATAAATAGTAAATGCTGCAACAGGTGCTTGCAGCAGCAGGGGTCCGAGTCCTAGTGCTGTTTCAGAGTGGTGAGCTGATGTGTGACCCACTTGCCAGCCCAAAGGTGGCCAGACTTTCAGGTGTTTCAGAGACCACTTAGCCAGGGTGGCCGATGGACAACATTGACAGCCGAGCACGCGCCACTCCCACCACCCACTTTTCGCACGCAGGGAAGCCAAATAATCTGGTTTTCCCCAGCCCCAGACAGAACAAGCACATCATAAATATGCATCTGCTCAAATGAAAGCGTTAGCCCTTGTTTCCTCGAGTGGAACTAACTGAAAAGTGATGATAGTTTTCTGAAAAATGCAAGATTGTGTACACAGAAGCAATTATATATAAACTTATTCATTATTTAACAGCTTGTTAATGAGCGAGTTTTGGTCTCGTAGCTTGGGCCGTACCACCCATTCGCTGCCGCGGGCGGCTGGGCACAGGGAGCAGAGGGACGAAAATGCTGTTCACGTCTGAAGTGGTGACCCCTGGGCACCGAGCTGCGGGAGGTGATGGTGGAGAGGCTGGCTGTGGGGCCAGGGGCCAGCGGCACAGCAGCCCTCTTCATCTCCAGCTCCAGATGCCTGCTCGCAGCCTGGAAGCATTAGCTGCATTATACGCTTTTGAAATTCTCATTAAACATGTATAAATGGAAATAATTTGATTTTCTATTGCAAGCAACAATTTGCATTGATAGAAAATGCATGTTCCTTGAGTAGCGCTGGTGTGCCGGAGCAACCAGCACCACCGGCCGGGCTGCCAGCGCCCACTTTGAGCCTCTGGCAAATAGAGTTTCTCACTTCTATTGGAATTCCCAAACATGCCGAGCTCTGTTATGTGCTGTTGGCATTAACTGGTTGATGCTATTGGGTGTGCGTGGTCTCAGGTCAGGTCCTGCGGTATCACAAGCACGCTGCAGTCGTTTTGGAGGCAACAGGAATGATAACCTTTCTCTCAATACCTGTTACGATGCTGCTTTCAGAAATATTTTTCACATCATTACCCATTCCAGAATTGAGATATGTACCTGTAAATAGGTGCATGGCACATGGGGATTTGGAGCAAATCAAATCCAGCAAGCTCTTATCCTTTTGCTTGGTGGAAGATTTGTGTGTGTTTAAAAAACACATAGATGCGGTATTTGGGGACAAGGTTTAGTGATGGACTTGGCAGTGCCGGGTTAGTGGTTGCACTCGGTGATCTTAAAGGTCTTTTCCAACTTAAATGATTCTATGATAATAAAAGTAAAAACTAATAAACACTGGCAAATGCACATAAGAGGTGGTTTGTTACTTCTGTTAAGCAGATGATGTACATTACTTACAAATAGATGCTTATGTGTTGATGGACATGGAAAGCAAAATACTCCATGTACTTGGATGTGGGGGTTCCTTTACATGTCACGATACTCCACCTCAACCCAAGCCTCTGTCATGCAGCAGCACGAGGGATAACAATTCCCCAGCTGAGGAGCGGGTTCAGCAGGAGCTGGGGTTGGGGCGGTGGGTGCAGCACTTGCCTGGGAAATTAAACTCAGCTGCAGAGGAAACTGCTTTGATGGCAGAGGGTGAAGCTATCAATCACCTCATCAGAGGGCAAGCTGCTTCTCAGTGCTCTCCTGGCCTTTCTTTCTCTCTGTGTTGTTCTGGAGCAGAAAAGCCTTGTTGTTTTGGGTTTTTGTGGGGGGTTTTTTGTTGGTTTTTTTTTTTTTTTTTTAATTCAGAGCAAAATGGACAAGCCCAGGGAAAGCTGCATTTTCCTCTGATTCTGCAGTGAATGGGAGCTGGAGGAGGAAGGTAGAACTGCCTCACGCAGGGAGCGGTAACAGGGTGGCCTCCAAGCAAGCCCTGTCCTTGCTGTGCAGCAGAAGAGCACCAGCTTGTCCCATTGCACGTGCTGGCAGGGATGTTGCTGCCCAGCCTGGGCTGGTGTCGGCTGTGCCTGTGGGAAGGCAGCTTGGGAAAGGGCAGGAGCTGCTCGCCTACATCTCCACCACCTTTGGCTGTTGTGGAGGCACCAGGTATGGTGGCCTCTGTGAGGCAGCCCCTTGCAAGGGACTGGTCAATTAGTTGGCACTTAATTCTCTTTCCTCCTCAGACAAGAGGACATTTTAAAATACGGTGTAATCTAGATTATTCAAAATTGATGTAATCGGCTCCCAGACTTCAGAACCAGCTTGACGGCAATGGCTTTTCTTCCCCCATGAGCTAATTTGTTTATTCCTAGAGGAAACAAGGCGAGATCTTGTTAACAGAAGTCTGCAGACGTTGTGTTTTAATTTGGGCAAACAGGAAAGCTGTCAGGCAGGAATCTGAGCAATGGGAAAATTATTAGGGGCATTATTAAAGACACACAATCCCATTAGCATCAATGGGGACAGATAGGCAGGGCTTCTGATGTCTCGGTGGTCATTCTTGGGGAAAGTGGATTCCACATCAGTCAGGACGATGCTTTCCCATTATTTTATTTATCATTATGAATGCGATGAGCTGAGTGGATGCAACTTCTTTGCATTTTAAGAATTAAAACCTGCTGTGGAGGCATGCTTAGCCCCAGCCAGGCAGGGCAGGGACCCTCTGCAGGCAGCTGCCTGCAGTTTGGCAGGTTCATTGCCACAGACTGGTGTTTCCTCCTGACCCTTCACAGTTAAAATGTTCTTTTAAAAACTGCTGGCAGCAGGTATTTAGGTGTCTTGATGGATATGCTTCCTGCAGAAGATGTGTAGGTTTGGAGTGGGGACGAAGTCCTATTGCATTTTTTAGTACGTATCGCTGATGAGGAGTTTCATTGCATTATTCATCCTGGAAACTGTGCGACCAAGAAAGTTAAAAGGGGGGAAATTGCTCCTGTAAGCTGAGGTGTTTTAACATGCAAATGATGGCTTTTATTCCTAGTGACAGAACCACTAGATTTTTAATTTTGCACGCTATGTGCTCGGTTCGCTCTCTGTGCTGACACGGCAGTCCTACGGCTCTAACTGGTGTCTCCCCTATTTCCATTGCTGTCGAGCAGCTCTCAGATCTATGATAATTTAATTAACCTGCCTTATTCTGCCATATCTGTTGGAACAGGGGAAAAGGATCCAAACAGCCGGGGAGTTACTCCTTTGCCTGAGCACATACATTTCCTATACAAAAGTCACAGAACGGCAGTTTATCCACCTGGAAATCTCATTGTGGGTTTTTAAATTATAGATTGTTTTCCAGACACGTGTCAACTGCTTGGGGAAAAGAAGAAAGCAATCTATCGGGTGGAGTCGTGTCAGAGCTGCCCCTGCCCGTGTGGCTCTGGGGTGGTGAAGCTCTGGGGCAAGCTGAGAGCCAGGTCTCGCGGCAAGTGCTGTGTCGTTAGGTTCGATAGCCGCCTGGAAAACCAAGGTGCTTGTGCAAGGGCAAAGGAATGTCAGAAGTTTAGAGGTAAGCTTTGACCCTGCCACTTGTCAATGTGATGCTTCATAGCTCTAAAAATAGAGCATCTCTGACAGAGGAAGGATATTTTTGGAAAAGCTAGTTACTGCAGCCAAGCTCACGCCGTTAACGCAGGTCTTGCTCGGAGCCTTCCTTTAATTTCTTTCTGCACGTAAATTTTACGAAGTGCCAAGAAAGAGCTGGTGCGTGCCCTTGTGAAGCAGCACCCCTGGGTGAAGGGAACCTCCCGGGGTCACATTCTGCCCAGGCAGATCTGATGCTGAGCATCCATACCCAACCTGATGCATTACTCTGCCTCTTTGCACATCGTAACCAACCCCCAGCCTGTAAAGTCTGGCTCGGGATAGCAAACCTGGCCAAATATCCATCTCTGTCTCTGTGCGAGGGCTCAGGGAGCTCAGTAAACCCGCACAGAGGTGTCAGATGCAGGAGGCTGCAAAGAGGAGGGGAGCATGTGGGGTGCTGTGCAACATCCTGCTCCCAGCTGGCCATCGCCAGGCTTTCAGAAGCAAACTAATGAGCTGCTTGCAACCGGGTAGTAGGGCCAGGAAGCGGTGGGAGCCCCAAGAGATGCAATTAGTCACCACTTCACTCAAGGCACTACAGTGAAGCCTTATTTGAACCATTAGAAAATCTGATCCCCGGGATCACGCACGTGCCTGGTAATGAACTGAAGGGAATGCCCCCGGCAGTTTAGTTGCCAAAATCACTGCTCAAAACACGCTTTGAGAAGGACTGTAAATACAGGGAAGTGGGTAGAAATTATGAACTCGAGCTAGAAACCTGCCCTGAGAGAGCAGGCGCACAAGATCTATTTTTTCTTTTCATAAATGAAAAAAGAAAAATATCCTCTTTTTTTCTCTTGGCTCCCAGCAGGCAGCTCACATCAGCTCCACCACATCTCCCCAGCAATGATGGAAGCTGCCTCGAATGTCTCTTACAAGCACAGAAATTAATACCCTTCTTCACTGGAAGCGGCATATCCAACTGCTCCCCAAAAGGTGAATGTTGATACTCGGACTTTCAGTTGTTAGACATGTGCTTTGGCCTCAGAGCTGCAGAGATGGGGGCATGGGGGAGGAAAGTGTGGCTCTGGGGTATCCTGGTTCTGGGGTGTCCCAGCTCCATTTCTGCAGCATCAGTGGTGGGAAATGCTGCTGCTGAGGCCTGATCCTGCTGGAAAGGTTGTGGCATGACAGCTCCTTCATCAGATGGGTGTCTCAGAGTGTTTTCAATTCAAGAAAAGAGGAGAGAAATCATCATGGATGCTGCCTCATTATCTATGTGGCATTTAAGCGTAATTTATGCTCAGTGTCTCGCCGCTTCTCTGGTAGGAAATTGCATTGTTGGTTCCCCAGCTCTCGGCTTCTGTGGCAACTGTGTCAGAAATACTGAAATAAATCGATCAGTCTTGAGTTCCCTGTGCATTTTTATTGCCAATTTATCAATGCAGGCAAGGCACTAAAAGAGTTACGTTGGCAGGAGGAGGAGGAGGAAGGTGAAGACGTGGTGGCCTGCTGTCTGCACCATTGCTAAAGAGGGGTTTGGCTGTCTTGGCAGTTGCTGCCCACGCTAGGGATCCGCCTGAATTGTCTGTGCCTCAGGTTTTCCTTCTTTTCTTTTTTTTTTTTAATTGCATCCTAATTGGGGAACCAGCAAAAGCTTTAAAAAAAGAAAACAAACAAGCAAAATTAATGAGCAGCGTCAGGGGAGGAAAAAAGCATTTTCTGGCCAGAGTCCTTGGCATGGGTAGGAAATAGCTGCTCCTTTTGGAGAGCGTTTAGTCCGCTGTGAGCTGCCAGCTGAGGAAGTCAAGTGAAAACCAAGTGCCTGGAAGCCGAGTTCACTGCAGCCTCCCTCGGCTTAGCTCATTTAGTGCCTCTGCCTTAGCAGTGGGTACTTGGATGTTTATTCCCAGACTAAATTGCTTTTGGAGCTCCGACTCATTTGTCAGCAAGAGAGAAAACAAGCTGTCGTTTGGACTAACAGCCTTCACAGCTCCTTCTCCAGGTTGTTTGTGCTCATGTCAAGGAGGCACGCGGCGAGCATCCTCAACCGAGGGCCAGCACTAGCCCTGTTGTAGGCACTGCTCGGGCTCCCGGATCAAGGTGGCTGGTGAGCAGGGGAGGAGCCCTCGGCATCCTTGCTGGTTAAACTCTTCTGCAAAGACCCAGGGCAGCAGTTCCAAGAATGTCCCGGAGCATCCCGCAGGAGCATCCTGAGCTCCCTCCCTGTCCCTTAGCAGCTGTGCTGCCCAGAGCTGCTTGGTGCCAGTGTTTTCCAGCATGGAAAGAAGGGCTCCTGGTGCTGGCATCCACAAGACACTGACACACTCAGAGCCATGCATCAAAGCTGCAGACTCTTAATGGGAAAAGTTTCCCATGTCTGGGCGATGTCAGAGCCTCTGTCAAACCTCAGAGCTTCCCGGTTCCTCTGGGAGACCAGCTTTGCCTGTGGGCTTTGCTCAAAACAAACATTGCCAGGTGCTCACACAAATTAGGAGGCTGTCTGGTATAGACTGCAAGCAAAGTAAGAGGTGATAAAGCTCCAGCAACTGTCTGTATGCACAGCTCGTTTATATATGGTGTCATAAACCTCCTTCATTTGCATGTCTCCCTCTACAGTCTGGTGGTTGATTCTTTGTGGACAGTGCATGTTTTGGGGTTGATTTTTTTTTTTCCCTTGTTCTCACTTTGGGTTTTTTTTCACTAGTTGGTATCTCTTGCCTGTGGGGAAGCAGTCTGTCTGAGAGCAGAGCCTTGCCTTGCCTTGGAGCATCATCCACCGCTGCGGCAGCCACGCTGTTTGGCCACGACCAAGTGTGTGGCTGCATATGAGTAAAAGACTGATCCTGGTAGGTATTTCCAGAATTCTCTGAGTCACTTACTGGTGACTTTAAGCCTTCATTGTGAACGTTGCTGATGTCATGGGCCACTTGTGCAGCCTGTGCTACCTTACCCACAACAGCATTGCCTTTCCTCCCAAGTGCTAAGCAGCAAATGACTTCCTTGTAGGCTGCATGAAAAACTCATCGTAGGGGAAAGATTCATATGATGTTGCCTGTGTCCATGAGGTCTGCTTTGCAAAGGTGGGAGGAGGTAACTCACTGATTTTTGCTAACTCTGCTGTGTACTGGCCTGGGAAACTCCTCACTATGTGAAGAGGGCTCCTTGTGCACGTGTTCTTCCTCTCTTTCTCCATGGACCATCCCAGTGCTCTCTAGAGAAACCATCAAGTTGTTTTTAGTCCACAGGGGAGCGATGCTAAATTGCTTTTTTTAGTAGTGATCCTTCTCAGCAGAACTTGTGGAATTTGCCCCAAAGTTTTGGGTAGAAAGAAGAACAGTTTTCTTGCTTTGGCATGAAGTTAGGAATCCAGATGGAGACATTTAACGCCTCACAAGGATTATTAGAGACAAAAAAGCATTGGAATGAAAGCATGCCATAAATCCAAGCCTTTCTGTAAGCTCTAAATCTGTTACACGTTAGACCGTAGTCTTCTAAGACAAAAGTGACTGCACCAAATAGAGACTGTTATTGTTTAAATATTCCTGCTGGGAAATGCTGCATGAAGAGAAGACACAATAGCCGCCCTGACGCAGGATTTTTTAGAGCAAGTTGGCACCAGTCTATTTGTAGGGAGTGGAATATGCTTGTAGAGATTATACCAGATTTACAGTGATTAATAATGGATTGGACATGGCAGACTTCAAAGGGTTTGGCTCCCTCGCACTTTGGTGGTAGGTTGAGTTAAAATAAAATTGCAGATTTGCTCCAGTGGTTTGAACAACTGTTTTTTCCTTGGAGAGCAAGGCTTTTGGCCAGACAGCATCAGCAAGGCTCCTCTTCTCATGCCCTTGTACCCCCTTGGCTTTGTGCCAGCAGCGCGGCCGATGCCGTGGCATGCCGAGGTTGCCACCCAGCACAGTGTGGTTCCTCATGGAGACCTGCTCAGCACCACAGCCAAACTCAGCTCCGCTGAGCACCCAGCCAGCTCCGGCACCCTGGGAGATGCCTTGCTTTGGGGAAGCTGCTGCATCGGACAGAAACGGCCTGAGGGCCCTGAGCCCATGGCTGCTGGGGAAGGCAAAGCCTGTAATTATGGGAAAGGCTGTTCTCTGAGATGGAACGGGGACCTCACCTACCAGGAGGATGAGTGGGGATTTTGTCATCAGTCTGAGGGATTAAGCAAGCTGGGAAATGTAGGACATCCCTCTCGCTTGCAATGTTGTCTGTGCACACACACAAAGCTCAAGCTATTTTTAAAGACCTTGCAGTGTACGGCGTGGCTGTGACTTTTAGTATTAAATGCTTGAAATCTGCTCCTTGCAGCAGGAGTTCCCTCTCCTCCTTCATCTGGAGGCTCCCACCATGCTGAGGAAAACACAACAACCAAAGATCAAGACTTTTAAAACTAATAGTAGTGTTATTAAATATGCATTATTATAAACACGCTGTCATTTGATCTTTGTCAGGCAGTCTAGTGGTGTCCTGCATGCAGCTGTGATTGCACTCTGCCTGACTGCATCGCTTCTCTTTCCCTGTCTGCTCGAGCCCTCGGAGGTATGCTTGTTAACGTAAGATCATTCAGACAAGCTGAGAAAAGGCCAGGGCAAGCATGAGTTGCCAAGGAACCTCAGAAAAATGTATTTCATAAGTAATAAATGCTTCAGCGTTAATCAAATGTTATTGTGTGTTATAGTTGTGAGGCATCTCGAGCTAATGAAGACGCTTCCCCTCTATCTGCTGTTATCGGGTGCCTGGAAGGACTGTGAAGGAGCTTCATCCTGCTCCAAGCAGGGCTGATGGGATTTGTACCGGTCCCAGTTGCCATGGAGAAAGTGTTGGATGGCTTTAATACATCTCCGTGAATTTCTCCCTGGAGTTTTCCCGTGACAAGCTGGACTGGAGGTAGCACATAAGAAGCTATAATCTTCCAACTCTATGAAAAAATGATTGACGGAGTGTGAGGGGCGTAAACAGCTTACCGGGGCTCTGGCAGCATGTGGTGCGGCGCAGCAGGTGCCAAGAGGGACCGGCCGTGGTCCCCATGGGATGCACCCCTAGACCGGGGTCGCCCAGACATCACTCCCAGACCTTTGCCACCTGTGGGATGGGATGGGGACAGAAGCCATCAGGCAGCCTCATGGCAGGCTGTGCTGGTGCTCCCCTTCCTCATCACCAGTCCAGGCGTTCTCTCATTACCCCTGCTTCTGTCAACAGAGCTGAGCTCCCCACCTTCTCATTAACATGCATTCACCAGGAATCAAAGGAAATTAAACCTCTATTTATTTTCTCATCAATACATTCCCATTTAATAATCTTAACTTTGCATTTGCCTGTTTGCTCTTTAAGTTGATGAAAATATGAATGATCTCTAAAAACAAAGGAAAACCAAATTTCCAGCTGGGCATGCCAAAAAGCAAGTCACTCACCTCTGTGGCTAGCCCGAGTTTTTATTTTGGTTTTTTTCCAACCCCCCTAGATTCATCAGTCTGTCCTGCCTTTAACCTAAGAGGTTTTTGGACAGGCACCGTGACGGAATGAAGGAAACCTGATCTAGATATTTTCAATGAGAGATGGCAGGACTAGGAGGAGCAGAGGGAGAAGGGCTGACTGCAAAAACCTGTGGAGGCTTCTGAAAACTTCTGGACTGAGACACGGGATGGTGGGTTTGGGAGCCAGTCCCAGGGCCAGCCGGGAAGCCAGCAGTCGTTTTGTCAGTGCTGGCTCCTTCCTTTTCCTTTTTGCCTTTTTCTTTTATTATTTAAACCCACACAGAGACTGTGGAGCTTCTAGTTTCTTTAGACTCTCTAAACATTTTCTCTTCAGCAGCTCGTGGGCTTTTGAAATATGAAGTCCATCAATCAGTGGTTAATGTCACCTCCGCAGCAATTTCAGCTCCTGAGCAGCCCCCACTGTGGCCAGGCACAACACTGCAAGGGGCTGGATTTGGTGAGCGGCTGCAGCTGTAGCCAAAAGTCAGGTTAACCAGCTTCTTGTTGTCTCCTTCCTTTGCTTTCCAGGGGTTTTGGTGAAATCCCCTGCAAATACAGCTGCTTTGCTTCAGGCTGCCCAAGCGCTCGGCTCAGAGGACAATTTCCCATGGAGTGCTGTGGAGAGGAGAGGTTGTGCGGCGAAGCATGTGCTTCAGCTGGTACACTGGGGTTAAAAAGTAATTAATTAGTAAGTTTATGGTGTTTTCCCATCTGAAATTAAAAACAAAAATTATGCAGAACATACAAGGTAATTAGGAAGCAGCAAGCTACAACACACCTTTAAACGAAAGCTCTAAAAAGCATGATGTTCGGCAGCAGATTTTTAATGTAACAGCTAATAAAGGCTCATGCCCTCGATCGTGTTCCTGGGAGCATTCATCACACTTCGCCCTTCCCTTACAGATCCAGGTGGGGCCCCAGCAACGCTGAATTTTTCATATTCTCAGTGCTTATCCATGATCAGATTTCCCATTTAAAATCTATTAGCCGAGATGAGAAAATTGGTTCATGTTTTATGTGCCTAGTTTAATTTTTTTTTTCTCTTGCATTTACAACTGGCCCCTAGTGTTTCATCCACCCCCTAATGATTTAGCTGTGCAAGATGTTCCACCAATTTATTAGAGTGGAGTGCATGGAGCAGGTCATGCATATTAAACGTGAAGTTTTTACTACAGTTGGTTCAATAATCTGAAAGAAAAACAATTTTTTTCCCCTCATTTTTAACTGTGTACCACCTGCTGCTGTTGGCAGGGCAGTTTCTCAGCTGGGCACCCGGTGATGCTGATGCACTTCCCTGGGGGCAGCGATGCCCAGCAGCAAAGGGCGTCCGCTCCCTGCCTGTCGTGGGAAGCGAAGCTGTGCTCTGCCAGTCGAGGTAATGAAGTACATGCAGACATAGCACCTTTCGGGAGACAAGGTGATGGTTGATCCCTAGGTCTCTGCCTTAGCATTAAAAGCTGGAAACTGAGGTTTTATGCTGTGTTTCCTTTCAGGCAGGTCTGCAACGTGGAGGTGTTTCATAGCACGCTGCTCCCTCCTTTGCTACCCTCGCCTAAGCCTGGCTGCACGGAGGCTTGGGAGTCTCCCCGTGGGTACCTTGCCTTTGGCATGTGTTTCCAGGGGCTCCTCATCTCTCCATGGGAGGTAAAGGCTCATCTGGGGAGCTGTGACTGGTGAGGCAGCTTCTTGGCTCTTGGCCATTTGATGGGTGGGCATGGCCAGGCTCCTGCCTGTAGCCCTGGGATGCCCAAAGGCCGCTCCAGGAAGGCAGCCGGAGCTATTCAGCCGATACAGCAATAACTCCCTGTTCGGGACATACCAACCTTCCTGCAGCCCCGTTGGCGTTCAGCTGCCGCTCAAATTTCCAGTTGCACTTTTGTCACCTGTATCTGTCCTTGCCTGCCCACCCTGCTGGCCTGCAGAAAAGCTTTGGTTAGATTGGGGCTGATTTAAGCTATTTTGCATAGGTTAGCATAGCGGGGTGCCAAATGCCAGCCCAAGGCAGTGGAACTAGCGTGTCCGGCACGGCTCTGCAGCCCCGACCCCGCTGCCAGCCAGGCAGCTCCCGCCTGCCAAGTTCCTTCCAACACTTCGAGCGCAATCAAGGCTAACACATTCCTGAGATAAGGCCGACTAATTAACATACAGCCAATTGCTGCTGCTCTGCTTTCCCATCTCTTTCACTTGTCAGGCTCCGAGTTGTATTGTAATTGGAAATTTTTAGGAACAATGAACTCAGGCAATTAGCCATGGGATGGCAGCTTCCCCTCGGATCCAAAGGGAAAGTAGAGCTAACAGCCAAAAATATGGTCCCAGCATATTCTGCTGCAGGAGCTACGGTGCTGGGCTTGTGGTCCACTGCCGCAGCAGCGGTACTCAGGGGAGTCCTAAATGAAATTTTTAATTATTGTGGGCAGCAATAGAATTGGTTAAACAATCTTAAATAAAGACCATTCTTCTTATCACGTTTTCCTTATTTCCCTAGGTTTTCCCTATTTTCCTCCCATTTTCCAGCCTGTGTGGTTGAGCACAGAGCACTTCATGAAACACGGGGGGGAATCGGCATGAGAAATGGTGGCGACATGAGCTGAGCCAAATGGGCAGTGGAAGAAAAATCATCCTTGCAAAAGTGCCAGCATTAACCCTGGTAGGGAGAGAAGGAGAAAGAGGGTGTTTGAAGGAGGAAAACATAAAAGCCTCCACAGGAGCGGTACCTGCACAGGAATACTGCCCCAAAAGACAGTGTTCGGGACTGCCGGAGGTAATGACTTCTCTGCTTCATTAGCTTCACGTGCATGCTCTGGGTAATGACTGATCATGTTTATGCTGCTGTTTCTACAGTTCTCTCTGTATTTTCCGTTTCTATTCGTTTCTCCCCCCTTGGCTTCCCTTCTGCACCTCTTTCTGCTGTTATCTGTCTTTTCCCTTCCCCGTAGGCTGCTCCCTCCCAAGCAGGCAGGTGCAGCTGTGTTCCCCACCGCGCAGCCTTGGCTCCTGCCCCCAGTGCATCCTCCTGCTCATAAACTCACTCAGCCTGCTCTGCCGGCAACATCTGCTTATCCTTCCAGGGAATTCATTTATTAATAACTTTGCTCAGGCCGCAGGTGCATTTGCTGAGGCTGCCCAGCCCCACCAACCACCGTGCCACCCTTTTCTTGTCCCAGCACACTTAACCTCCAGGAATCCAAAGGGTCCCCCCGAGGCATCAGCTTGGGTGGGTGGGGGAAACTTTCTGTGATGAATTCGCTGCAGGCCAAGGCCTTTTGTTTCTATCCCAGAGCTTGTGTGTGGAAAGGACTGGAGAAGCAGGATGAAATGTTGGTTTGCTGTCTCCTCTTTACAACAACATGGGGGACAGGACTGAGGCAGGAGGAGGCAGGACCTCGTGGTGGTGGGAAGTTGCTGAGGATGGTGGGTGCAGAGCAGACAGCACCGGCAAAAGGGCA
Organism: Falco naumanni; assembly: GCF_017639655.2. Classification (NCBI taxonomy): domain Eukaryota; kingdom Metazoa; phylum Chordata; class Aves; order Falconiformes; family Falconidae; genus Falco; species Falco naumanni. The sequence continues at coordinate 16,024,082 of NC_054056.1, forward strand.
TGCACGTTGCTGGTTTGGTTCAGTGCCTGCAATCAATACGAGCTTGCTCAGGGTAGATTTTTTGAGTCTTTGGAACAGTTTATTTGGTTTCTAAAGTGCTCATTTTCTAGAGTCATTTCTCAAGCCTTGTCTGAGCCTCTTGTCATGTCTGCACTAAGTGAGTTTGAGGGCTGTTTTCTAGTCCGCTTTGTCATTTCTATTTTATTGTTTGGTTGGCTCTAAATATACGTTGAAGTGTAATTCTGTTTTGTTTTGCTGACTTGGGCATGAAAAGAAACACATTGCCATCATCTGGAAAACCCCAAGAGGCATTTGTTGTCTTGGGCAACCTGCCGAGCTTCATGAGGTTTGCCTTTCCTCACCCCAAGCCATTTTCCTCCGATGTCTCTTTCCTTTCGTCAGGCTTGGGCAGTGCCTGGGGATGCAGGGATGTGGGGATGCGGTGTCCTCACAGCCATGCCAGCCCTGCTGTCCTAAGCCCCTCTAAAATCAAGCAGTAAATGAAAGGATAGCCCATGAACACGGGGAAGAGAAGAGAAAGCCTGATCTTTACAGATGACATTTAAGCCTGCAGAAGGCTGATGTATTTTACCCACTGTCGCATTTAAAAGGCACTGAATTCATTATACTGTTGAATAAATCATTTTTTTAAAAAAGTATTTATCCAGAGAAGAGCCACTGCTTTCCAGTCAAGAGCTCTTCCTGCTCAGACGAAAGCTTCCAGCGTGGGAGCAAACAATCCGGCGCTCTCCTTGCTGGCAAAGCCCACAGCTGGTGTCTGGATCCCATGCCACCTTTCGCTGGGGACGAGGAGCCGACACTATGCTTGGGGGAGCAATCGAGGGCTGACAACACGCTGAAGTGCTCGCACTCTTCTGCCACCGACCATCGCAAAGGTTTAAGTTGCTGAGATGGAGCTTGGTACGTCAGGCAGGAAAATAATCAGCTCCCAATTGAAGTGGGGAGATGCATGATATCTTACAGCTTCTTTCATACACTTCACAGAAACCAATGGTTACACAAATAATACCTGTGGGATGACAACAAGCTATAAATAATTCAGGGCTCTCTGGCACAGAGCTGCTATGTGCAGGTTTGAGGAGCGCCTGGGTGCCATGGAATGCGTCAGGTCCTGGGCCTCCCAAAAGAGGCAGGGGGGAACGGTGCCATCTCACTGACCCAGCAGCCCTCTTGGCAATACCCCTGCCATTTTCCTAGCCTTTCCAGACCAGCCCCACTTTCTCCCTTTCACCCACACTCCTGGCCACTGCGGTGCTTATCGGTGATGCCCTTTGCCTGTGGTGCCAGGAGAAGCTGAAGGTTTCCCGTGCACGCTGGGACCACGCAGCTGGCTTGGCAAACCCATCACCCTCCACACAAATTTGTGCGTAAGCTGCTTTGACGTCTTCCTGACCCAAAGGAGTGGCTGGGTTTCTACACCTGAGCTGAGCTGAGCATCTCAAGAGAGCAACTGCCTCCTGCTAGCCACAGGTCCCAGCCGGGCATGTGCAGGGAAATGGCTCTGCCCCAGCAAATTCCACAAGTATTGGAGGTTTTCTGGGAGCCATTGTGCAGTTTCCCATCTACGGATGTAGTGGTTTCAGTTTAACTCTGCATCTAAATATTTTGACAGCCTCTCTTCTTACAGCCTAGCACAGCGAGTCATGTTGTACAGTAACAGTCCTCTCAGCTCCCCGCTGTGGCACACCGGCATGCCACGTGCTCTGTGCCAGCACACCGCACGCTCCCCGCTGCCGATACAGACTGCGCAATGTGGCTGTGACCCCCCCTCGTGGGACAATGCTCCCGGCTCAAATCCCAGGGATGGGGAAGGCGAGGAGGGAGAAAACTGCTCGGCAGCTGGCTGTCTCAAAGCAGGGGACGGCTGGCTCACCAAGGGGGGGGTCTCAGCCTGTCTCCACCCAAAAGATTCCCACATGCCAGATCCCCCAGCTGCCCCGCTGGCTACCTTAACATTTAGCCCGTGAACACCTTGCTCTCTTAATCAGAGCACGAACAGAAAAGTTGGTGGCAGGACACATAGCTCAATCAACCAGGAGAACAAAAACCTTCTCGTTGCAATTTGGAAATGATTTTATTTCGCAGCCCGTTTCACAGGGAGGAATTGATCTGTCTAATCTCTTATCTGTGACTATGAAATTGTATTTCCCTCTTAATAGGCCTACAAATGTTACAGCTGAATAGTTTGGGAGACACACTGCAAACGGCAGGAATACTAAAAAGGAATGTTAGATTTTGATCACTTTGGGCTGCAGAAACCAGCGCACAGGAATGCCAGGATCTGCATTGGCTTCATCTCCACTCCCTGGGGACCCGTCTCCAACCCCAGTGCGTGTGCCTGATTCCTGCTCAAATCAGGCTGGGGAGGTCTCTAAGAAGCTGTGTTTAGTTCAGTCATCACAAAGCTGCCCCGTTCCCTCCTTGCTTCATGCCTGCATTGCAAAGGAAGAGGAGACAGTTGCAGACCCAGCTCTTGCTCCACTAATCCCAGTTTCCCATACTGAAGCCTGGTTTTCCATGCTGGGATGACCACCAAGTGCCTCAGCCATTTAAGCTTCCAGTCGGAGGGACAGCTGCCATCTCCGAGGCAGCGGAGGGGGCTCTCGATACCTTCCTGCTGTCATTGCTGCAGCTTTGCCCTATGCAGCTCCATCACCTGTGCTCTCAACGATTTTGTTTGTAAGTTTGCAGGCATTGGCTCCATGCTTCGATATTTGGGTTGCAAAAATGTGAGCTAACAATGTCCTTTTAACCTACGCTCCCTGCCTCGAGCCTGACAGGGGCTGTCTCACTTGGCAGCATCTCCAGCGTGGCTGTGATGTGTTGTGAAGTGCCTCCAGCCCTCTCCATCCCCGCCACTTCCATCACCACAAGTTCCTGGGACCAAACATCCGAGGTGATGCAGAAGTGCAAAATGTTTGCTCCAACTCGGGGATTTGGAACTGCAAGCAGCCATCCCAAACCACTGCTAAATGTTTTAGAACCAGGAAAAAAGTCAGCCTTCCTCCTGCCTTGCTGCTTCTAGAAACCTGCACAAGCAAGGAAAGCAGAGAACCATGCAAGCCTCTGCGATGAAGCTGTTTGATAAATTAATTTAGAGTGGCCAAGGAGACCTTTTCAGGAGGAGATGGATGCTGTGCCATCCCTGCGCATCCCTCGCACCTGCCCAGGCAATCGCGCCCTTTGCAGGACACCGCTCAGCAAAGTCCCTAAGGGGCACTCGTCACTAAACCATCACAGTATTTAAATACGTTGGTTTAATCACTTTATCATCCAAATACAGGTGGATTAATGCAGTCACTTAATACTCTGTTTAAGCAGCTGATTTTTTCAAAAAGCTAAGTAATTGAGAGAATTACTATAAAATAAGAAAACTTAACAGTTTATTTACTGCTTGTTGTCAGAGTTGCTGGCCACAAAAAGCCAGTAGATGCATGCCACTGGCGTGGCTCAGTGGTGTGGCAGGGACTAAGGAGATGGCAGGGATGAGGGAACAGCGGTGCTGTGTAGCCCCGGCTGCAGAAAACAAACAAGTGCAAGAAGTGGCATTCCTCTGCCTCCCTCCCACCGAAGTCTTCACAGCAATTGCTCCTGCTGGTGTAGCCAAGTCCAGTTACCTAAATGAAACTGAGAAGGTGAGGAAATAATTATAAAAGAAGCTGAGGCACCGTTATTTTCTCTAGATGAAAATATTTCTTTGGTTACAGTGGTATCAATAAATCATTTCATCCCCTACAGCCCACCTCTCTTCGAGGAGCCCAGCTTTTAATACAAATCTGGCAATCCTGTGCTTCATTTGTCTTGACTGTGCCCATGGCAGCCAAGTCAACTCGGGAAAAAAAATTTGGATTTTCAGCCCCCCACGCTGGCGTTCGTTTATCTGTGTGCAAAGGCATTTTTGTAACAGGTCTTTATCTTTCTTCTGTGAGAAGAGGCAGCTCCCCCATGCCATGTGGTAGCAAGAGATGCATCCTTACCGAGTTTTGCCACACCGACTCGGTGCAGGCAGTCAAGCCATACCTGACCCAGCGCGGAGGCTGTGGAGAAGCAAGGCGTGATGCCTTGTGTGTGTTTCAATCACTTGCACCTCTGTTCTTGTTGCACATGTCTGCAAGGGAACTGTGGCTGGCTGTGTGCAAAGGATCTTTCGCCTTGTGCGCTGGAGACACCCTGCTTGCTGCAAAATGTGACCGGGAGCGACGGCAGCAGGGCGCTCGGTGCTGTCACCTGGCTAACAGCCCCGCTTCCTCAGCACACAGGAACCGCAGCCACTGCCAAGCAATGGGGTCACACCGTTCCGATTGGCAGGGAATGGGACAACGAGCTGGAGAGCCACGTGCTGTAGAGGGAAACCCCTTGTACCCTCTTCCCAAACAGCAAGAAGAAGGGGCTACAGAAAGAGGTTTCTTGGTGGGTGCCTGCCCAGGGTATGGGCTTTGTGGCCCTGGTGAGTGGATACTGGAGCCAAGGGGCCAGTGTTTGGTCTCCCCAAAACACAGCTGTGGAGTGGGAAGGGGCTCCCAGGGCCACAAGTGGGTTCCCTGCCTGGATCGCTGCAGCCAGAACTGAGGAGGCAAGCATGAAAATACCTCTGTCGTGGGAAGAAACGAGCTTCAGCTCCTCGTGTTTTAATACGGGAAATGTCACCTGCTTCTCCAGCTCCTCGCATAAACAGAGAATTTATCTGTCAGCAAGCTAAACCAATATAAGTTGAATAATATTTGTTGATTAATGTAGTTGATGAATTTCATATTTTCTTTAAAATATTTGCTGCATATTTCTGTAAATTATTCATCTGGTTTATAAGGCAAAGCAAATATTTGTGAATAGATATGAATTATGTGATTTATAAATATGAAATATTCATGAGTCATTTTCATTATTCACCTCGTCCTGGAATTGCTACATAAATCTGATCAAGCAAATAGATTTGGTGAAGCTCAGCCCGAACTTAGATATCGTGGAGCTCGCTGGCTCCTGCACAGCAAACCAGAGTGGGTTTGGACCAAACGTTTGAATCGTGTGCCCGACTGCTGCTGCTCGGGCTGCTGTCCCATGGCTTTGCAGGGAGGCAGGGAAGGACGTGACGGCTGCGCCCGCAGCGTGCTCTGCAGCACCTGCTTTGCGCCGAAATCGGCTTTAACCTGAATTTCAGCAGAGGCAAGGACAAGAAGAGGAGGCTTATGTTTTCGTTCCCTGACAAGGACGCTGGCGCTGCCAGAAGGTCGTGCAGCACCGTGGGGAAGGGTGCCAGGGAGAGGTGTTTCGACTCGGAGGGACGACAGCAGGAACGACAGCTGTACAAAATGAGTGAAGAACTGGACAAAAAGCCTTGCCGTTGGATGGCTCTGAACCCGGTGCTTGCAGATGCCTTTTGCCAGCCTTCAGCAGGATGGGGCTCAGTGTGGGTGCACAGCCATGAGACGTCTCCCCGGCTTCCCACACATCCCTCCTCACCTGCCCGTTGTGCTCCTGCCCGCTGCTGGGCTGCTCGGGCTCTTGTGTCGATGGATGCTGAGCCTCAGGAGGGAAGGTTTTGCCCTCCGCTCGCTCCCACCGACTGCCAGGCTGCTCTCCCACATGCCTCCTCGAGAACATTGTCTTTGCCCCCTGCCTTTTCGTTAAAAGCTATTTATTTTATGAAGTGCTGGCTAAAGGCATTGCCCAAAGCGCTGAACAGAGAGAGCAGCAAGAGAAGCAGCTCATGAAGGACATGCTTGAGCAAGGGGCATTTATCTCAGCCTCTGCTTTCCAAAAAGCACCTTGGCATCGTGAAACAAGGGCAAGTATGGAAAACGCTGATGGCTGAGCCATAACTCCAAGGGAGAGTCCTCAGGACGGCAGGGGACAGCAGGACCCCCAGCCACAGCTGCCTCGCAGAGACAGGGTGAGTCCGGGAATGAATCTGGTGCCAGCCTTGGTGTTAAAAGTAAAAATAATCTAATGTTAAAAACTCAGTTAAGCAGATGCTTAACTTTTAGGATGTGAGTAATGCCTCCGACTACACTGGGACTGTGGGTCTGCTTAAAGTTATGCACATGCTAAGTGCTGCTTGGACTGGTGCCACCCAGCACTCACTGCTGCTCAGTAATGAACTCAGCTTTTTCAGAAGCTGCAAAATGAGCACTCAAAAATTCAGCTTTGGGGACCTTCCTATTTTCCAAAGTGTTACAGTGCTTTCTTTTTAAATAGCGAGCTGCCATTTAGGAAATAGGCTGTTCCACAGGTAGCATTATACATCTCCTGCCACTGAGGTGTTTTGCTTGACACTGCGCGGGAACGTCATAAAAACCATGTGCTTAGTCAAGTGGAATTGCTGTCTCTATTATCCTGATCAGAGAAAATCGTCTGTCTTCATCCCCCCTCTTATCCGTCAGGAAGGGGCTGGCAGCTCAGCACTGTTACTGCACATCTTGGATCTGCAGCCAGAGCCCATCAAACTGAATTAAATGGAAACTCTTTGTGGATGCAGAACCCGAGGCCGTGGCTCCTCTCTGCGTGTTGGAGAGGTCGGATCGGCCCACAGGATTATTTAAATCTGCGAGAGGGAGGATGGGCAGTGCAGACCCCCCGCAGCCCTCACCCATGCTCCTGCTTGGAGGACGCGGCTGTGGAGGCCAGAGGCGGCAGGGTGGGCTGCTATTTTAGTGGCATCTCAGAAAAAATGGAATGTTCCCGCAGTGGCTGTGGGTAGCGATTGCTCCTCACCCTTGTGTGTGGTAGGGGAAGCCAAGGGACCAAATCCCCCAGGCAAAGAGTGGGCACATGGGGACTCCCCAGCACTGGGGACCCCCAGGCACTGGGCAACCCTGTCAGGGGGGGGCAGTGGTCACAATGAGAAGGGACAGAGGAGCTTTGGATCCCAGGCAGCTCCTTCCACGCTGCTGGCTACTGGCGTGCTTCTTTGCAGCCCCTCTCCCAGAGGTCCCATTTCTGCCTGCCAGGCAGAGGCAGTGATGTTTTATTCTAGCTGAGGCAGCTCCTGAGTTGTTGCACTAAACTCTGGACTTGTTCAACTGTGGGATGGCATTTTTCCCCTTGCCGGCTCTGCAATAGCCACAGAGAAGCCATTTATCAGCACCATGTGTGCATCCAATCTCCGGGGCTCTCTGCTTCGCCTCCCGTTATCGGCCGCCTCTGCGGCACTTAATGAAGCAGCTATTCTGAGGCAATGGCCTAATGAATTTGAAAAGTTTTTGACCCTTTTATTGCAACGTCTCAAATATCAAATATCAAATATCTGGAAAATAGTTCTAAATTTGCACAGACCATTATGAGCCAATGTATCTATTCTAGGTATTCTGCTCTGAGATGTTTCACAGAGCTTTGGGACAGCAGCTAGCAAACTGGAGTAGTGGGAAATTCAGCAGGTCGGGTTTTTCCTTGGAGAGATGTCTCCATTTAATGGTCTCTTCCTCTCTCCCATGCCTACTAAGCATGTCACTGCGTTGTGAGGCTGGAGGTTAAAGCGGACTCATGGTCACCACAGGCAGAGCCAGCACTGGCTTTGCTGCCGTGAGGAGGCCGGCTGTCCCATGGCACCGCTGGCACCGAGACGCTGCCTGCCCAGCTGGTCCTTTCCAAAGGGCTCCCTCCAAAGCAGAAAAGAATACTGTCTTACTGGCGGTGGGCCCAAAGGGCAAGCAGAAGTCACGTGCGGGTGCCTCCCCCCTTAGAACACAGGCTGCAATGTTGAGGGGTAAGACCAGGGTCAGGTGGCGCTAAGCCGTAGCAGCTTTGCAGGTCTTGCACAGGCGCGCTTCATGCCAGCACTGTTGGCATCTCCAGTCCCTGGGAGGGCAGGTCTGCACTGGCAGCGGGGCACTGAGAAACAAAGCCTCTTTCTCCAGAATATCAGTGTTTCCATAAATACGCCTTTCCCATCAGAGAGCACGGCAGGCTGCTAAGCTGCTTAATAGCCACCAGCTGCCGATGCGGGCGATGCGGCAGTGCCGGCAGCCGGAGAGGCAGCTAGCTGGCAGCAGTGTCTCCGACAGCGAGCTAGGCTCACCAGCAGCATCTCCCCAGGCAGCATCCCCACGCAGGGTCTGGCCATGCCTGGCTCTGTTTCTAAGCCCCTTCAAAGCCTTTGCTGCAGCTGCCTTGCTGTGAAGAACGCCTTCCCACAAAACGAGCCCGCTGTTGGGAAGCCCTCCTCTGAATGAGCGTGTTCCTGCAGGGTTTGGGGCACCAACAACCAGAGTGCAAAGAACCAACAACAAGAGTGCAAAAAGCCCCAGGAAAATGCTCTTGCTGAAAACGGAGCAGATCCTCCTGTATCTGTGCATCTGGCCTGTGTGCTCGCAGCGTGCTGGGCAAGGGCTGGACCACGCGGTGCCCACATCCCACTGCATCCCCATCATCCCTCTGGCTCCCACGCCCAGCTGGGAGTGCCCCACGGGCACCTCTCCCTCTTGCGGCACGCACAGCTCCCAGAGCCCAGCTTTCGGGAGATGCAAAGCCGACTTTTACAGGAGGGTTAAAACCCCATGGGTTTTCCCAAAGCAGGAGAGGGGGGATACTGGGAGGCCATAGCAGGGCTGCCGAAGGAGGGAACTGAGCTGGAAACCCCCAGGCACCAGCCAGCCAGTGGCTGGGAGAAGTTTCCATGCTTTGGCTCAGCTCTGTAACAATACATGGGTTTAGTAGTGGAAAGAAATTGCACCCTTGGGTTAGCACAGCTAGAAACACACCTGCCAATATCAGCCCATGTTTGTTTGGGGTTTTTTCCTCCTGGCTCTATACAGTCTCAAGAAAATGAAGCACAGCATGCAGGTGAGGGATCTGAGCTTGGACAGCAAACTTTGTAACTGGTTTGGATAATACAGAATTTTACACAAGGAAGTCAAGAGTTTGGGGACTTCGAGACAACTGAAGCTTTCAAGGGCAAGGCAGTAAATCATCCCTCGTTCGCAGCCCTGCTCCAGAGAGACTCCAGCTGCGGCTGAAGTGCATTGCTGCTTCGGGGTCAGGGGATGCTCATTGAATTACTGCTGGCATGTCTCAATAAATACAGGATCCCAGCTTCCCATCGGCACACCGTGCAGTCCCCTCTCCTGGGCTCATGCAGCTGGGGAAAATCCCAGCCGCTTTCCGGGGTGCCGCTGGCTCCCTCCAGGCACCCGGCAGGCAGGCAGGGGAGTGCAGCTGTCACAGCCTCCCGTTTTGGGAATGTGTCTTTTCAGGTTTTGTCTTCTCCCCCATCCACTTTGCCAAAGGACTTTGCTCCTTAGTCATTTATTTTTAGAAAAAAAAAAGATAAAAATCTTTAGTCCTCCAAGGGATATTAAATGCTGCTACTTTGGAGCATACAGGGCTGATAATTATATTTTTTGCAGCTGATGGACTTGGAAACCACTTTTAACCCTGACAAGGAAGGGAGAGGCGTGCCATCTCCCAGGTAAAGCGGGGACATGTCTTCAAGCACTGGGAAAATGCTTACATTCTCCACAACAGCAGGAATCCTGTAACAAGGGCTAAGCATGGGGAAATTCCAGCCCCAGATCAGCCCTCTGGGGAGCCCTCCCCTCCACAGACATCTCCCAAAGCCTCCTGCACGCTCCTCACACGGGACACTTTGTTTGTCGGCACCAGGAAACAAACGCAGCCAAAGCCATCGTTAGCTTGTGGCAATACCGGCTATAATTTTAAGGTCCGTTAAATATGATTTAAATATTTTTTTACTCATTAGCAATAATTTAGAATTATTTTCTCTTTTTTCGGAAACTTCAACTATGATTGTAATGGCTTTGTAATTTTGGGCTCTATCATTAAAATTAATGATATCCTAATGCTCTATGTGCACTAGAAAAGTCTGATCAGTTTTTTTCCCCTTTATATATCATTACTAATAGAACATTTTAATGGCTGTAATTTCCAGCCCTGTAGATGGAAACCTAAAAATAGGAAGAAAGCCTATTTCATCACGCCATGCCAGCCCCTAAATAATTCAATTACATAGACCAGAATATCTGAAGCTGGGTGTGTTCCCAGCTGCAGATAACCAAAAGTACTTGATACCACTCTTAGAGAAGCACTGGCTATTACAAGATCTCACCTTTTTTATATATCCTGCAAAATATCTTGTCTCCTCACTGAAACCACCCCTCAAATCCCCCTTGTTGTGTTTTCCCTGCAAGCAAAGTCTGCCTCTCCCAGCTCTGCTCTGCCGTGGGGAAGGGTGAGAGCATCACCACAACCAAAGCCTAAAGCTTCCCTAAAACCCTGCTAAGCACCCGGTTTATTACTCCCCACGGTCTTTCTCCTGCTATAGGTACTTCTAAAGCCTTTCATCATCCTACATACTCCTACGCACAGCTAACTCATTTCACATCTTTACCTTGCGGAGTTTATCAGAGGTATTTCTGCTATTTATTGGTTTATGCTTTGCCTCCACCAGCAAGAGTTGACGATTAAATTCTTACTGAGGTTTTGTTGGGTTTTTTTTTTTTTTCTTTTTTTTTCTCTTTTTGTGCCTAAGGCAGTGAGAGATCATTCTCATGTGCCCAGATACGGGTCTGATATCTCCCCTGGGTGGCTGAACCCAAGCAATGGGTGGGAGGAGAAGGATGTTGTGGGTCGGTTTCCAGTCGACCCTTTTTCTCTCAACAGTAACACATCATTTTGCTCCAGATCTGCCATGTCACCACCGGTGTCTTGCAAGCAGAGCAGAGGTTGGCACCAAACCTGCCAACTGCACCTGCTGGCAGTTGTGCATCCCACCATCCTCACCTACACCGCAGCTCTGTGGGCATCACGCTGGCATCCAGCAGAGAGCACTGCCAGGGGAAAAAAAAGTCCAGGAATTACCTACAGAGGAAAGAAAAGCAACTTTTACATGTCTTTATTGACAGTTCATAAGTGAAACATAGACACAAAGGACGCAGCTGGGCCCACAGCAGCAACATCGCAGGGGCAGCATTGCAGCTCCAGCCGCTCAGCCCCAGCCACTGGAGATACTGGACTGGTTGCAGTTAGGTGTGATGCAAAAGGCCAATATAATTAACGTGGGCACGGCCCATGCCTCAAGAGCGTCACCAGAAAGCCCTCGGTGCCTTGGGCAGCTGGCTGCGCTTCGCCTCTTTCACCATCACTTTTCTCATGCCTCTCACTGCCCAAGTTTGCAGACCCACCCCCAGGGCAGCCCCCACCTGTGCTCCACATTTGCAAGGGTTTTCATTTGGCTCCAAGCAAACAAGTTCGGGGCATATTGTCCACTGCTTATTAAACACAACAGTGAGATTTTTCTCCTTTCTTTTTCTTTACTTCTCTAGGTTTGCATCGCCTGTGTTCCTGGTGCAGCCATGTGAGCAAGCCCCTGGCCAGGGAAGGCTATGCCAAGACCGAGGTTAGATGCTCACTTTTATGTTGAATATTTGTTTTACAATAATTACCTGGTCTGAGCTGTTCTGTGGTCCCCCCAGGCACCGTGCCCCGAACACCACCACGTACCACTGCACAGGGAGAGACAGGCAGGGCAGTGCTGAGACCTGCTCTGCTGTGCCGGCAAACTGGCAGAGGGATGTCAAAGATAATTATTTAGAAGAATGGACCCAGCTCCCCCCCCCAAAACCCAGCAGGCTGCAAAAGTTAACTCCTCACTGCAGCTGCAGGCATGTAGGCACGGCCAGCCTTGTAATGTGTACTGGCAATGAAGAAACACCTTTTTGTCTCTGCTGAAGGTCTCCTCAGGCTCAAACATCACTTACTGCCTCATAAGGAGAACTTTTATATTTGGGCATTTCTTTTCCCGGGGTATTATTAATGCTTGGGAGAAAAAGCCAAAGCAACAGAGAAAATTAGTGCAGCCACAAGTTAGTGGGCTGGAAGCAGGAATGAGTGCTGGAGCATCACTGGTCTGTGCCACCAGAGCTCAGGAACGGGATGTGCCTGCAAATGCCACATGCTGGGAGAGAGCACATTAACCCCCAGCCCGCTGTTAGAGCACAGCTCTTACCTCCTCCATTAGGCAGGTGAGACTAGCAGGGGTGAAGCCTCACCTGAGAAATGAGCATGGAGGAACAAACCGGAGACAATTAGGGAAATGTCAGCAATTGCGAAACTAGAGATGAAAACCCTCCGCGTGTGGCTCAGCGCGAGGCAGCCGCAGTGAGGAGCAGAGCTGAGCCCAGACCGAGTGGCGTTACACTGCTGGACATGTGTGTGAGCCCTGTACCATGTTTCCAAGGCTGTTTCCAACTCAAACCTCACACCTTCCTAGGCTGTTGGATTTGCCACCCGCTTCCCACAGGGACCCATGGGCACAGCTTGGCCACAGCATTTCTCACATGCTCAGGGTCCCTTGCAGACCTGCAGCAGCAGCGGCAGGAGAACCTGCATCACCTGTGCTGCCTGCGGGGCCACAGCATCCCCAGATCAGCCCTTCCCAGCTGGTAAAGAAAGCTACAGCCAACTTATACAATGTGCTGTGGATGCATCTCAGAGGGCTGTTAAATCGATTTGACTGTTCTCAGGTAGCCATATCAGAAGGAAAAGTAGCTTCACCAAGAGAGAAAAATCAAGGCACATTAGGGAAAAATGCATTTATTTTCAGGTGGGATGCAAGCAAGGGCAGCTGGTGGTGGCCTTCAGCCTGACAGTATTGCATCGGGTCTCCAAACTGACATTTACCACAGGACAAGGCATTTAACATAGGTTAATGAGAGGAGCTAATACTGGCCAGCTGTTAGCCACGTGTTCAGGAAAGAAAATCCTTGTATTCCACCTCTTCTGTGAGTTCCCAGCGTGGCAATGCCATAGAGCCAGTCCATGTTTTGGTCTGCCTTTTATGTTAAAGTTTGGGTGCTAAAGGGAATAAGTTATCACCCAAAGAGCAGCACCCCCAGCAGCGAGCTGTAGAATATACGTGAGTTCCAAATTGGCAAGAGCACGCTGAGTAAAACAAGGTGCTGTTCCTTCCAAGACGCTGATTTACAGCGCATCAGCCCAGACCCTGCTGACACTTTCCCTGCGAAAGGAAGTGATTTTCTGCTTCCAGCAGTCCACTGAAACATGGTGCAAAGAATTTTAGCTGTGTTATTCTGTATTTTGATTATTCTGCACAAGTGGTTTGCCCACATTCCTCAACGATTCAGGATGTGTTTCGCTGTAAAGCGCAGCCAGCCCTGCCCTGAAGCAGGCAGGCGCAGTCAGAGGGGGTGCAGGCACCCAGCTGCTCGGGAGGGGGATGTCATCTGATTGCCCCTTGGAGGCAAGAAGCAAAGTCAGTAAGCAGAAGGCTTTCCATGCTCTGCAACAGATCAGAAAACCACAATATCTAAACATTTGGACTTGCTGTTCCCAATGTATCACTGCCTTAATAGATAATTAATGCATTAAAGGTACAGCTTTTAAAGGCACAGCTCCCTAAAACCACCAAGGTTGCCTCCTTTCATCATCTGAACGACACAGGTTTAAAAATGTGGCATTCTGGCTGTTGAAGAGGAAGGATTTCTTCTGTATGACGCTCACATTAGGACGTCCTGACGCTTCCTACCTGCCTGCCCTGTGCTGGCTGTGCTCCTGCCCATGACACCCGGTAGCCCCCGGGCTCCTGACGTCTCCATTGCTCCATGGCCAGGTCACAGGTTTCAATCGCAGCACAGGTAGAAACCCAAAGCTGGGTCTTTTCAAGGCATTTTAAGAGGCACAGTCATTCAGTCCATGCTGATTTGCAAGAGTGCTTGGCTTCCCACCTGGAAAAGTGCAAACCGAAATCTTTTGGAAGAAATAAACTGGGTCCATGGTGTAAAAAAAGCTATTAGAAAGAAAGCTCTGGCCCAATTCCCAAGGAGCAATGCTGATTTGTTCAGCACAGGGGGCTGCAGCCCGCAGCAGTGATGTTTCCACCGAGGATCTGGGACGTCCTGCTCGCTCCCCAGGTGCTGCATGCACATCATGCCCAGGCCACAGTCCCCAGGGCTGCAGCTTGTCCTAGCCCCACGTCACCCTGCCTGTGGCACTTCCACCAGCTTATAAAGGGGTTGGCCTGCACATCTCTGAAAGCAGGTCCTCAAGCGCTTTGCAGTATTTTCCCTGTGTACAAGGATTAAAGTTTTCTTAGAAAGTAAGAATTTGTCATCGTACTTTTCCCCCTCCTTTCAGTTTTCCTGCCCAGCACAGGGGGAATGCAGAGAAGAGCAGGTGAAGCGGTGGTGTGACCCTGCCGAGCCCCTCGTGCGCTATCGACAGGCATGGGACGGTCGAGCCATGACTATAATACTTTTATCCAGTGATACATTCAGCATTTCTGTTCCAAACTGATACATTTTTCTATCTTAAAAATACTAATGGGGTTTTATCGGTTGCATCAAACTTCGTGTGAGTACTGCTCCGCTATCAGCTGTACGAGTGTTATGGTGCAGTAAAAGATATCAGAACATACTCAAAGCTGTACATTTCTGGCTCCTCTCCTCTTTGGAAACTCCATTCCCTGTGGGAAGTTGTTCAAACACTGGTTCTCATGTCCTCCATCTTCATGCCAGGAATGCAACCCTGAGCCACAGCCCCACAGGACCTGCCACCACAGGCATTGCGACATGGACCCTGCCGCGGAGTATGCAAAGCCTCCTCTAACTGTGCTCCGCTTCCTTGAGCACACGGCAGGTGCTCAGCCAACGCCCTACGAAGGAGATTCCCAAGTGCAGGAGAAGGAGGTGGCTGTGACCTACGAGCAGTGGTGTCTGAGCCCGTAACACTCGGCGTAACTCTCCAAAACTTTTCTCGCAACCAGAGAAAGCGCTCAGGGCAGCTATTAAAGTGTAATCCATCAGTGTCAAATAAAAGTCATCAGAATATGACTAAGAGTCTGATTGCCTGTAACCAACATAATTAGATGGTGAGGATTTTCTTTCTTTTCCCTTTCCACAAGAAGGCTAAAATCCTCCAAAATTGGAGCTAATATCCTGTGTCTGTTGAGAGGTGAATTCACATTTGACCTATTGTTCAAATAAAAATTCTCCTCAAATCCAGCCCAACCTGGCAATGGCAATCACGGCAGGGGCTTCAGCACAGACCTATCCAAAGAACACGAAAAAAAAAACCATAATCCCTGAAATTTGTTTCAATTTAGTATGCGTGATCGGGCAGATTTCAAGGGTGACAGTCCAGGAGAGAAGGTCTTTGTCTCACTCATTAATCACCGCCTTGCGAGCAGCCTTCGTCCCAGCATAGGTGAGCATCGTGCTGAAAGCATTTGCTAAATAAAGCCATGTGTGTGGTGGCGGCAAGACAAGGGAGGGCGAGATAAATGGTGCTGAGGTGGGAGAGGAGGCACGCTGCAGGCAGAGCCCTCACCCCAGACCCGGCGTGGCAGCATCTTTGCTCGGGAAGGCTCGGCCACGGGTGGCCATGAGCCCAGCTCCCTCCAAGGGACACTGGGCTCCTGCTGACAGGTGGCCCTGGGGTGGATCGGGGCTGGGAGCTGAGCCTGGCGCTGCCGTCAGCCAGGAAGAAGGGCTTTCCCTCTTTTTTCTGTAAAGAAAAAAGACTGTGCTAGGAAACAAAGGGTGAGTCTTTAGAAGTGACCCCATGGTGCTGCAACGCTGTGGTCCTCTGGCCAGGACCCACATGGGGCCGGTGCTGCTGTCCCAGCTGGTCCCAGCCTGGGCATCACAAGCATCCTATATCAAAGCTGTCTGCTTTGCATTTCCAGTAACACTGTACTGATTTCCTCAGGCTGAAAAAAGTAGGCTGTGTTTCCATATTCCCTGTCACTGCTTATCTGTCTCCTGTCACCCTCCAAATCCTCTTTCCATTTATATTGGCTTTAATGAAGTGTTTCTGTCCCATGCCGCCACTGCACCCTCGCCTGTCCGGAGCTGCCTCACGTACCAGCACCCTGGCACCCTGCAGCTGAGCCAAGGGCCAAAGTTACGGCTCTTGTCCCACATTTGCAGAGGTGAAGCATAAGGCTTTCTGTCTGGCTGATGTTGAGGTGGGGATTTTTTCTCCAGCTGTTTCGTTTTTATCAGATATTTTTTTTCTCCTGTCATCCTGCCTTTAAGGTGACCTGCAAAGGAAGCAAACAAACGAGGTGCTCATTATTTTGTCCTTTTTTTCTTTGCTCCTTCGATGTGTTATTGATCCATTTCTTCCTCATCTCATTTGTGCGTGTTTTGGCATGGAGCTTGTTTGGGAAGGTGTGTGGAAAGAAAGGCCAGTTCTTTTCCCAATTTAATTCTGCTCCTGGTGAAGGTGAAGGTGGCTGGCGGTGGCAGGGTGCTCTGGAGGAGCTGAGCATCCTGGTGGTCTCTCTGGACCAGGGCTCCTCTCCCCAGGGCCAGGTAAGGTCAGGAGCCCAGGGGTGCTGAGTAGTCTGAGCACACAGCCCAGATGGTTAACCCCTGCCTCCACTTTGTGGGATCAGCTCCTGGTTTAACCAGCTCTCTGGTCTTCGGCATCACCCTGAAAGGTCCTCGACATTGCCTACTGCGCAGCCCCACCTGTGCAGAGCATCACCAGGCTGCCACAGCCAGCAACCAAATCAGCTGACTGATCTACTTTCCTAAGCACTGAGTAATTAAAAAAACCAGCAAATGGAAGTAATTCCCACTTATGAGAAAGGACCTGCTGGAATTCATGATGGGAAGGAGGCATTCAACAGATGTGCATTAGCATAATGTGGAAATGGTGTAAAGCATGACGCTGTTTTTCACCCTGAGCTGCTTGCAGTAAGCAGAGCTGCCCTCCCTTCTGTCTCAGGTTTTCCTAGTGAAAGGGAAAGTCAGAATAAATAAAGCCTGGGAATGGTGGAGCTGGAAGTTCTGGTCAAGAAAGAGCCAACCTTTCTCCCAGGGCTCACCAGCATGGGTGCAAACCAGCTCAACATAAGCCAGGAGAGGTTTCCTTCAGAGGTGGGCAACCTAGCTGGGGTGGTGGGCGCCCTGCACAGGGCACCTGGGCCCCTGCTCCCACCGCAGCTCCCCCAGCTGCTGACATTTCTCCTCGGGCTCTGGCATTTATTTTAATCTGTCTTGGTGTTGCATTTCCCTCCTAGGATTAACAGGTGAAGCAGCAAGCTGTTGATACATATAGATTGTTACCTCGCGTTGGGAGTGCCTGCCATCAGCCACAGCCCGTGGTGCAAGAGGGGAAACTGAGGCAGCCTCAGCATCCCGCGCAAGGGATGTGAAGCCCAAAGAACCTCTGTGGAGCAGTTTTAGTGCCCCTTGAGTGCTGTCAGAAGTTGTCTGCTGTTACAGGTTGTGCCCATTGCTGTCTTACTGTGAGATGGCATCCCTGGGCTCAGAGCTGCCCAGTCCTCCTGGGAGCAGCTCATTTGTGTGCTTAGGGCTGGAGGGCACACATGTGTGTGCACAGATGCTCAGACACACGCACACACGTGACCAAGGGCCTGTGCCAGGTCCCCAGTCAGCTTGCACTGCAAAGTGAGACAAACCAAGACAGCCGCTCTCCATCCCTGTCCGGGCACCACCTAGGAGATGGATGGATGGGCAGCCAGACAGGCCATTCTGCATCACTCTCTGGGCACTGCTGGGGAGACAGACAGACAGAGAGGCCACTGTGCGTCAGGATGGACTGATGGAAGGAGAGCCACTCGCTGTCCGGCATCCTCCTGGCTGCACATTGTCTGCCCACAGGCTCCATCTTGTGGAAGATGCTCCCCCAAGGAGCTGGAGTGGGAAGGCACCCCTCAGCGTGGGAGTCAGCTTGTGTGGGTCCCCTCGGCACAGCCAGAGTCCCAGCATGGCAGGAGGGTCCCCAGCAGGCTGGCGGTGCTGGCACCCTGCCGGCACCCCAGCTCCCCTGCTCTGCCTCCACGGGCTTAATAATGCATTACGCCCCCGTACAGTTAATCGGAGAAATAAATGCAGCGGAATTTACCTCAACAGATGGAGGACAATTTTCTTCTCATCATTTACCCGACACACTGTGCACCTCCCTTCACAGGGTCCCTGCGTGGCAGAGAACTGATGTGGAGAGCAGGTGTACCACGCCGCGCACATCCTGCCGCTCTGTTACAGACAGAATTTATCTCTCCCCGTTTAGGGGAATTTAGATTCAGCAAACAAGAGGAAGGATTGAAAAGCAGTGCCAAGTCTCGCCACACTGTACTAGCTAGCGATGCCTCGGGCTGTGGCATGGCAGCACCAGGGTTTTGCCGGCAGCGGCACCGGGCAGCTCCCACCGTCCCCCAGCACCCGGTGCTGAGCAGCCTTTCCCTGGTTGCACCTCTCAGTGCTCGGCTGTAGGATAAACCTGGGTGTTTCTCAGCCTACTAGATGTTCTGCCTTCATTGGGGTTTATTTACCATATAATGTGACACAGTAATTTCACTGTATATAATTTAATGACACATTAGGAAAGAATCAATCACTGGAAGCGGCGCTCGCTAGGCTGCCTTGCTGAGGTCTGGTGAGAGGAGCCCCGCTCCCACCCCTCACTGCCCAGGTGAGGGTGGTGCAGACCCTCGGGTGCAAGAGTCCAGCAGGCAGCACCATGGCAGGCAGGCAGAAACGCTGCCAGCACCGTCGCTGTCGGCTTTCTCGCCCTGAGCAGCCCAGGTTCCTTGGCAATCCAGCTGTGCCCCGGGGGCGGGACATGGCTAGAGGGATATGTTGGAGGTGGTGCTCAGCAGGAAAACAGGATACGCAAAATTCTCAAGAGCACATCCAATTTCCCCTCATTAAGCCATAATTTCCATCATTTTAATTACATAAAAGGCAGATAAACGGCGAGTATGCTCCTACTTGTGCCTTTTCTCTTAATTATTAGTCCTTTGCACGGGCCAGTTTGTAATGAATCAGCCTTTAAACAGTGTTCAATCGGAACATGTTCTGCTTTATTTGAATTATCTTGTTGGCCGATCGTTCCCCAGCACATAATAAAACAAACATTAATTACTACTTCAGTGGGTGTAATCTTCTTGAAAGCACTCGATGCTACTCAAATGCCATTGTAGCCTCATGCTCCACACTTAAGACATGTGGGTAAACGAACTCATGCAGCAGGTCTGAACGTGTGAGCAGAACCCTTGCCAGCCACTCCAAACGGGTGGTGGCAGGAAAAATCTGGAAAATGTGCAGGTATGCAAAAAAAAAAGCCAAGCCCGTTGTCCAAAGAGGATGGAAGATCCAGTAGCTTGGTGGGATACAATGGGATGCAGCAAGGTCTGATCGTGCCACGTGCTGCAGCAACACCAGGCTCCCAGTGCTGGGATGGACAGGACTCAGGGCAGCCAGCAAGCGGCCCCAGCTTGTACAAGGCTTATTTGAGTCTTGCCTCAACCAACTGGGAACATCTCACTTACGTGTAAATGGCAACTCTTAATGCCCCCTCAGTTTCTGATGGCATTTCCAGTGCTGTTCCTAGAAGACCCCAGCATCACGCCTCACCAGGAGGCAATAGCGAGCCAGGCGCTTGGTGTGTGCAAAGTTCTGCCAACACCCAAGCTGACGGCTTGGGATGGGACGGCAGGCACGTGCCTCAGTCTTGCCTTTCCAGCTCCTTTGCCAGCAAGGTCAGCCTGGAGGCTGGAGGCCAGGAGGGGCTGGGCGGGGGTCGCTCCCTCCCCAGCTGCAGCTGCTCTCAGCCGGGGTTGCTCCCAGCTGGGGCACTCAGCCTGCTCCCACAGCTCGCCTATAAAGGGCTGATGCAAAGACCAGGAGGGCTTTTGGCTGGAAGGTGAGGAGGTCTCTGGTGTGAGGGCTGTCCAGCTGGGTTCACTCCTCCTGCTGAGCTTTGCTTTGGAAAATGTCTGGTACGATCTGCTGGGGAAACCTCTGAGCATCGGCTGCTGGTGGGGCTGCCGCAAGCTCCTTTGTGCAGCCAGGCTTTGCATCCCCAGGGCTTTGCTGCCCTCAGGAAAGGCTTTCCCACCAGCAAAGCCATCAGAGAGCCAGGAAAACACCAGTGTGGGGCAGAGAAGAGGATTTTCCAGGAGCAGCAAGCTTTGGTGAATGTGTGTGAAGCCTCCTCGTGGTCACCCCCAGGCCAGCTGTGGAGATATGAGGTGGGTCAAGGTTTGGCCTTTCCCAGCTAGGGAGTGCTGGCTCAAAGGTGGCTCCAGAAGTCTGGTGGTCTTAATTGCCAACACCAAGGTTTGAAGATTTGGCGGGGGGGAGTCCTATCTCCCAGGGAAGAAAGCCCAGGACACAGAGTGAAGGGAAAGGCAGGGCTGCAGCCGACAGCCCTGGTGATGCTGATCTGAGATTCAGGCAGAGCCGAGCAGGTTTCTATACCAATAACCAAAGGGATTTGTTTTGTTGGGGACTTTCAAATGTGGAGAAGAGAGGAATAAATCTCAATTCTCAGCATCCTTCTGCCACGCTGACTTACAGCAAAGCAGTGCATATCCACCTAATTAAGAGCAATACTTCTGGCAGTAGAGTTTCTTCCTCTGAGAGATCAGTGGGATTTCTTGCCACCAGCATCTCTCAAGAGCATCTTAAATGTTCCCTGCCATGGAGCCCTCTGTGCTTCTGGGGTAGGGGTAACCCTCCAGTTTCCTTCGTGGGTTGTGGCTCAGGAAACTGGATTTGCTGGTGCACAGACATAGCCTTTTTGCACACCTCTGCCTTGAGGCTATGTTGCTCCTGGCTCCAGTGCCCCCAGGACAGGGATGAGTGCTGGCCTGGAGGGTGCCAGCTCCCACCAGCCAGCAGAACTGGTATTGCCTCTGGTGTTTTAGCTTCTCTGCAAGCAAGGAGCAGTTTAGCTCAGTGTAATCCAGCCGTGTTTTAACTGGGAGAGGAAAGAGATCAGTCTAAAGCCAGGCAGCAGCATGACATTTTTCCAGCCAGTTTAAGTTCAACATCATTAGACATTCCTCCTACACATAGCGAGGCACAGAAATGCTCCGGCAAGGTCTTTCCCTGGTGGGGCTGCCATCTGTGAAGCTGGTCCCCACCTCCCTCCTGTTCTTCCACCTGCAGAACCCAACCGCTTGGGTTATCTCCTGGAGTTACTAAAAGCCTTAAAGATTAGGACAATTTTCCTTGCCCATAGCCCCAGGGCCAGCTGCAGTGCATTTCCAAGAGGACCTCTGCATTTCATTAGATGCAAAGCTTCTGTCCGAGAGAAATCAATTGCAACCTGAATCTTAAAGACAAAAATCAATTGTAACTCCACTTTCCAAGTGTGGGCTCATATGCATACATCGACTGAAGAGGCTCAGGCAGCCTCTGGGTCTGAAGGGACCCTTATGGACTGTCATGTTAGGCGTCTACAAGAATAGAAATCAAATGTGAATGCAAAGAAAGCACAGGCTTTTCTCCTGGGGTGCAGTTGTTTAAGGACCTGGTCCTTGTCAGTGTGGGAATGTACCCAAGGTGGTGAAAAACCTGTTGTCTGTGCAGGTTTTCTTGAGAACTATGTGGAATCAAAACTTACTCCTGTGTGGATGCATCCTCGGGTGTACCTATTCAAATGCAGGTACATGCCTAAAAGAAAATTTCTTGCTATCCTAAATATTTGGTGCTGTTACTTTTAAAGTCTGGGTTTCCATCTGTGTGAGAAAAAAAGGAATTTAAATATGCTTTTAAATAAGAAAATTATTTCATGTCATTTTCTTAGCATCCCACCCACCATCAAAGGGCTGTTTCACCCAAGCAGCATACCCGCAGCCAGGGTGAAAGGGCACAGGGCAGCCAGGGAAAGCCCCGGTCCAGCCCTGGCATCCTGGAGAGGAGGAGGAAGAGATGCTCTGAGGATAGAGCCATATGTTGTCAAGTTAATAAAAGACCTTGAAAAGCATAAATCCTCTGTATGCTGGCTGCTAGCCCAGGTGCATAATTTCCTTGCCATTCGGGGGGAGAGACAGCATCTGTACAGCTCCTGTATTGTAAGCTAATGAAAAAGCCCACAATGAAAGGCTCCATCCCCCAAGGACGTCAAGGGAACTCAGCTCTCACTGTCAGAGCCATTATTTGTGTTGGAGGAGAGGCTGGCAGGCTCGAGCAAGGCTTCCTCCCACTCCCCGTGCCGGGGAAAGACTATCCACGCTGCAAACTGCTCCTGGCTCAGGCATGAACATCCAGGGGTCCTGGGAGGCACGGTGTGGTGAGGGGCATCTCTGTGGGGGGAGCGAGCCAGGACCTCACCGGTGGCACAGAGGGGAAGGAGCTGATCCTGCGAAAGGGGGGGAAACCCTGTTGCTGATCCGCGAAGCTCGCTGCTGCAGGAAGAAAAGTTGTGGATGTGTGTGGTGGGATAAGAGTGGAGGGGAGGAAGCAGCAAGGGCTGTAGGACTCTGAGACCTTTGCTCTGACCCAGTCAGGTGTCTTGTCAGGCAGCCCTGAGCCCTGCTACCTGCAGGATTTGTTCCAAGAAACTGGTATTTATCAGTAAAACAAATTCTCAATGACTCACCTGAGGCTTAGAAGGAACAGCGAAGCTATTGTGTATACGACTCTACCATAATGCAAAGCTATTTCCTTTCTCATTTGTGAACCTGAACATTCAGACATACACAAATTAATGAATATTATTATGAGCCTCATTAAAAGAACTGTTCTTTAGGGGGAACCATCTTCCCCAATACAAGCACCGCATTCTGTTTGCTCAACTCATCATTGATGGCAAACTGCAAAAGTCTCTATTTTATTACAATTAACTTGTGCTGTTTGTACCGTGCTGGTGCAAGCAGCGATGATGGCACAGGGTGCCACGTGTGGTTACGGAGGCAGAGCTGGTTCTGGCACCTGGCTGCTCATTCAGGCCCATGGGGACAAAGTCCTGCACAGCTGGGGGTCCCGGCCTGGTGCCGCTCTGAGGACAGCCCTATGCATCTGATGCCAAGCAAATTCATTTCACTTCCCACAGCTCTGGCAAAGATGTTGGACTTTTTAGAGAAATAAATACCATGCAGACTTTTTTTTTTCTCCTCATCCTTATGGGGATTGATCCAATACAAGTGTTCATTCTCACCTTAAGTAGAGAACCAGCGCCGCATCTCAAAGCCTCATTTTGCCTTTTGCCATTAAATCATATTAAAAGGGCTTTCATGTTATCCCTTAAGTAGGTGCTTTTCATTCCAGCCACAATTCCTCCCTTACCACCAGTCTCCTCTCCCCTGAGCGAGAGCTTTCCTTGTGCGTACAGAAACAGGAGGCATCTCTGCTATTTCACAGATTTCAGGCACCTTAAATGTGATGGGATGTTACGATCTGAGCGACAACCTCCTTTCTGTGAGCACATGAATAAGCACGATCTGCGGCAGCCTGCGGTTCCCTCCCCAGTCCCGGGGAATTCAAAACTCTTGCAGTGATGAGCTGAATGCCAGTATGTCTGGAGTCGTGCTTGCGTGCTGAGGTTGAGATGTGTGTTTTCTGTTGCGCACCCATCTCTAACAGAGGTCCTGGAAACTGAGAGCTAGGCATGGATTCTTCTAATTACAAGTTTTCAGCAATTATTGTCCTGGAAAAGGCTGTGCTTTCCTTGCAGGCATGCGGATCGGCCTCGGGGAAGCTGGCACAGTGCAGAAGGCTCTCCTGCCTGCTCACCATAGTGGTTTCCTTCAGATGCATTTGTCTCTGTCTCGGAAAGTGGGAGAAAAGGCCAGCTTCCCCGTGTGCCTCCCGCAGCCTGCTGACCCTGCTAATGCAATGCTGTGCCGCTGAATTCTGTCCCTATTACCGGCTGCTCCCAGAGGATGGTGTCAGCCAGGGGAGCAGGGAGACCGGGATCACCACAGATGAAGTCTGCAACTGAATTGCTCAGGGAGGAGAAGGAGGGATGGCTAGCTCATGGCCTGACAGTAGAGAAACCATCAACTGATCCCTTGGATGCCAGGAACACCACTGACTAATTGGGAGTGATGCTTGGCCCGAGCCCCATTTGAAGTCTCAAGCAGATTTTTCTTTTACAATGAACGAAAAAACTCAATTTTCAAGAAGTGCATCAAGCCCTTAATTGGGATTTTAATTCCTAAATGGCAGCGGGTACAGCAAACCTGGCTCCCCAGGCTAATGCATCCTGGTTATTAGAGAGCAGATACCCCTTCAACAGAGGAGAGGCATTTGCATAGCAATGAGGTGTTCTGGCAGCCCCGAGAACCAAAGTTGATTTTTCTTTTGCATCTAAAAGCAGACATGAGTGGTACTTATTAATTTGAGTCCACCTCTGAATGCACTTAACGATTCAAGTCCAATTAGGTTTCAGTGCCCAGGTAGGAAGTAATCATTAAAAACATGTAAATTAAGTTACTGGGGAGCTTAATAGATTAGTCATTGACTTTCTAGCTTATGTTGGCTCTTAACCTTCAGCTTAAATTCATCACTAACAATTTCCCTGAACTGGCTACAAAAGGTTAGAGCGCAGGAGCCGTGGCATTGCCAAAGCGAGCGCTGACCTTGCCGGTGAGCATGCAGGGGCTGGGCAGCGGTGCTGATGGGCAGAGCCCTCCCTTGGCATCTCCCTCGGGAAAAGGAGCCAGCTCCAGGCGCTGTGCTGGAGACCCCCTCTCCTTCCAAAGGCAAAGACCCTGGTTGCTGCAAGCACTTCATTTGTGGGTAATGAGCCGCTGTGCCTGAGCGGGGGGGGGGTGCCTTCTGGCAAGGGGGTGTCCCTGGGCGTCAGACCACCCGGGAGGTCCCACTCCCCCATGTGGCTGCTGGGGTCTGCCCAGGTCCAGAGCTCAAAATCATTTACTCTGTGTGGGAACGATCACTTTCTTGACTTCCAAACAAGAATGTGTATCTTGAATTGGTGCCTCAGGGATGAACTGCTTCTGAGCACGTGGCCAGTTCTCCCACTGGCATCACTCTGGCTGGGCTCTTTTCCCCCTGCGATCACTAGCAGGATGGTTCCCGTCCTGCTATAATTAAATCTCAGTTGCAACTGGAATTAATAAGAGTTAATCTGAAATTATTAAGGGACTCCTAATAGATTAGGAGGTGCCAGATAGAAAGATGGAGTCCCCTGGGGTGGTACAAACTTCTCTCGGAGCCCCACACTCCCCTGGGGTATCCCCTGCCCCAGACTCCACTCCCCAGCCTGGCTGCCTGGGGCATGGCCACTGCGGGCAGCAACTTTATCATGGAGGGGAAAACGAAGGAAATATCTTCTAAAAAGATATCAGGCTGTGAGCATTTGAAAAAGCTATTTCTAAAATTGCAATTACCAGGAAAAAGAACAAATTACCACTTCAGGGACCGTCGCACATGGAGAATCAGAGCTTTGGGAAATAATCAGAAGAATATATTCACAGAAGTGCATTATTTATATTGAAACATTTTAAAGTAAAGGTCACAAGGAGAAGCTGAAGATTAGTAAATAGGAAAATGCAAGGATCACTTTACTGCCGTAATGATTATGGTCCATTTTGATTATGACTGCATTAGTCACTGAGGCACATAAGTCACTGCAGATCAGCGCCCAGGCACAGGCTTTGCAGAGTTAAGGAGGTGATGGATCCCTTCCCACCCTTCCACGGTGCCTTCCCTTGCTCCTGCTCTGGACCAACGCTTGCACCGTTGGCCTCGTCAGTGGAGGCAGGAGCCAGCCAGCTCTCTCTTCCCCGTGTGCCCTTTGGGAAGCTGCATGGCGGAGCAGTGGATTCCCGTTTCTGCAGACCCTGCACACTGTTCCTGAGCCTCAGAGTCCCACAGCTCCTGCACTTGCAGGTAACGGGCATGGATCCTGTGTGCACTGCCTTCCTGCCGCTCGCCTCGCACTGCATCAAGGTCTTGGCGTTTATTGATGGTACCAACCACCTCTAAAGAAAAATCCCAAGCGTGGGGAGGAGTTCTCCCCCGAACCAAACAGTGCATGTGTGTGATCCAGCAGATCTGTTAATCACGTTCCCTTCCGTGCCTTTCAGAGATGACTTCTTGTAAGACAACGGTCTCTTGTTCATCCCCTTTTATTATCATAGATCATTTTTAATACTGCACCAAACCTGTCAAGCTTCCCCTGGCTCCATCTAGGCTATTACAAGGGATTTGAAAGATATATACAGAAAGGGGTTTTCCTTGGTGGTGCAAAAGCCCATATGAGGCATTAGATGACAGTGCTGGCAGGTCTCCTGAGCCCCTGGGGTGCCAGGTAGCACAGGTGAAAGCTGGGGGCTCACAGCCACTGCCCCCCTCGCACATCCACAGAGGGATGAAATAGCCACCTGAGCTGGACTGCAAGGCTGACCCGGCTGTGCTCAGCTTTGCCAACAGCCCCTGGCTCCTACCCTTTTCCCTCCATCCCGAAGTAGTCCTGCAAAAATATTTGCCGTTTATAAGCAGCGAAAATAGGATTGATTTACTGTAGCAACATCTCTAAGCATGAAGTGGCACTTTTACACTCCTATCACCCATTAGACATCTGAAGGCATCAGCACAGCCCATTTCATTTTTAAAGACGTACAAAATGCTCGGAGGAAGCCATTTGACATCCCCATTCTGGAAGCTATGATAGCATGCTGAAAATAATACAAATGCATCAGAAGTCTTATGTCTAGTCGTTTCGGTCCCTGTTTTCCCTCCAAGTTGTGTCAATATGCTGCTAAAGAGCTAGTAAGTGTTGCACTGTAATTTTTTTACGTGTCACAGCTGCTGAAGGAGCTGCCCGTGGACAGTGCGCTTAAATCAAAGTGGCAGCCAGTCGCATCCGCATCTGGCAGGTGCTCCAGCCCCGTGCGCAGGGAGCACCTGATGGAGGGTGCAGCAGCATCAATGGGAGATGCCAGAGCACCTTAAGGGAGATCTGAAATTACTGCCTTGCATGGGGCATTCCCTCAGTGTCCAGGCATGGAGCAGCTCCAGGGCTTTTCTCTCCAGACCCAGCAGCAGCTCCATGCTGGAAATGCTCACGCCTTTTAATGGTACTAATCCGTCACTGGGTGCCAGAGGGGAAAGAGCCTGACTGTGTTTCTGAACTATAATAGCTGCGCACTGAATAGTGCTGGCTCTGATTTATTAACGAGGAGATTTCACAGGTTCTGAGCTACTGACTGATGACCACAATTTTAACCCCCTCCCCCCCGCCCCCCCCCGGCCCAATCAATACCTTTTAATCAAATCCAATCTCACCAAATTAAATTAAGGAAGGTGTCCATAACCCCAAAGTGTTGGGGGTGCCGGTCTTGGCACAAGGCAGTGTAGGGAGCTGCAGGAATTGATCACCTCCGTGCTGCTGGCCAGAGGAGCCCTGGGAGTCTGGCACGGAAGGAAAGGCAGGTTTTTCTGCCCCATCGTGGGCATGGGGAGCTGGCTCATCCATGCCATCCCCACGTTTCCTGCCTGAACTCCAGTAGTTTTCCCAAAGGTATCCTGGACCTGGAGATGCTGTAGACCCCCGTTTGATTCCAAGGTCTCCTGTGGCCGAGGGCTGCTCAGGCAAAGCATTTATACCACCCAGGATGTGCTGGAGCCACATGCATGGGAAACAAAAGGACTAAATATATATATATGTGTGTATATATATATATTATATATATACTGAGCACACAAAAGTAATGGTGCTGTTTCTCTGGTGTCCAACTTGGCACAAGCAAGTCCAAGGAGCTGTATCCTTCTGCTGCACAAGAGAAGCTGGCAATGAGGGGGGACCTCCCACCCCTTCCCAAGGTTTTCTTTGCTTCCCCCCAACCCAGAGCAGTGGTGTGACTTACAAGAACTATCTTGGAATATTTTTTTATCACTGCTTCTGTATTGTGCTCGCACTTCCATCGTGTTTGTGCAGTTTCCTTATTGTTCCTTGGGGTTTGCTCTATTTAGCTGTTCATGCTTCCACTAAGTTTTAGAGCTATTTCTGCGTATGAATTATTCTCTGACATAATTTTGCAGCACTGGTTATATTTAGAGAGCTCACTCATTGGGTGAGGCTTTCTCATTTTCCGTTTCGTTGGGTGAGCTCCTCTGATTTCTGTATTCCGTATTTCAGGCTCCAGTTGATGTGCGCTAACTAATTACATTGTGGGATGCCAGATGAGGCCAAGCCCATGCTTTCTTTAGTTTTTGTAGTGATATTTATTTGTGATAACACAGAAGGCAGCCGTGGAGAGACACATCCCCCTGCGTGTGTATTACAACTGTATCAGCTTGCGCTAGATCAGCTATGAAAGAAATTTGCACCATGAAAAGAAAAAAGCTGCTGCAGTGGGACCCGGATTACTTTATTATGTTTTCTGTCTAATAAGGGCTCAGCTTTCCACTGCCATGTCTGCATTCCACATCCTCAGCCAAACACGGCTCTCTCTGGGTCTGTCTGGATGACTTTGTGGGACAGCCAAAGCCTCCCAGTCCCCAGCAGGGGTTTCCCTGGGGGCTGCAGCTGTTTGTCTATCCATCCTCACCTGGCTGGGTGCTCCCCCTCCATCTTACTCTGCCTCTTATCCACCAGTCCTTGCACGGGCTCTCATTTCCTCAGCCACCTCTCTCACCTCATTACCTTGATCTATTTTTAATGCTACTCTTGTTTTTCCTCCTCATCTTTCTGCCTTCCATCAAATGTTTGACTTTGTACAGTGTAATTGGCTTTTTATGGGTGCCCTGGCTCCCCAGCTAGTTGGCCGCTCTCAGGAGCATCCCGGCAGCCCCACATCTGCCTCCCCAGCCGCTCGCCCAGCTCTGGGCACCACCAACGTGCCCCCACAGGTGCTGCTGGCCAGCTGCGTGCAGCATGGCCTTGCTCCTGACAGGACCCCCTGTCACCCAGTTGGTAGCCCCGGTGACCAGCCACTCTCCTGGAGCTCTTCATGCGGGCCCAGCATCCCAGCACAGCCTTCGCAAAGGACGGCTGGGCTGCTGGAGCGGCGCCAGCTGCAGCAGCTGGAGCCTGGCAGAATTAAAGTCTTAATTGCCTGCGATAATTAAAAATCTGAGGAAGTTTCCCCAAAGCATGAAGCTGTGTCCTGGCTCAATCCGAGCGTGCACAGTTACCGGTGGCAGAAGGACGCCTCGTTTGTGCCTCCACGTCAGCCCGGCGATGGTCCAGGGATGGTTTGGGTTGTGGTTTTTCGGACTCCTGCAGCAGACGGCGATGCAAAGCCACCCGAGCCCTTTTCCCCGGGAGGAGGTTTGATCCAAGCCCCATGCCAGTGTTATCATACGGACGGCTTCCACAAACTGTGTTGGCATCTTGATAAAAGCAGTGCCAGCCCACGGCTAATTAACAGCTCTGCAGGGAGGACAGTGCTGGGGGGCACAGGGATCCCAAGGGGCTCCAGCCCTTCAGTGGCAGTTTGCGATCCACGTGTGCTCGGCCCCACGTCCGTCAGGAACAACCTTAATGTGCCCCCAGCGTGGGCGGGAGGGCTGGGATGGTGGCAGAGCTGGAAACTTGCGGGGCCTGGCTCTGTGCTGGTCCCTGGCCCGCACGCAGCAGGATCGTCTTGGCCACCGGCGAAGGAGTTGGTGCAGGAAAGACTTTAATAACCATCTTTAGTCCTGTGCATACGGTTAACTGCAGCTGCAGATTTATGGTTCCAATTAATTGTGCAAGTAAATTAGAGGCACCCAGGTGAAACCATAGACAGAATTTTCTACGTGCTTTTTCTTTCCCTGGTGCTTGCCTATCCCTGCCCACCCCTGCGAGGGAAGGGTGGGCTCCTGCAGACCTCAGTCCTCCCACACCAAGGCAGGCATTGGGGATGCTGGTGCTTGTCCCCAGAGGTTGATGCTGCTCCCCTGGGTGGGTCCACCTTTGTCCCCCCAAGCTTCTCCTGGCCTGCCACCCCCAGCCTGGCCCATCACCCCTGCCCCTCCTTCATCCTGATCAGCTGTACAGGGGCCAGGCATTCCTGAGACTGTTCCAGGGGCCTGATCCTGTCCCTGTTTGGATACATGGCTCTGCAAGCCCACTCCAGAACAGCGCACAATGCTGCAGGGCAGCCCCTGTACCATAACTCCCTGCCCAGAGCCATCCTGGGAGGGGGTCGTCTTGTGCTGGGGGCTTGTGGGATCAGAGCGGAGTTCACAGCAGCCCTGCAACCTTGCAGCTCTCCTCCCTCCATCGAGACCAATGCTGGCAGAGCATCGCTGCTGCGGGAGGATGACCTTGCAGTCCGCGCTCCTCCGCTCCCTCTCCTTGCCAGCCGTCTAAGCCACGGGTGAGCCGCCGCTTCCCAGGAGAGCGCTCCATCATCCTCGCTGACAGTGCATCCCAACTCCCAGTCATCAAGCAAATCTCATCAAGCTCCCTCCTAACCTTTGCACAAAGGTTGTGAGAAATGCCAGGGCCATATTTCACAAGAAATATGAGTCCGAGCGGTCCCAGGCTCGTAAAATCTCCAGCAGGAGATTCAGTGGGGTGGCCGGGCTCTGCCCAGCCCTTGACAAGTGCTGCAGCAGCCACGCGGGGACGGTTCGTTTGGAAGAGGCTGACCTTCTGTGGCTGGCTGCGATGGATTAGAAGAGCCAGGCTTGCCTGTGCTGCCTTATCTGCCCAATAATTGAACGGAATAAGCTCTCTTATCTCGCTGGTCCGGCTTTTCCCTGGCAGTCCCCTTATCTCGCAGCCCTTGGAGATTGCGAGTGGCCGTCGAGCGTCTCGCCAGGGTGCTGCATCCATTTGCTCCTGCCGGGCTTGGGCATCCCAGCACGGTGTGGGACAGGGCCCCTCCTCTACCCCTCATTCTGCTGCTGAGATGAGGGGGCTGTCTGGGAGGATGCTCCAGCCAGCAGCTGCGGGAGCAAGGATACTGCTGGGGGCTGGGGCTTCAGGCAGCAAAGAGGCAGCCAGGGATGTGCGAAAACCTTGTCTTTTCAACAGGAATGGCACCAGAAAGTCAGCACAGACCTTGCCTGAGTGCCTGGACCGCCCAGGGTTCCTGTTGCTTTCACAGCATCATTTTCACCCACTCTGTACCCTGCTGCATGGCCTGCTCATTGCCTGGGTAATACAGGGGAAAATTGAGTCTGCCACTGGTTACGGCTGCGGTGCTGGGGGCTGCGCCGGAGGGCGGATGCCTCTCCACACGGTGAAGGCAGAACTGAACTCTTGGAAACAAATCCAGAGAACTGGTGCATCCCTTTTGTTCCTGACCACCTCTTTGTTTGCCTTTGATTAACACCTTGTGGTACGGGCACTTCAGGCCCCATCCATCAAGCAGCTTCACACAAAAACTGCAGGGAAAAATCTTCAGTACTCAGGTTTGGTTCTTTTATTATAGGTTATTGTCAACTGAGAAAATGGAGGATAAAAAGCAGCTGTTAGTGAGAGCCACTAGATAGCAATGAAAATGTCGCTGCATGGTGACAGACACAGCCTGGCAGGGCTGGTGGCCCTAGGCTACCAGTGGCACAGCCTGCAGCTCTCTGGAGACCTCCCCAGCTGCTGAACGCCCCCCAGGAGCAAGCTTAACCCCTGGGCCAGTGTAGCCCAGTATCCCCACAGCCTCCTGCCTCTTCCCAAGCCTTCCCAGGGAACCAAATGGAGTGGGACGCTAGCTGTTCTGCTCTTCATTTTTTTCACCCAAAGCCTTAAAATTATTCCCCTGCCATAGGTGATGCCAGAGCAACGGACGAAGCAATTGGCAATGGGGGTTTATTTGCCATGTTCAGAGTCAGCCCAGTTGGAGGAAGGCACGTAATTGGGTCTCTTAGGTAAACTGCACTGGATTGAAGGCGGCTGCAGCTGTAGGAGCTGATGGACCACTGAGGAGACATTAGCATGTGAAATGATGACCATTAACTTGATTAAAGAAAGGACACAACACGCATTTTGTTCTTGTGTCGGAGCAGCTTCTTCCAGTGAATCGTTGGTTGGGGATTTTGATTTCCTTATGCCAGCAGACAAAACACCTCGGAAACGACGGGTAATTGCTTATGGGCTGAGTTTTTCTAGGCTAACTTAATCTTGCCAGGGATTTGCTTTTAGCTTCAACGTGAGGATGGATTTTCTTTAAGATCAGGATGAAAAACACTGTCATATATTAGAAGCAGAATAAATTACTTCTGAGCACTGGATTTACACAGGCTTTTCTTAAGCGATGGCTAACCCGAAAAAGCCAGCCCCAGTCCTATCTGCGGGATCCAAGGACCAGCCACAGCAGGTGGGATCCTGACCACGCCATTAGCTCCCAGGAAAACAACTGGACATGTGGGAAAAGCGGCTGGGTAATCCCAGCCTGGCATTACAGCAGGGGAAATTCCACCTGCAGGACGCGCTCCCCTGGGGATGGCTGGGCACCATCCAGGGCTCACTGCTGGGGACCAGGAGGGACGTCCCCAGGTCCCGGGGCTGGCAGTGCTGAGCAAGCACCGCTGCCCCATCCCTCCATCCCTCCCTCACCCCTCCCTCTGTCCCTCCACTGGCCCTGATGCTGGTGCAGGTCAGCTGGGACGCCACGGGAGTGGGCAGATGTGCTCGTAATTAGGATGCATCGAATCAGTTAAAGCTGAAGACAAAGAAAATTAGAGAAAATGAAGAGGAAATGAAACGGCTCGCGCAGATGCAGGAAAAATATTTTTAGTCCTTCTAAGTCCGTGGCGTCTGTTGTTTTTGAAGAGTCCGGGCTGAATCCTCCTGGGACTTGCTTCCTTTCAAATGAGGTTGCCATCTCCCAGTGCTGCAATTAGACGTGTCCGTACAGCTTCCATTTAGTACAACTAAAGTACTTAATTTTCATTAAAAAGATGACATTGCGAGCAGTTATGAAGGACGGGCAGCAGCCACTGGTATCCACATTCCTGAGGACAGAACAGGACACACAGATGAATAAATTATCAGGCCTCTTTTCACATTTCTTCTTATGCTTCTCTGCAAAGCAGATTGACTTGATTGTAGGTACCTCTCCTGATAATCTCTTTTTAAATCCTATTTACATTCGTCTTGGATAATTCGGTATATCCATAAATTAGTGTTGAACATCAATTGGTTTTATGGACATGTTGAATAATTTCTGCCTCGTGTATATTCATGGCCCATCCCAGGATCCCCAGCAGAGGTAGAGGAGGCTGGTGAGCATTCATGGAAAGGACCCCATCCTTCTGCCACAGCCTTGTGGGGTCCCACCGAATTACTGCTGACCCATTGCCCACTGGGGTGCTGGCCATGCTGCCCAAGAGCCAAAGCCAGAAGGGTCTGGACAGAGCTCTCACTCAATTTTAGCTCTCTGTAAGATGGGAGGTAATGGGGCTGCATCACCTCCCTTGGCACCTCACTGGGATAAGTGCTGCCCTTGATCCAGGAACGCTTCCCTGTGCCAGAACAAACCAGGGATGTCCTTGGACCATGGATACCACACCTTGCATCTGACCCCATCCTGCCACTGTGCACTGTCAAGAGCACCTTCCCTTGCTCCGGCTAAGCCATTGCTGTCTTTTAAAGCATAAATCCCTGGTGCTGCTGCCTGCCTTGCCAAGAGGGCAGCTGGCACCCAGCTGACTCGTCCAGCTCGCCACGCACCGCACAGACTGAGGTTCACACCACAGCATGGCCAGCCTCCCTGGGAGCAGCAGCGGCCCTATGCAGCCATGCTGGGTGAAGGCAGCCGTCCTCGCATGCCCGAATGGTTGAAACCTTACAGGGTGCCAAAAGGAAGAAACCAGGGCTGGATAAAATAAGGTCATTTATATTTTTCAAGTTTTCCATGTTCATGAAAGCAAAGATTCGTGTGGCTGAGCCTGAAGACAAAACTGCTTCAAAGAGCAATTTTAATTGAAATGATAATGATGAAAGTTTTGCAGCCAATACTGAAATGTGCATTACAAGTATTCCTTTCTCCCACGAAGCGCATCCACAAAGAGCAATAACAAAAATAGGGGTCTTTTGTGAGAGCCCTTTGGTCTCTGCCTATGAGTGGTTGTGGATTCCTCAGTCCATGGATTAGCTTTTTCTCTGTAAAAACCAAAAATTAACTGTGCTATTCAACCTTTTTGCAGCTTTTCTCATGTTGTTCTTCTCCCCTTGCTCCAGGTATCCAGGCTGGCTGAACATCACTGCAACACTTGCCTCTGCCCATGCCATGGCCACTCCACCTGCCATGCCAGCAGCATGCAGGGCAAACTCCTGCTGTCGTGTTTTAGCACAACACTGTTTCTGCTCTGAAATCCATCACGGGCGGCAGCACTTGGAGCTGGAGCTGTGTCATGTATCACCAGCACAACAGCCTCCCGCGGGGCACCATGCAAAGCACTGCCGTCCCGCTCATGCACTGAGAGTCCCTCGCTAAATGCCCTGCTGCCATCGATGGCCTTGAAAGGGCAATATTTAAGAGTTTTTAGAAAGGAGAAGGCAGAGGATCCTGAGCCGGGGCCTCGGTGGGTCCCTGCTGCAGAGCACCGATCTCTCCGGAGCAGAGCCGTGCAGCAGCCGCCTGCCCCAAAGAGGGTCCTGGGGCTGCAGAAACACCTCCAAGGTTTCTGGCATTGCTTTGCTTTTCCTATCAAAGCCCAAAAAAAGGGCAGGGATGAGGAGGTGGAAAAAGAGCCTTCATCTTCTCCCCGGGAGAGGAGCAGGACACCGAGGAGGGACAGCAGTAGGCAAGTCTGAGCACAGGGAAACGGTCCCAAGTGGAACAGCTCTAGTCTTATTTTGAGGAATAACTGTCAAAACCAGCAGTGCTTGCTTTTCATCAGGCTGGCACCTGGGGAGTTATGACTTTGTTTCTAATGAAAACCAAGCTGGCTGGAGGAGCCAGTGTGGGGAGCGCACACTGGCAGGTGCTGGTCCTGTGGCAGGGCAGGTAGGGGATGCTGTTGGGGTGGAGGAAGGGGTTCACGCAGGCTGTCCCACTGCTGGCACTCAGGGAGTCCGGCTGGGAAACAGTCCGGGAGCCGCCAGACTGACCTGCACTTGCACAGTGCTGTAACTTTCAGGTCTGCATCCAGTGGATGCCTCTCCTGCCTTCCCCATGGGGACAGCTGCCTTCCCCCTGCCCGCATCCCCCAGCGATGCGCAGCACTGCAGATCTCCGAGTAACATAACAGAACCTTCCCTGAGCAAAGACCATCAAAAATAATCCCCAAAACCCCAATCTGTTCCAAAAGGTTACATTTGTGGCACATTCCCGTGCAACCTGTGACCGTGCCCAGAGCGATGGCCAGATGAGCCCACATGTGATTCTCATTATCTGGCACCAGGCGTTTGTTGTTGCACTACAAAGCTGGGAAAGAACAAAGTGGCATTCGACGGGAGGCCGTTGTGGGAACGTGTGTCTTTTAAGAGCAAAGCAGAAGAACAGAAGCTCATCTCGATGGAGATTCTGTTTTATTATCGGAGGAGTAGCAGAAGGCTGTGCTGTGGGGTCAGCACCGGCGCAGCAGGAGCAGAGGGTCTGTGCGAGGCTGTAACGGGGACCCCTCGGCTCTGCACCTTGCGCTGCTGGCAAGTTGTGCTGCTGCCAGATTTAGCACCGCTCTGCCAGCTTAGCAGGGATAGAGCTGAGCTTCCTAAGCACCTCAGGGGTGGGCTGGCTCCCAGTGGGTCAGGATGGAGCCCCAAGGCCACGACCACTGGCTGGACTGCTGCCAGCTCCCAGCAGGAGCCCAGGGCCCGGGGAGCTGAAAAGATCCTCCACTCCCCAAACAGAAAATGAATGCTGGTTCCCCTCTCCTCGGCATTAATCTCTGTCCCTCCTGGGAAATTACGCCATGATAAATCTTTATTTCTCATGATGGCTTGCCAACTTTAATAACCGTTTTGCAGGGGATGGGAGAAGGCAGCGAGCTGGAGCGTGGGCTGGAGGATGCTCCACTCCCCCTGCCAACACCAATGGGTCAGGATTGATTTATCCTCCTTCCTCAAGCCCTGTTTGTCCAGCTGTCGTGTAGGGCCAAGTGAATAACTGTTTCCTCAGTAAATTTAGCCTCTTCTTAATCTTCAGGCATCTATGCTTTTCTGGAATTTATTTGCTACCCAAATGGAGCTGGATGGTGTGAGACCTAGGTCTCCAGACCCTTCCTTTTCAATAATGCCCACCTCACTACTGTACCCACAAGATGGGCAGAAGAGCCGATCACCACTGGGCAGGCTCCTGCGCCCTGCCCCATGCCACCAGCCCCAGTATGGCTGAGCAGCACCAAGGGACAGTGGCTGCCCAGGGTCTCATGCC
This sequence comes from Falco naumanni, assembly GCF_017639655.2. Lineage (NCBI taxonomy): Eukaryota > Metazoa > Chordata > Aves > Falconiformes > Falconidae > Falco > Falco naumanni. The sequence continues at coordinate 16,060,050 of NC_054056.1, forward strand.
AATGGCCGGACGCTCTGCTGCGTGACACGGCGATACCTGCTCCCCGTTCTGCTGGTGTCTGCAAGGAGAACGCATTGCACTGCAGCTCCTCGAAAGGGCTGCTCAGCTGCTTTGTTTGCTTGAATGTATGACTGTTGCGGTGCCAGGGATTTTTATTGTTTTGTAACTCAATACAACCCATTTGTAGAGCTGCGTGTAAGAAAAATGGAATTTGTTCTCAGTTCCCACGGTATCCAACTGGCGAATGTGAATAATTGTGTTTTCCCTTATTTGTGGAAGTACCTGAATGGCCAAATCAAATTACTTCTGGAAATTCAGAGACCAGCATAAGCCCCAAATTGGTTTTCTCTGAACCAAGGCAGCCAGTGGCCAGTGCTCCTGGTGAGCCTTGGGATGCCCAAGAGTCAGCCTGCACCCAGCCGCCTGGCTCCCCTCCTGTTCCCCTTTTCCTATGAGGAGACGGCTGAGAATATAAGTTTATGCCCAATGAAAACACGACCTGCTGATGAGGAAGAAGTCTGAAAGATGCTGCGCAGGGAGAAAAGAGCTGTTGCACCTTGCCCCAGTGGGAGCTGCCACGCAGTGCTGCCCTGCATCCCCTTGCTGAGCAGCCCACCGGGCAGGGGCCGTGCCTGCTTTCCCACTTGCCTGCTGGCATTTCTTGGGGAAATGCTGCCAAATAAACCCCCAAATGGAGATGCTGTCCCTGTGACCAATCTGCTCCCACAACCGCACGTACGGTGCTTGTAACAGCTTAAAGCGGGTTCTGTAATGGATGGAGAAAAATGAGTGCGGGGGCTCTTCACGAACCCCCAGCCGGGGGCTGCTCACTCAGCTGGCAACCAGGGCGGCAGAACAGCTTTAGCCGAGGTGAGTGTCAAATGTTTTTGCAGGGAGTTACTATAGAAACTATCTCAACTCTTCTTTCTGTGCAGCCTGGTTGCTGCTAATAAATAGCCTCATTATTTTGCAAAAAGTGCTTTGGAAACCAGCAGCACCACCGTTCGGGCCAATATAAAATTAATGATCAAAAATAGTGGGGCCATTTTTTTCCTGCACCATAAAAAGCGGGGAGGCCGGGGTTTCCATTAGGGAGAGTTATGGCTCATTTCTCCGCTTTTGCTGTATTTATGTTTTATGTATTCGAAAGTGATTTCAGCCACTACCACAAATTACTAATTCCCACGTTGCATTAAACGTCTGTGGACAAGAATGGCTCCTGCCTGTCAAAATAAACCAGTAACTTCTGTGCTGGCAGGGTCCCAGCTCCTCCTTGGTGCTTGCCCGCCCAGCTCGCCGGGCGATGCTCCCAGGGGGCTGCCGTGTCCCAACTGGTGCTTGGGGGGGATCACCGCTGCCCAAGGCAACAGCAGCCCTAATTTCCGTGAGGAATTTCTCCCTTCAGTGGCCCAGCAGTCGCAGCCTCCTCCACCTCCCTGCCCAGATCCTTAAAACTTGCAAAGTCCCTTTCATTCCAGGCGTGCTCTTCCTGGTGCCCCCAAGCATCCCAGGAGGAGACAATTAAAAATAATAACAGGAATAACACAACCCTCCAGAGAGAAGCTAAACCACACATCACTCTATATACCAATAGGTCCTGCTCTTAATCACTTTTATTGCTGTTTCTCTCCCAGCTGGCAAAGCGTTCCAGCCAGGCAGGGCACTCGCTGTGCCTGGGCTCAGGCTCTGTGTTGGGGTCTCACAAGTTTGTGGCCACCAGCCCTCCGATCAGCTCGCCATCCCATTGTACATGCCCACATCTCACTTAGCAAAGTGGTTTCTCATGGATCCCTGCAGTGCTGGAGGCTCCCCCAGCTTCCCCTGGATTGGGAAGATCTTGTGTGACTCAGGCTCCGAAATCCAGCTCGCTTGTGCCAGCTAAAAGCCCCAGGTCTGGATAACAAAACCTGGGGCATTTTGCTCGCACAGCCAGGCTTCACCTCATTACCAAGTATTATTTTAACTGCATGCATTCGCACATACAGTTCAGCGGCAAGTCCCTCTTGTAAGTGAAAATGGAGCATTTTTAGGGAAAAGCCCCACAGGCAGCCCACAGACCCTGTTTTTCCTGACAGGTGGCTCTGCCCTGCGCTCGCCACCGAGAGCACAACTGCCCCGATGGCAATAGTTGCCTTTTGCTTGTTGCGTTTTGTGCTGCCCTGCCTGTAGCCCACTGATTTCTGCTGTGTTCAATATTGTAATTCACGAATCTGAGAGGTAAATATTGCCCAGGAGATGAGTTCAGTATTTACCTCGGGGCAGGTTGGAAGCTGATAGTCCCCACAACAAACCGTCAGCGCACGTAGTGTGTTGCTGTGCACCTTCCCCCGCAGCGCCTGCAGACAGCTCACCCATGCCACCAGTTTGCAAAACCTTTCGCAGCCACAGAGTTTTCTCTCCCTTTGCCTAGGAAGGGCTGGACACTGTTGTTTACATTCTCACACCATGTCTCTGTATGTACGCACTTCTGTAAAGATCTGAAAGAAAATAGAATTGATCACACCGGTTTGCCCCTGGCATGAATCACCACATACAAATAGGAAATAGTGCTCTCCCCAGCTCTTCTTGGAGATCACGTTAATGACTTGCCATGGTGCAGCCCCAACATCTCGATGGGAGGCAGCCAGGCATCAGAGAAAATGATGGGGAATATAATGAATCATTTGTCTTGCCTGTAGAAGGAAGAGTGGTGGTGGAAAAAACCAGACCCTTAACTCTTCGACAGCCAGCTGCTGCTGCTGCTGTTCCCAGGGTCTCTGACAGGCAAGCAAAAGGGGGTAAAGGAGCACAGGAGACAGATGAAAGAGGACATTACCACGCTGGCGTGTTTTCAGTGTTTAAAATGGATGCCAGCGTGCTCTCCAGACTACTCTGGATGTCAGCAATTGCTTATTTTGCTGTTAACAATACAGGACCACTTATGGAAAAGGATTTAACTTCCTCAACAACGCTAATAAAGTGGATTTAGCTTCGTGTGCAGCATCCTTCATCTGAGGTCCTGGGGACCTGGAGAGCTACACCTCCAGCACAGGCCAGCGGTGGAAGAAGCTGCATCTGCTGGGAGACAGCTGAGAAATCAAGGAAGGAAAGCCCCAGTCCCTGCCCAGAGCTGCCGTTCCCCGGGATGCTTTCGGATGGCATTGCTGCCTCTCCCCAGCGTGGCTCTGAGAAGCAGCTGTCTGATGCAACAGTCTTCGGCACCCAGCTTTTGGGCTTCATCACCCCCCACCAGGACGTCCCCGCTGGCTGCTGCCCAGCCTGCCAGCTCGCATCTCCGCCACCAAACTGGGCACACAGGGCAGGTTCGGCAACGCCAGCAACGGCTTCAGTGCCTCGGGTGTGTGAATCGGGTTGTTGCGTGGTTATGCATTGCAATATGAAAGGGCACGAGCGTTAACAGCCTTGCACATTGAAACACAGTGACGTGCAGCTAAATTAGAAGAGAATTTGCTCGGTGTGCTCAGCACCAGCCCCCTAATTACCGGTGGTGAACCAGCGATGTTAACGCAGCAGCACCAGCAACTTCATTATATTGGGTTTGACCTTTCCTTTATTGGACAATAAAAATGAAAGCACAGGTGAAAGAAAGATTGTGTGGAGAAGGCAAAGGTAATGCATCTGGCCAACCTGAGTGCCTCATGATGCAGGATAAAGGGGTCTTCAGAGGCAAGAGGGGGGTGAATGATCCAAAATTACATTCTCGAGTTTTATTACAAAATCTGCTGCAATTTCTCCTGTTGTGTTCATATATTTGCACGTTTTGTAAGCGGTGCTTTTAGAACAGCGAGGGAAGCATGGAGTAGGAGGAACCATACCATTAGCTGTGACCACAAAGAAATTATTTTGGTCTAACGAAGGCACAGAGGGGCCTCCCCAAAAACAGACCCTGGTGCCCTGAAACCCGGGGTGCAGGCAAGGCTGTCTGGTCCCCCCGTGGCTGCCACAGCCTTGCCTGCAAAAGCGTCCACTGGGTGAAGCGTGGGGTGGGCATGCTGTGTCAGACCAGTCTTCCTTTCATTTAAAAATATGGTGCAAGATCTGTTAGTGCGAGCGATTAAAGTGGTCCTGGGGGAGGGCCAGCCTGGAGCGAGCCTGTGCCAAACAGCCTGTCTGAGCTGTGCAAGTTGGGGGGCGCTTCTTGCTGCGACCTGGATAGACATGGAAGGGAAAGATTTATCTGTCTGCATGGGTTTGTGTTTGCACACACAAAAAAAAAGCACCCAGGGGCTTCTTTTCAGCTCCCTTTCTGCATCCTTGCTGCTGAGGCCAGAGCTGAGCTGGGGCGGCTGGGGGGGGACACCTGCTGACAAGGGGCAAAACTGATGACAGAGGAGGGGACCGGACTGCCATGGTTGGCCCCACGGCTGCAAACTTTCTGATTTCTGACTGCTGATGGCTGGGAATAAATTACCAGCTCCCATTTAATCAACTCTGCTTGTCGTTTCCCGTTGAGTGAATTAAAAAATCTTTCAGCGGCACATACAAATTGGGGTCCAAACTCATGACTGATAAATGTTTCTTTTGAACTTCAGGACAATAGGGTAGCCAATTAAACTTTTAACTTTTTAAATCATATAATTTATTAAAAATGTATTAGCTGAAAGAAAAGAACACAGATTTTTTTGCTTTGTTATTTTCTTAAGAGGAGTTGATGTTAGATAATGTAGTCCAGTGACCTCGCCTCTGACATTGCTATTCAAACCGAGTCCCACAACTCGGGCTGAAATTGCTGACTTTCAGGGAAATCTGGGACTCAGCCAGGGCAAGAATTTCCCTGGCAAAGTCTGGCAGCATTCCCTGTGGCGGAGCAGGCAGCAGGAGCAGAGCCAGTGGCTCTCTGGTCCGGATTTGCACAGCTCCTCATCCTCGATCAGTGTCAAGGTAACGTCATCCCTGAGCGCCAAAGCCCTGTGGGACAGACCTGATGACAGCGCTGCGCCTGGCAAGGCAAAACCAAATCGGCAGCTCCCCCATCTCTGTCAATTAAGGAATTAAAGTCGTTTCCCTGATGAACCGCTCAAAAAGAGAAATAATCAATCTAAAGCAATTTCATTGATACAGACATAATTGTCTTTTTTGCTTTTCAATAAAATGTGACTTGTCTTCTTGCAATCTGGTTCTGCATTTTAACTCAACTCATGCTGGGATGAATAAGCCACAATCACCCTTGAAGTCTGACAGTGTAACTGGTATTTGCAATTTAAATAGGGCAACTGCTTGCAGAGCACGAAACGAAGGTTACACAGCTAACCACTGCCCAGCCCCGCTCCCACCGCGCTGCCCTTGCCCTGCAAACCTGCTGGCCCGGCGCTCACCAGCCCACAGGACTTGCCCAGCCGTATGGATGGGTCTCATTAACCACATCACATCCCAAGGGGAATTCACATGGAACGGCACAGTATATATGCACATTACAGCCCAATGAGCTTTCCATGATTACTGTTATTACCATAATTACCAGAGGAGTTAGTAATGATAAACCATCGAGAGGTGGAGGCTAAAGAGGAGTCCCACACATTGAAGTACCGAGAAGAATTTTCCTAGTTAAAAGCTGTACAATATTTACCTGGGATAGCAAACCCAAGAGGGCAGTGGGTAGGCAGGGTGCTCAGCACAGGAAATATTCACAGAACACTCAGAGCAGAGGCCCTGGGCTGCCGTTGCACCGGCAGGCGTAAGGGATTATTTAGTTCACTAGACTGAAAATCAATACAAGAGGAAAGAAAAAGACCGAGCGCTTCCACTCCCCGGCAGAGCTGAATCCCACCTGCCACGGACCGATAGCAGGAATGCATCCGTCATTCCCTCCCGGCTGGCTCCTGTGGACCAGATCCCCATCCCGGCTCGGCACCGGCCCTCACCATGGGTCTCACCAGGAAGCAATGCTTGGCTTTCCTTTTTTCCAACCACGTTGCTGCCACGTAGCGCAGAGCTGATGGGATTGCTTTTACACTCCGGCTCCAGCCAAACTGGGGGCACGTTTTTCCTCCAGGAGCTCACCCTCTCCATTAAGCCAGGTGCCAGTGCGGTCAGCACCCGCTGCTCTGGCAGTTCTCGGCACCACATGGCTCCTGCTTTGGGCAGCAGCCTTAAACCCAGCCTCTTGATCTTTTTGACAACTTCATCTTTATTTGCTACTGACAACAATATACGTAATTGCAGCCCTTGACAGATCAGATAGAAAGAGCACTCCAGACACGGCAAGGAGTAAGCGGTAATGCATGGTTCAAACCCGGCATGTCTTCACCTCATCTTAAGGCAGCTGCAACCCTGCTCTGCCAGCAGCAGCAGAGTGAGAGCAATGCTCCTGCAGGCTGTGTGCTGCAAGCAGTCCCCAGCCTGCTCCTGCAACACCTGAAAATTGGCATTAAGTCCCGCAATTGCACTGGATCCCCGCACCTCCTGTTAGTTCCATCAGATAGAGTCACTCCCGGGGTGTTTGTGCACTTCGGTTTTTGGGGACAAGGACCGGGCATGCAAGAGGATGCTGAGCAATCACTGCCTCCTGCGAGCCTTATTGCCATCTCGTAATCAATTCCCCTGCCAACAACAATGCCAATAGCTTTAATTCTTGATAAATGGCAGGCATAAAACTGAGCTATTATGCTGCTAAAAGAAATTTAATTAAGGGTGAACAGAAGGGATTCATCGCTTGGCAGTGTAGCTGTTAAAAGTCGACTGGTCATCTGTCGCAGCACTCTCCAAACTATCAAGCTGCAACAAGGTCTTTTACCACCACATACCAGCACACTCTTCATATAGAGTCCCCCTGCTGCCTTCTCCTCACCTCATCCAGGGCCCATTCTCTCTTCTTCTTCTTCTTCTTGCATCTTCCTCGGCTGCTCCCCCTTCATTGGCTCTCAACCACTTAACTTAACCAGCCACACCTGCACCTTATCTACATCGGCCAACCCCCCCCCCCAAGCCAACCCACAGTTGTATGTTATCAATGCTAATTAACCCAGGTTCATTCCACTACAGTCATCCAACTCCCATCAATAGCCTTTCAGCTCCTGCCGCAGCTCACAGCTTGTGCCGGTAACAGCAGGTCCCTGGACACCCGCTGTGTCAGTCCCCGCTCCCAAAACCCAGCCTGTTCCCATCATGCAGCTCAGTGCCTCTCGTTGCTGCACAGCCAAGCAGGTCTCCATCCGCTGCAGCATACACCCCCGCCCCAGCATCCCTCCTTGCCCCCTACATTGGGACATCCCAGCACTGGGGACTCGGTGTCACCCACAACCAGTGACAGCCACCTCCAGCCCCTCCTGCGGCCGCAGCTCCATCACCCCATCCCCTGTATCTGCACCGAAGGGATTTTTGTCTAAGTTTTTAATTTCGGGTGGCCTTTTCTTTGGGACAGCCACTTATTCATGTCTGATTATCTTTCTTAATGTATCTGTGACATAATCAGGGTTTCCTCCGCACACACAGGAAGACTTCCTTCATCAGTTATTAGATTTCAGCCCCCGAAGAGCAAATTAGGGGACATGAATATGCAAATCTAATGCTTCTAAACTGATAGCACCAGCGCTTCCTCCGGAGGGGATCAAAGCTGCAGTGACATTTGGCTTCCAACTCTTGGCATTTTGGCAGTGGAGTTTTACACTTTCTTTAATTTGTTCTTTGCACTAGAGAGAGCTAAAAATAAAGCTTCCACAAAAGGTTCTTTTTGCTCACTTGCTTGCATTTTGTTTTGCTTTTTGTAAAGAATATTTGCATTGCATTGACAAAGCTGTCCAGCTTTTGGCCAGAGGGGCTGGCGTTTTCCCAGCCCCACTTAGGTGCTGTCCCGGGCGATGCTGTGCCCAGTCCCCGTTTAAAGCTGCGGAGGGCGGTGACATAAGCACGGCTGCCACGGCGAGATGATTTAGCGTGAGGGACAGCTTGAGGATGTGCTGGATGGCAGGAACGGCACGGCATCGCAGATGGCTTCAATTTGGGCTGTAACTTCCCTGAACAAGCCATTTCCCCCCTTCAAGCTTTTCCAATCCCACCCCTGGGAATCCTGTGGCAGAGCAAGCGAAGTCAATTGAAAGAGCTGCTGGCTCGGCTCCCCGTCCGGGGCTTGCTTTGCCAGCACACCCTCCGCAGCCCACGCCGGGCAGGCCTTGGGAGGTGCTGGTATCTAACACGGGAGCGTTAGCTCGACAGCCGACATGATTTTGCCCACTCCGACTTCTAGACCAAGGTTTTTAAAACAGTGTCGCTCTGCGGTGGTTTCTTCCCACCTGTCAATGCTGGCACAAGCTGCCGGTGCGGTGCCGGGACATACCCCCAGGCAAGGCAGTGGGATCAGTGCCAGCATGGCACCCGCTGCCTCGCATCCCTCCTGGCCATGGTGCCCCTCCAGTGGGGAAACAAGGACCTCCAGGGGGTAACAAACAAGGGAACCTTGTCAGGAAGGGGAAGGGGGGGGCAAAAAAAAAAAAAAAAAAAAAGAAGAATGTTCAGTTCTGCACATCGAGAGAGTGGGATATTTTTAACAAAGACTCCATTAACTGCCAGCAGGATTTTGTAATTTTTTTTTTCTTAGTGTGCAAAATGCTTGGGGAGCTTCAAATGGCACTTGGTGGCAGCTTGGCTCCTCCACTCCCATCTGTGCAATGCTGCTTTCAAATTACCAGCTCTGCCGGAGCAGCCCCCACCCCGCCGACCCCCCCAGCTCCCCTCCCAAGCCCCCCGCTCCCTCCCTTCTGCTTGGGCTTTTGGGTCTGCTTGGCTGGTTCTGCACACCCAGCCGGGGGCTCTGGGTGCCTCTGCAGCTGCCTGGCGTGGCGGCACGCAGGGCTGGGGGGGAGGCAGGCAGCCTCACCGCCCCGTTAGCACTTTCAAAAAGAAAAACACCCTTTTTTGCACCTTCAGAAAAGAAAACCACCCTCTCTGCATCCTGGCCTGGCTGGAAACAAGGTCAGTGCCACCGGGACAGTCATCAGCGCAGTCACCACGAGCAACCAGAATTGGGGTCTTCCCCTGCCAGGGGGGGTCAAAAGCGAGCACAAGCAGTGAAATGAGTCCCACTGCAATTAATGGCGACCCCAGGCAGGCCAGGGGGAAGGTGATGGATGCAGGGGAGCCAAGGGGGGTGAGCCACACTGCGTACCTCACCCTCCGCTCTCAGGGACAGTTCAGGGGAATTGCTGAGCACCAGAAAAAGAGGCAAAAAATTGCCAAACCTCTTTTCTTTAAATTATATGGTGCTTCAGGAGATTAAAGATTCCCCAGAAGCCAGCAGCCCCCAGGTTATCAGTCTCTAGGAGGAAACAGGAGCTCACAGGAGCTGTGCTGTAGATGTTTGCAGAGCATCGGTGGTAATGCATTTCATCATTCTTTGCTGCAGATTGGAATAAGACAGCCTTTCCATGTGGAAGGAGAGCTGATATTTCACGGGAAATGGGTATTTGCGAAAGCATCAGACAAACCAGCAGAAAACCTCTGGACACAGTGTTGCAAATCTCTGGAAAAGCGTTTTTGCACACATTCACAGTGAATAGCCCAGAGATGCTGAAGCACTTGCAGGATCCAGACCCACTCCTGGCGTTGCTGCATCCCACACTCCATCACACGGGAGCTGCCACCAGCAGATGCGTGGGCCCAAGTGGCTTTTCCTTGCCTCACAGTGATTTTTATCACAGCATGCATCTCTTCACAGAGAGCTCATGCTGACTTCTGAGGTCAGAACTAGTCGCTGTCTGTCAAGGCACATACATTCCCAGTAGATCTTTGGCAATGTGCGTGCAAACGGGAGGATTCCCCACACTTCCCAGGAAGGGCTGCACGCTTTGCATCTCACCTCCACCAAAGCATCCATCCCAGCCCCGCACCCACGCCCAGCACTACTGCTGCAGGCAGCTGCATGTGGAAGGTGCCTTCCCCTCCTTCCCTTGCCTGCACTCATTAATGATGCACCGCAAATGAAAGCTAGCGTGGCGCGCTCTTTTTATATCTAATCACGACAAGGAGAATTATAGCTGCTCAGAAACAAATATTTATGCTTTCTCTGGATGGCTTTCCAGGTCCTCGCAGTCAGCAACCATGGAGGCAAGGCACAAGGCTGGCTGACACTTATTTGGATGGAGGACAATGTGTCCCTGGCCTGGAGATGACCACATGCCGATCCATCTTCCGCACTTAGATATATAGAATTAAAACCAAGAAGCCCCGTGCATTGCAGAGGATCAATAAAACAAGAAGAGATGTGTTCCCGCTTGCCACATGCGTGAGCCCACCGGGTTTCCATCCTTGCAGCTGACCGTGCAGCCCCCCATAACCCAGTCCCCCATAACGCAGCCGACTGTCACCACCAGCACCCACGTGCCAGGCTCAAGAAAGCACCGGTGCCAGGGGTGCTCGGCTGGCAGAGGGCTCTGCACCGTTTGCATCCCACATCCCTTCACAGCATCCTCATCCAGGGGGACTGCTGGGGTCATTCATCAGTAAATACTGGGAATAAGGGTGGGAATGATGAGGAACTCCACTGAATTCCCTGCCAGAAGCAGCTGTTGGTTTCTCTACCACCACCCAGGGCTGTAAATGCCCTTGGCTGGCTTTCACCTCAATCTGTGCCAGCCCAGCCTCTGCTAATAAGTAATTAGGAGATAATTAACATTTGTAGCATACAGTGGGAAACATCTGGGCCTGATAACATATAAGGAGCCTTCAAGGGTGATTAATGGGGTCCAGAGGAAGAAGAGCTGTGGGTGGTTCAGCAGAGTGTTGTGCTGGTGGAGATGGGCTGGGGACTGCTGAGAGAGCCCAGAGGGAGCTCCAGGGATGGATGGGGATGCTTCTTCCTGAGCTAGAGTGGGAAAGCAGCATTGTGCCCCAGGAAGAGGGTTTCTCAGTCAGAAGCCGATTACTCGGAAGCAACCCAGAGGAAAACCAGAGGGCATTTGGTGAAGCTGGAATTCATTTTGTATGACTCCTACTTAATTAAGTACTTCATTTGCTTAACCTTGTGCAGTTAGTCACTTCTGTCATCATGAAATTCAGCCATGTGCAAACAGTTAGCAAAAATAACACACATAACTCAAACTTATGTTTGTTGTAAAAATGGTTTTACACGATGCGGTTAAGCGGGTCTGACATACAGCCCGGAACCATCCTTCCTTCCCCTTTAAAAAGAGGGATAAATCTCTGCATTGATTTCTGGGGAAATTATTTTAGATTTTTGCTTGGCTCCATCATCTCCTCTTTGACAGATTTGCCTTTCTGATCACTTTGCTGTGCAGCTCTGCAGCGGAGGGGGAGCCAGTGGGCTCCCCACAACCAGTCACACATTTATTTCCCTGTAAATTAGCAAAAGGCCAAGGTGAGGGGTCCTGAAGGCTTAATGTAATCTTATTAAACCTTTCCCTTGCTCTCAAAGGTTACCTGTGTTCAGGTCTCTCCAGCCTTTTAACTAGCAGCATGTGTGTCGCATAATGAAGCAGCCAAAAATACATATGTGCGCATACAGATACATATTTTTAGGCTCTGACCTTCTGCAGCTTGCTGCTGTCCTCCTCATGTGACACCAGGAGAAATATCCCCGGTGACACTCGGTGGCCGCTTGCGAGGGGCCTGCGAGCAAGCCGTGCCGCACTGTGCCACACGGGCTCGCTGCCTGTCGGGCAGACGGTGCAGCCAGGAGGGTTTAGCGCTGTAGGATGCTTGGCAAACCCAGCTGACATTTCCCAGTGTGACATTAACAAAGGTGGGCTTGAGCGATGAAAGCAGCTCCAGAGGCGCCGGGGGAGAAGCTGGAACATCCCTGAGGAGGGGGACTCTGAGGTCCGGCGGATCCTGCCCTGTTTTTTCTTTTCTTACCCACCACGGAGCAGTGCTTAAAACTGCAGCAGCAGTCCCCGGGCTCACCACCACCCAGCAGTGTGCAGGCGAGCAGCCTTGCTCCAGCCTGGCATTTCTAGGGCACCCACATCCACAGCAGCTTGAGCAGCAGCTGCCAACAGACTCGCCGTCTCACAGACTGACGCTGCAGCCGAGCCCTCCCGTGGGCCCCAGCGTGGGGAAAAGCATCCTCACGGGCAGCAGCCTTTCACCAACATCTGAAAGTTTCAGAGGCGTTTGCAAAGTTTTAATTTCTTAAGCACGAGCAGGTCCGGTTTGCCAGCCTCTATGCCACCCCTGGGCGGCTGCAGCATCGCTGCTGAGCCTGGAGGTTGGGGGGTTATTTCCAGGCAGCTAAATGCCAGCTGCTGGTGGTCCCTGGGACAGCTCGCCCTCGGATGTACTCACCATGGGAAGCTTGTTTGACCATGCTCCAAGAGGCTCCAGGAAGCAGCTGAGCCTGGGATTCCCCCCGGGATGCGCAGACGGGGTTGTGTAGAGAGCTTCACAGGCATCGTGGCCTCCAGCACATGTCACTCCAGCATGGCAAGTGCTGGAGGCCACGATGCCTGTGAAGCTCTCCACAGGGTTGCATGCTGCACAGGGGAGCCGCTGCTCTGAATCCCCTCGTTAACAATATTAGCAAAGAGCAACAGAACTCCCCATGCTCTCATCTCCTCTTCTGCCCGCGGACCTGCGCGGCTGCACGCTCCCATCTCCAGGAGCATGCACGCTTGTTTCTTATGGTGGAGGAAGAACTATTCGAAGTGCCTATAAATACCCAGGAAGGTAAATGCATTAACCTTATCTTGATCCCACAGTGTAATTACATAAAGCCTGGCTCCCAAGTAAATTAGTACATTAATAACAATTTTGTTCCTGTAATTACCATAATTTCTTAGATCTCACAGCTATTTGCTAATTCAGCCACACGTGGAAGGGTATTTCCACTGCCAAACCATGCTGCTGCCTGCGATGGCCCAGCCTTGGCCAAACAGCTCTGTACAATGCTCAGAAAACTTATTTTCAGATTACGAGGAGTATTAATGGTTTAAATAAAGGTGCAGCACATGTGCACGAAGGAGCTGCCCTGCGCAGGATGCACCACTGTGGAGCGAGGTGCCCAGAAAGGGGAGACGGGCAGTGACAAGGAAGCACACAGCCAGGGCAGAAGATGATGTTTTTCACAAGGAGCAGGCACAGGTCGCAAGGAGAGGTCCTGGGAGCTTCTTTTCGGACTGCCCAGAGAGAAACCCGTGTTCACCAAGCTATTCCTAAGCCCCCTCCCACTCACATACGGCTCCTGGTGGGGGTGGGTGCCAAGCCCAGCTCCTTGCAGGCAACACAGAGGAGCTGCAGTGGATCCAGCACATCAGGACCAAAGGCACCGGGTCCACCCATGGCAGCACACAGCAAACGTGGCTGCAGAGCCGCTGGATGCTCACAGACCCCTGGACCCCTCCACGGGCCAACCCTGGGAGGATGCCTCTCCATCGACTCCAGAGGAGGCAGGAGCATCCACTCAGATCTCCATGGAAACCTGCACGAGCAGCAGGGAAGGCTTTCATTTGAAGTGCTGATTTGGCTGAGGCCCTGGGAGAAATCGGCAGGAGATGAGCTGCATTAAGAAGCAGCAGGGGTGGGATGTTTCTCCGAAAATGGGTGCCAAAAGGGTATCTGATACCATTAGGCTTGAAAACCTGCTTCCGAAAGGCAGGGAGCCGAGCTGGGTGAGCCCATCACAGCAAAGGATTTATTTAATTCATTTGGCCCCTTTTCTCTCTGCTCAAATTATCCATGAAAAGACTTTGATTTTTTTTTTCCCTGAATTTGTTCATTAATTTGAAGTGAAGGGGCAGATGGTTTGTGCAGGCAGAGCTCAGCGCATCCTCCAGCAGGCGTCCTGGGTAAAGGCAGACCCCACCACCATCCCTGTGCTGCAGGGACCTCAGCCACCAGCTCATTAGCTGGGTGAAACACTCCAGGTTTGCAAAACATGTTCTCCAGAAATATGCAGGGCTCTAGTTTGGGGGCAGGTATTCCAGGGCCAAAATGCCAGCACTGGTTGCACCACGCTCTTGCACCATCAATAGCTTGTGGGGCTCGCCCAGGGGGAGATGAGGCACCAGATTCATTATTTCCTATTTGCTGGTGTTGGAGTTGTTAATCATCAACAGTTAACTGGGATGGGATGGGATGGCATGGCATGGCATGGCATGGCATGGGATGGCATGGCATGGGATGAGGAGCCGCACAGACCCAGAGCCCAGGGCTGAAAAGTGAATGTTCAAGCACCCATCACTCAGGCTCGTACCTAGCAGCACTGGAATTATCCCTCAGTGGCAGATGTAAATGTTAGCCTCCTTCCCAAGGGGAGTCTAAACCTGTGCTGAGGGCAGAGGATGGACTTTTATGACCAATTCTCTTTTCCAGCCTTTCTCCAGCAATACAAAGTATTCCCAAAACCCTGGGTGACGCCATGTCAGATGCTAAGAGGTGACTCACCAGAAATTTTAAGAACTTCCCAGCTGTAAAAGCAAAGCCCGGGCCATCTGGCACATAGTGAATAACTGTGCTGTAAGTCCGGGTAGGAAGGGCAGTCCCTGCTCCTCCAGCTGCCCCCACAGCCCTGCAGCAGGTTTTCTCCTGGGCTGCTATTGTCGGAGATGCATCCCCCAGGTGATTTGCAGAGGGCTGGTTGTCAGCAGATTTGTGGGTCTGGCCTTTCTCGAGAAAGAACACAACTTTCTTTAGGGAGAAAATACAAAGCCTGGAAGTATAAAATGTTCCATCATACACGGAGCTGCACAGCAAAACTAGCAGAGATCTGGCCTAGCCCTCTGGCATCCCCTGTTCCCATCTCCCACACCACACATATTTTGGAGATAAACAGAAGGCCATAGCCTCCGAGGCTTTTATTCCAGGACTTTTCATTTAATTTAATTATGGAAGTATGTTTCCCCTGAGATAAGATCTGTGTGACATTTGATAAGCCGTACCTCCTGGCATAGTCCACTCCTCACGCACCAGCTACCAGCTGAATAGATTTGCAGAAACGAATAAACGGGTCTGATTGCAGGAGGCAAAACCAACATCCCTGGGAGGAGTCTTGGGAAAGCTCCATCGAACATCTCATGGATGAGCAAGGGGGTGGCAAGCCGGAGGAAAGCAGGACGTGAACTGAATGCTAATCTGGGCTGGAAAGCGGGGAATGGTTGTCAGCACTCGGCTCGTTGTGTCCCTAAAAGCAATTACTCTCCAGGTGTGAATGTGGGTCTGCGCTCTGCTGGACCTGTTCTGGGGACCTCCATGCTGGACTCCCACCAACCTGCTGAATGATCCAGTCTCAATCCCATGACCAGTCCATCTCCATCCCGCAGGAGCTGCTGCAGGAGCGGGAGCAACATCGCCAGAGGTGCCTTCCATTGCCTACAGCACCCCCCCCCAGTTGATTTAAAGCCTTTAACAGTGTTTGGAAATAACAAGTAAACACTCCGTGCTGTTGACCTTCGCTAAGGTGGACGCTGCTTCCCACCTTTGCAGAATAAATTAATTGGTGAATGAACAAAAAGCCTCTGCTCTTCAACAAATGTCAAGCCTGGGACAGAAAGAAGGGAAATGATTTAAAAGCAACCGGCAGTTCACAAATGCTACAACTTTCTCACTATATGGCTGTGGATTTTATTAAAAACTAATCTGCATTTAAGCATTGGTCTACTGCACAGGGCAGGCTGGGGTGGAGAGGCCCCAGCTCCTTCACCTGATGGCTGCAGAAAGTCCCATCAAAGACCTGAGAAAACCTTTGAGCACTGCAAAGTTGCCCTGGCTCAACTTTATAAACCCAGGCAGGACACGCCAGGCAGGGAAGCGGCCGACACTTCTCACGCTGAATTTTGATGTGTATTTGTGAGCAGGGTCCCCAGCCAAGCATCCCCTCACCACAGGTCTGGCTGCTGCAGCCCAGGCAAAGGCCACCACTGTGCTACTTGACCTCAGAGCCCAAAGGGATGGCTCCCATCACCCTCTTCCCAACAGGACCTGATTAGATAGTGAAGATGGGTTTTGAAAGTGCCCTTCACATCTCATCCATCCCAGCTGAATGGGAGTGCGGCAGCCGCAGCTCGGAGGCTTTTCATCTCTTCTGCCAGTCCTCCTTTCTGCGGGAGATGCTAATAACATGCATTTCCTACAGCCATTGTTTCACTTATGGAACCTTCAGCCTGGTTTTGATTGAGTGCACTTAATATAGTTGCTCCTGTTGTAGAAAGGATTTTGCGCCTGGTATTTGACAGCCTTGATCTCAAAGAAATCCATTAAGGCCAGCTTTATCTCTGGGTTCTGTAACCACTAAATCGGTTTTTTATCAAGTCGGTGGTACGCTTTCAGGAAGGTGCGTGGGAGAAATGGGGAATAAACCTCCCAAACTCCAGTGCTGGGACTGCTGAGCTGTATTGGGCTACACATTAATAACCAAAAGGAGGGTTTTCTCTGCAGAAGAACATCTGACACGTCACAGGTGAAATACAGGGCTGGAACTTCCAGGGGACAAGAAGTGAAACTGGCCTAATAAATAGTCCTTAGCACATTCCCTCTGGAAGGCAAGCACTGGGAATCATGTCTGCCTTCGGACACTGCACATCCACTGGTCCCAGTACCAGCAGCCACAGGGACTCCAAGTTCACATCCTGTTGGAAACACCTTTTCTTCCTTCCCAGAGAGGAGAATCAATGATCCTTGAAGAGAAAACTTTTAAAAGAAAGCTTTTTCTAGAAGACAAGGCACTGGGACCTTCCCTGGGGCGAGGTGGAGCTGGGCACTGGGCACAGCCCGAGCTGTGCGGGAAAGCCGGGATGTTGTCCCTGTGCCACAGCCAGTGGATCTTTGTTTTTCACGTTTTCCTCTGGAAAACCATCCCAAGGAAGGAGAGGGCAGAGTCCATGCTCAGTTTGGCTGACTTGCCAGTAAGCCCAGAGGAGCCCACACCACCCCAGGAGAGCCCACTGCCCAGCTGCACGAGGCACTGCCACCTCCGGAGTAATTTGCTTGTCTTAAAGTTAATATATCATTACTACTGGCAACTATTTCTTCTCCATGAAGCCCAGTCCCTGGAGTAAACTACTATAGGTTTTCCAAAACGCTTTCTCTAGTAAGGAGTGAAGTGAGTCAAGGTGTGCTGGAGGCAAGGCACACTGCTGGCGTGCAGCCGCTTGACACGGGGCCAGGAGCAGGAGCAGGTGGGGCTGGAAAGTGTCGCTTGTCCCACTGATGGTCTGAGAACATCAAGGTGAGCTTTGGCAATGCTGCCCAGCGGCTCCCACGCTTTCTCCTCACTTTCTGGCACATTTTCCCTCAGCCCTTGCAGTCAGAGACACCGTCCCTGAGGAGGGCAATGGGAGAGCTGGCAGCCCAGGGGATGCTCTGCCTTCATCTGAGCTGCAGAGCCAGGGGGGCTGGGGGCTTCTCGGCCGGTTCTGCTGCTGCTGCAGTTTCTCCTCTGAGGGCAGACGGGGCCCAGGGAGGGCATTTGGCTTCCCTTGGGTGAAATGTGCGGTTAAATTAAGAAAGGAAGAGATGTGTGGTGCTTGGAACCTGAGAGCAAGTGCCAAGCCCGCAGCCAGAGAAAGTTTGTGCAACCGCGTCAAAGGTGGCTGGAGAAACAACAAACTTGTCGCATCTGCACGTAACAGATACACGATGCTTTGTGTTGCACACATCAAAGTGAGCAGTGCGGCACTCTGAAAGGCAGAAAAAGTACCTGGCACTGACAACCCAGCCCATGGCTCCTGCACAGCCGCCGGCAGCCGCCACTAGCCCAGCAGTGGCCACGGCATGCTGTGTCCCACCGCCCAGCACACAGCCAGCAGGCTGAGTTACCCTGTGTGTGCCGAAAACAAAAACTAATAAATTCATCTCAGGTGAATCAAAGTGTTTCATTTAGATTTTGACCTTTCAAAAGTAAATGAATAATGGATTTCAAAATAAAAACTCATTTTGGACTTGAGAATCAAAAAATTTCCAGCTGGAAATGCCAGGGTGACACATTATAAGACCAAAGTTTTCTGATTCCTCAGGTGGAAAGAGCGCTGGGAGCAGCCCCTGTCCCTAAAGAGCAGACTCAGTGTTGCAGAGCTGTCTGCAGCTCTTGGCAGGGACGTGGCTTGGAGGGCACCCGCATCCCAAAAGGCCGCGGCTGTGCAATCACAGCAATGCAACAAGGGGAAAAAAAATTAAAAACAATTTATCAAAAGATTTTTTTTTTTGAGGCTCACTCTCACAGATTTCCCTGGGTGTTAAAGTCAGCACACTGCTCCTGTAAACCTCAGTGCCAGCAGCCATGGACTGCTGGGTTTTTTCTGCCCTCCTCCTCCAGCCCCACCAGGATCCTTAGGGAATTTTTAAGGAGCCGATGGAGCGGTGGCTTTCCCCGGTGCTGTTGTTGCACAGCATCAGCCTGCTGGTCACCCTGGGCTCCGGCAGCACTGCCAGCCATGCTCAGTACCCGGCGCAGAGACCGTACACCAATAAATTCATAGTATAACCATCCCTCCATGTGCCAGTGGTTAATTGATAATGAAATTGTGTTCCGGGATGTAATTGCTTGGAGGAGCCCTAGGCCCTGCAGCAGGCCAGTGTGGTTGGCACAGGGTTTTTGCCAGCCTCGAGGCCGGGTGATGGGCTGGTCGTGCCTGCGCAGCCCCAGGGTTCAAGCACTCTGCAAAGGGACTCACTCAGGAGCGGGCCAATGCCAGCCAAAAAGTGATGCACAGCTCTGCCAGTGGGATGCTGTGTCTACTGTAAGATGCCACACCATGTCGGGGGGACAGCACCGGGTGCCTTCCCACCCCCTGCCACTGCTCAGGGTGACACGGCCACCCTCCGCCCTGGCCAAGCCTCACCGGCAGGTTGCAAAAGTGTTTGCTTGATGCTGCAGTCTCGCTTTCAAACACGTCTATTGACTTTCAACTTGGCAGAGACTCTAAATACTCATTTTAGCTAATAAAGATACCCGGTAATGTCGTACTGCAAGGCTGGCGAGCTCCCAGTAAATATTATGGTGAGCCTTTGTTTAATTAGAGGTTTCTCAGGCAGACGCAAGTTTGTCCTCATAATGGAAAAATAAGCTGGGTTTCAAAGTTTGGGCTCGAGGCGCACCCTGCTGAGGCTTGGGCACCTCGGGAGCTGGCTGCCAAAAGGGCACGTCGCTGGTGCAGGAGTTTTTGCATCCAAGTCCCTTTTTTCTTTTTCTTTTTTTTTTTTTTTTGGTTAATTTATTTTCTCATTTCTAGCTGCTATTTTTAGTGGCCCCTCCCTGCCCTGGGCAGATATACCTGCTCTTCGAATTCCTCTGCCGCTGTTCTGGCAATGCCTCCTGTCTCTGAAAACTGGGCATAACCTCCAGTGCCAAGGGCTGGGGATGT
Organism: Falco naumanni; assembly: GCF_017639655.2. Lineage (NCBI taxonomy): Eukaryota > Metazoa > Chordata > Aves > Falconiformes > Falconidae > Falco > Falco naumanni. Next base: position 16,079,294 of record NC_054056.1, read on the forward strand.
GGTGGTGCCAGCACTGGTGAGCCGGTGCAGCTCCGGGGGGAAGGCAGCACGGGCAGCCACGTGCAAGCGTCAGGCAGGGCTTTCTGCCTGCTCCTGCCTCCCCTAGGTTCCCAGCGCAGGTCTGGAGAGGCTGTTTGTTCTGAGGATCAGTAAAGTTCAGCCACCGCAGCAGCGCACCAATGATGACTCCTGTCTGGGTAGGCAAATAAATTTTGATGGGTTTTCCATCCACCCTGCTCAGGATGGGAAATGCCAGCACTGGCTGGGCAAAGCTCACGGAGAGCCAGCAGCCCACGGAGGCTGCAGGAGCAGGAGCCATCCCAGTGCAACTGCCCCAGTCACCTCCCCGCAGCACATCCACAGCTGGGGAGGGCAGAGGAAGGCACCGGGGCAGCAGTGCAGTGGCGCACATGCCGGCATCCCTCAAGGCTCCCAGCATCGCTCCAAGGCAAGGGAAGCCCACGTCCTGCGGCGCTGGGCAGCCAGGCCAAGCGACAGCTACGACCCCACCAGGATACCGGTGCCTGGAGAGGCAAAGCACAAATGGAATCAAACCGAGCTGTGGAAAGCCTTCAAAGCGCCTGGCAGCGATCCTGCCTTCGCCTCCAGCCAATTCAGCAACCCACCCCTGACCCCTGCCAAACGAATTCCATTAAAGAGCTGCTGTTCGATCAATTAAAGAGCCGCAAGTGTTTGATCTCCTTTCCCCAGGAAAACACCGCAGTCACGATGCTGCGGGCAGCAGGGAAAGGCAGCCCCTCACCAGGTCTCTCCCAGGACCTGTCCCCTGTGGGCTGTGCTGCCTTGGGAACCCAGCTGGCCCCACCAGCACCAGTGCTCACCAGCTGCCCCAGAGCTCAGGCAGATTTAAGAGACATGGGGTTGCCTGCCTGAGAGCATCGGCGAGGCAAAGGCAGCGATGCTCCGGTCCCCGAACACTCCCACCTGCTCTGAGAGGGCAAAGCACTCCCGAGAGTTACCAAAACCACAGAAAGCGTTTCCCAGTCTTTTCTTCCCTGTGTGCTTCGGTGATGAGATGTGAGCCAAGATTTTTAGGGTGAATTAATTATATTGTTACCGGAATCGAATTTTCTTCCTGACCTGAATGAAATGGGAAGAGAAGTTGCATGCTAGGCACACCATGCTACAAGCATAGTGTCATTAACGGGGACAACTTCGTTAACAAGTGTGAACCCAAGAAGTGGCTCTGCCCCAGCTTCTTGTCCCTGGCAGAGCCAGGCAGCAGGCACTGCTCCTGTGCCTGCCCCATGCTCTAGCAGCAGCAGCTCCAGCATTTCCAAGGGCCGTGGCTTCAATGCCAAGCAGCACCGCACACAGCGCTCGCTGCATGCCCCACACCTCTGCGGAGGCTCTTTGCACTCTGGCAGGACAGGGTCTTGCCCCCCAAGGCCCCCTGCTCATGGGGCTGCCCCTCTGCAGACCCCACCACGCCGTGCCGACAGACCTGCTCAGATCAACCACTGCGGTTTGCTTACGTTCAAAGAAAGGAAACAGTTTAATTAAAGCTAATGTAGTGAAAACAATTTAATAGGCACCAGCAGGGCAAATGAATGCCCTACAAAGATTTACGGGACTGTCCGTGCTGTAGGAAAGATATTCCGGGCTGGAGGAGGTAGCGTGGCTCTCACCTGCGCTCCCTCCCTGGACATACAGGGGAGAAGGGGAAACCCCAGGCTGTGCCGCTGCCTCGCCCCAACTGGCTCCTGCTTTCTTGCACTCCACTTACAGTCTGCAGCTAAATATAGGCGCCTGTGTAAATAATCCAGCCACCTCATTACACCTCCATCATCTGCAACAAAGCCACTAGCACTTATCTAGGCTGGCCGGCAGACAGCTCAGACCCGCTTCATCACAGCTCTGTGGGAGCTTTTCCCACGTACCCTTACACCACTCAGAAGTGACAAATTCTCACACAGGTTTCCTAAACCAGTGCTGTCAGGGGCTTGCAGCACCACAAAGGAGGAGCAGCCACAGGTGTCCAGGTCCCTCTCGAAGGCACCGGGACACAAGACATCTCTGTTTCCTAATGAGAAAATCTTTTTCAGCTTTCCTTAACAGTCTCATCAGTTCTGCAGATTTTGGGTCAAAGCCACGGCACAGCTTTGGGGGAGCAGGCAGCACACTGCCTGCACGGCTGCTGCCCACCGCACCGTACATATTTTGGTGAGCAAGAGCCACGGGCTGCAGCGGCCGGTCACGTTTCACGGCAGCGTGGCTGCCGAGCTGCCGGCTCAGCTCGAGTCCCCCCGTCAGCATTCCCTGCCCGCCGGCACATCGCTCACTGGCGGCTGTGAACGCCTGGCACTCAAGCCGTCTCATCTGTCGCGGCGGAGGGTACAGCACCAGCTCATTCATAAGCCTCAAGAAATATCGTTGTGTGAAAACATAATGAAAATTATTCAGCTAATCTACTTTAATAACCCAACTTAGGGGCCTCTCTGTGCTGCAGACAGCATAATCATTTTTAAAATATTAGCTGTCATTTCCAATCAGGCCTTGGGAGGCAGAGGAACTCGGCACACTGCTTCAGTGGGGCTACTAATTCTCCAGCTTCAGACCCACAAAGAGGGGGCACAAGTCCCCTGGGAGCAGTGGGCTGCCCACCGGGCCTCTGCTCACCGCTCAGCCACAGCAGCAGAGGGGCACAGTGAGGGGCAGGGACCCCCCAGCCACCCCCACGGCTGACACCCCCCTTTGCCTGCCTCAGCTCCCTTTTTTCTCACCTCTCTGGGTTTTTCCCCTCCATACAGTGATCCTAATATATCACAGCGTGAGCGAACAGCTATAGATGTGCTGTGAACTGGTGAGGAATGGGGGGAGCCTTTTAGCACCCAACACGCAAGATCACAACACATGGGGATGGGGCTGTCAACCCTCACCCCCCGGGGCATCAGCCCGCACCTTATTTTCCCATCATTCCCCTCCGCCTTCCCTGCCTGGACACCCAGATGCTCCATGGAACTGGGAGAGGACACAGGGGACGCCCAGTGCTCCCCACCACAGGACTGACAGCAGCACAACGGTGGGAAGGGTGAGCCCAGCCCTCGTCTGCACAGGATGGGGACGCAGAGTGTTTCCACCTCCCACAGACAAAACCGCTGCCTCACTCTGCCAGTTCTGCGCAGCAAGTTTAACTTTATAAGGATGAGCAAAAAGTATCAAAAAAGCCAGAAAACTGCTGCGGTGTGTACAAAACTCAATGTATAACATAAAATACTTCAACAATATTCTGCAGAATCAGATCTGCAGACTTTTGAAGATGCCAACATGCCTAAAATACAGTAATGCTTAACAAAAATAAAGACAACCTGCAGCCACAACGTGTGGTAACAAATACGTCTGCTCTCCCCAGTTTGTGCTGACGGAGCCGTGTGGCAGCGCCCGCACACATGGCAATGGCCCAGGACCCCAGCAGACAGTGAGACCTCCCGGCTTGGTGACTACGAGGGGACCAGGGCCACAATGCCCTGTTAGAGAGACATGGGCATCTCCGAGGCAGCACTACCTGGGGCGTAGCGGTGGCCGGCACAGAAGCCAGCTGCTTTGCTGCAGTAGGTGGGTAGCCTCACCGGTAGAGGACCTTCACACAGAAGGTCTCCTCATTCTTGTCCTCACGATCATTGATGTGAATCAGGATCTCCTCCTCACCTGTGCTCTGGCTAGGGGCGAAGCGCAAGCCGATGGTGTACACCTCCCCGCCGGCAACCTGCAGGACAACAGGTGGGAGGAGAGGCAGCGGGACCAGCAAGGACCCCTCAGCCTGCCCTCCCTCCCCAGCTTCCCAAGGCAGCACACCCGGCATCCACTGAGCACCACGCCACACATCGCGTGTTGCAGCCGCGTGAAGGCAGGGGTCTGGCAAGGGGGCAGAGGCGGCAGGACGTACCTCAAAGGAGTCCTCCTTGAACTGCAGGAGGTCAGGTCTGTTGGTGTACAAGAAGTAGAGTCGGGGCGAGGGGTAGGGGTTGGTGTAGGTGATGCACTTGTTGCAGCCTCTCCCGCCTCCCACGGGGAGCGAGATCTCGAACGCCTGCAGGTCAAGCACCAGCCATAGCAGAAGCGGCACAGACAGAGGGAACAACAGGCGCTTCCCCACATCAACTACGGAGAATTGCCTCTCACACCGACACACCGCGAGGGGAGTTTTGGGGACACACTGCCTTATGTCTCCTCCTCTCCCCTTTCTCCACCTTACATTCGAACTCTGCCAGCAGGTACAAAGAAAGCACCTTTGAGCAAAAGCCACCTTCTCACACTGCTGCTGGCACCAATGCGCTCACAGAAGTAATTACGAGCCCAAGCAACAAAGGGCCGGGGGAGCAGCTGGGACCGGCCAGCTCATTCTCCAGCTAATTAATGGACATCCACAGGGAGAGCCATGGCACTCGCTCAGGTAACACCCTGCAGCACCGGAGGCAGGCTGGCACTTGGCAGAACACTAAGGCATCAGCTTAAATGCCAATCCAAACTTCCCCCTGTACCGAGGGTTTCAGGAAAATGTTTTTAAAAGGAATGCATCAGCTGGGAAATGTAATTTTCCATCTTGGAGGCAAGGCCTCTGCCAGCACAGTGCTACCAGAAAGCAGCATGCTGTAGCTTTAATTTCACAATAAGGGATACTTTGGAGTGGCACTTCTCAGCATGGGACTGCCTTCAAAAGAGCAAAAGGTGTTTTACCACGGTCTTCTGCAAGACTACTCAAGCACCCGAGGGCTAAGTCTGTGCTCAGGGCAGCAAAGACCAAAAAACCCATGGATGGAAAAAGAAGCAGCAGCACGGTACAGCCCTGGGTTACTGGCTGGACTGTGACCACTGGTCCAGCACCATCACGGCCTATTCCCCGCACGACAGCCACCGTACCTTGGAGATGAGGGGCTGCCTGCAGGACAGGCAGAGCAGCCAGGATGACAGCAGCTGGTGGGACTCCACATCCACCAGATTGAGGTAGATGAACCTGTTGCCAGCCCGCCGAGGCCTCACGCCGATGTACAGGTCCTGGATGCCGTTGGCAAGGAGAGCGAAGGCTCCATCTGGATCCAGCTGCAAAAACCAACACCAGGAGCTGCAGCCACCCCTGCGATGTCCAGCTTGGAGCATAAACTATACCCAGCTGCTCTTAAAAACCCGTGCACCTATGCCACGGCTGCTGAATCCCACCTACACGAATACACCGGGATTGGCTTCCTATCAGGAAGGGTAACAGCCTCTTGCTCAGGGAGAGCCAGCTACCCCCCAGCCCTCCCCTCCCCTTGCAGGCTTCATTCGGGGAGACTTTCGCTTTTGTTTACGTGACAGCGATGGAGTTTTTGTGCCTTTTATTATTCACATTTGCAATTACGGCCGAACAAATTCTAAAGAAATTGTTAGTCTTCAGACGGTCTCATTAACGCAGATAATTTGCCCTCTGGGGTTTTGTGCCAACGATCCTACACATGACAGCTCTAATCAAAAGATAATTATCACAAACACTTTACGGCAATAAGTCGTTCATAATTCCAAGCGAGCTGCCTTTCCCTTTCTGTGAGGGATTTCACCAGGCCGGTCCAGGCCCGCCCCCTGCTCCCCACCGCCACCAAGGACCTCAGAGGCCCTGAGCCCACCTACGGGGGGTACCTCCAGCTCCTGGGGGTGGGAGGTGAAGGCCTGCACCCTCCGCGTGGCCAGGGTGCCCCGCAGCAGCAGGGAGAGGCGGGTGAGCTGCCCGACGGTGCAGCTGACGTCCAGGCGCTGCAGTGAGTGCAGGTAGAACTGCCAGATCTGGATGGGCGCTGCCAGCCACGTGTCCCTGCAGGACAGACAGACGGACAGGGCTCGCCGATGGCACCGCAGGCTCAGAGCAAGCAGCCAAATACCAAGGGGTGAGCCCAAAGCGGGAGCCTGAACTCCAGGTGAGCATCTCCCAAGGAACCCATTTCAATCCCACCCATTCCTAAAGCATTATCTGATGCAGAGATAGCCCGGCTGGCTCAGAAGGCTTTAGCCAGCGCTCCAGGGATGCTCTTGCCAGGGATTATTCAGAGGGAAAGAGAATGATGTAAAACCCTAAGCTGTAAGCATTTTGGGAAGCCTCCTGCCCAGCCTTGTGCTGCTCAGCAAAGCTGGCTGGGCTCGGGAAGCCACAAGCAAGGAAAGGGCGGCGCGAGCTCCCCTCCTGCCCTGCCAGGTGCTCAGGGCCAGCTTTTCATGCTTTTTGGGGGTCCTGCTACTTACATGTAAATAGCAACAAAGAACTTCTTAATCTGCGGGCTTGGTCCTCCGGCTACTTTTAGGAACATGTCCTGCGGCTCCCCAGGCCCCTGTGTGCAGAAATCAGAGCATCATTCCAACAGTTAACCTCAAGATCAAACCAGCTAACGAGGACTCCAGGGTTTCCTTCCCATTAACGGAAAAACCCGCCACCAACCCACTTATGAAAGCAGATGCTTTCAGCATCTAGTTAAACTGTGTTATTAAGTTATTATACAGCTTGGCTGAGCTCTTCCAGTATTTTTAATTACAAAAGAGGATACAAACGACTATCGCATTCCAGGTCTGCATCTGTAATCAAATTTTGGCAAACTTTCCCCAAGTTCTCTAACAAGCTATAATCCAATTACCACACTAACGCATTTCTGCAACAGCAATTAGCAACTACCCTTCATCACCATCTGCATGTATGTGCCCAAATTTAGTTTTCCTTTCCACCTCCCCCAGCCACAAAGCCAGCCCTGGAAACTTGCACTGGGTATATCCATGCTTGGGGAGGGAGGCAGAGCGACAGCTAGGCTTGGCCCAAAGAGCCGCTCAGCCTGGCACTGCCCAACCCCCCGCCCCAGCACCATCCCGCAGGGAGATGCTCTGCCACGCATCCAGGGGACGCGCGGTGCTCCTGCCTCCTGTCACCAGCAGCTGTGGCCACCCTAAGCAGCAGGGAAGGTCTGTCCCACGCCTGACAAAAAGGCTGCTTTTCTCCAGCATCTTAATCATCTGGTATTTGCTCAAAAGAACAAGCAAGTACAGGTTGCTGCACAATGCGATAAGGCGCAACATTCCGCTTCAACAGCAAAAAAAAATGCGGCTCCTTTTAATTGGGAATAAAAGGCAATTCTGGCTTCACCACCGTCAGTGTTTCACTACTATGGGCTGACAAACGGGGATGCTCTGTGGGTGCAAGGCAGTTCTCTGCCAACAACCCACACTACAAGGGCACAAAGGATAGAGCAAAGCTGAAGCGTAACCAGTACCATATTTTTGGCTTCGCAAATGATGTCAGGGTCGCTGCAGCGAACAAACATCTCAGGCTGCCCCCCCAGCATGCCCACCGGCGCGCCTGCAGAGGAGAGAGACAAAGATTAAACTATATTCAGCATTTTGTCTGCTTGCTACCCCACGCAGCCACAGACCAGAATCCCTTATGCTGGGCTACCAGCAAACTCCACGGCCATAATGGTGCAGGGAATTAAGTATCAAATCAATGCAGGCAGGCAGATGAAGAGCAAGCGAGGAGCCCTCACCCTTTTGGAGCCTTGGAAGCAGCGAAAAGCTCGCTGGGTGCTGCCACACCTCCAGGAAGGCCCCTATGAACCATGGGTGCCAACTAAAGAGGAAGAGCCCAAGCCCCCACCGGGCACACCACAGGCTTACCAGGGAGGGTGTGCCAGGGGGGCAGCCGAATGGTCTTCTTCAGGAAAGTGAGCTCCGGGTGGTAGAAGCGAAAGGTCTGGTCCACCACATGGGGCTGCGGCTCCACCTTCACCCGCAGCAGCGCGATGGGCTTCCCCTCGCTCACCTGGAAGGAGACCTGTCCCGGAGGGCAGCAGGAGAGGAATGGAGTTTTGCCAGGAGGGATGCTTCTCCTCCCATGCAGCCCCTCGAGTGGCGTTGTGTCTGCCTCCCTCACCTGGATGTACTTCGTCCGCCCGGCCCTGCTCATCCCCAGGGAGCAGGCGGTCACATCTGCACCAGTGCCAAGCCCTGCCGGCCCCTGCAGGGTGCAAGAGTGGGTTGCCTTGGGATGCAGCACTGCTATGGCTGCACAGTGCTGCCCGTGGCAGTACCGTCACACCCTGCTGAGGCAAACACAGCTGAGGGAAATGCTTTCTGCTGGGAACAGCTCAAAACAGGGGCTTGCACCTACCTGCACTGCGACAACAGCAGGGTCCGCAGAGAAGGTCTGGTATTTGAAGGGGATGCGGACAGTCTCGTTGGGGCGCAGGTAGACCTGAGGCCTGAGGTTGTCATGGAGGTGGAACATCGCCTCTTCCACCGGTGTCACGCTCTTGGTCAGCTCCTTGAAGTGGCGCCACTCCCTCGGGTCCAGTATGACACTGGGGAGCAAGCGGCAGAGATGCTGGTAAGGACTGGTTGGGAGCTGGTGCTGCCCACGTATCGGCCCACACACGTGGGAGAGACCCCACCTTGGCCCCCACCTGAGCTCGGAGTGGTCCACTTCAATGGTCACAGTCTGCTGGATGCTGTAGGGGTTCTTCAGAGTGAACTCAAAGAATTCAGCCGTCCCCAGCACAGCATGCACAGTGTGGGTGGAGGTGATGGCCTGGCTGAGCATCTGGCAGATGTTCTCGCCCTTGATGTGCTCCCGGTAGGTGTTGGTGATCTGCAGGTCCCGTGCGTGCCTGGCACACCGCTCCTGCCAGCCCTGCCAGGAGGGAGAGGACCATAAGCCCAGAGCCACCACAGCAGGCCCCTGGCCCCTAGCATCCCTCTCCTCACCGACAGCTGGGGCATCCTCCCACCACTGGCTTCCTCCTGCTGCCGCACTAGTGCCATGCGCCGCAGCTTGCACCAGTGGGCAGCCTCAGCCTCACCAGGGGCATCCGGGGGGGTCAGCCTCCCCTCTGTCTGGTGGCTATGCAGCACAGCTGCCAGTTCACTGTCCACCTCCACCAGCCTCCGTGCCCGCGACACCCGCCTGCCTGCAGGGAAAGAGCACCGTGGCACTCATGAAGGACCCCCAGTTAGTGCAGCCCCAAGAGCCCCCCACAATGTTGTGGGGCTGGGAAAGGGAGCAACCAGATGGGGCAGTCAACCCACGGCTGGGGGCGAAGCACCAGCACTGCAGCAGCAGAACTGGCAGAGACCCTGTCAAACCGAATCCACGTGGGGGGACAGGCTGAGCCCCAGCCCAGCAGGACTCACCACCAGCGGCGTTCAGAGAGAAAAAGCTGCTGGCTGGGATGCTGCCAGCACTGTCCGGTGTGGGCACAGTGTGGGAGCAGGATGGCAGCAGGGACAGCGGCTGCCCTGGGGTCTCCTCACACGGGTGGCCTGCCATGAGAGGAGACGGGGGTGAGCAGAAATCATCCATTTTTCATTGTTATAAAGTCTACTGCAAATTTTTATCCTCATTGCAGTCTTCACAGACAATTTTAAATAGCACAAGTAAATACCCGGTTGCTAACGATGCTCTGTGAGCCCTACGGCGCTCCCTCCAAAGCCTGTCACTGTTACCACCATACATCCATCCACACAGATAGGGAGAAGCATCAAAAGCATGGCGCCATCCCAAGCGAGTCACCCCTGAGCCCCTCACCAGCTCTGGTTTTCACTTCTGTGCTCTCCATCCCCAGGCTGCAGCACTGCCAGCAGCACTGCCACCAGGACAGGCACGTGCCACCGCATCTCTCCACTCCTGCCACCATCCACACTCCCATGCAGGTCATACCAAGCAGAGCTGGATGAGGCTCTAAACCCTCTGGGTATTTACTCAGTGTACAAATCCCATCCCCATCCTTAGGGCAGGGGCACCGAGCTTTTCAATAGTGTTTTTAACAACAGTATTTTGGAATTTAGAAAAAGAGGACAGGGAAAAAAAAGAAATCAAAGGGTGGCTGCTATCCTGGTGCAGTATCTCTGCTTCCTCTCTCTCCTTTTGCAGGGTGAGTTAAACCTCTCCCTGGGTTGTGGATCTCAGACTCTCCTTCCCAAGAGCTTATCGTCCCTTTGCAGGCAGAGCATGGAAATGACGATTTAAGATATCTTATAATGGAGTTAATCTTTCTTCTGAAGATAAGATTTTGAAACCTGGAGTCACTGCACATTTACAGGATGGGGAATTAAATATATAAAATAAGAGCAGCCAGCAGGTTCTGGGAAGAATAACATTCTTACAAGCGTGGTTTGCGTTCAGGTACAGCCCTGTGCATGTCATGCACTTCTCCTGCAGCCCCGTGCTGTTTGCTAGCACTTAACTGCATGGTGCTGTCCCCACACCGCCAGCTTCTCTGCCACAGCCAGGAGCCATGCGCCTGGAGCCGAGCAGCTGGTGCCAGGATGGGGGCTCCAACTGGCACTGGAGGTACTTGGCAAGGGGCATGTGCCATGCGGCGCTGGTGCTGGCACCCAAGACTTATGGCCGCGTGAGTGCTGGGCTCTTACCAACATTGGCCAGGAAGAGGTGGAGGTGGCCCCTCACGGCCACGCGGATGCCGAGGGGTCGCAGGGCACCATGCCGCAGTGCTTCCCAGCCCATCACTGTCCCATCTGGCTCATACTCGGTCATGGCCACCTCCAGCTCATGGTGGGTCCTGATGGCTGCCCGGCCCTGGCGCAGCAGGGACTGGGGACAAGGCAAGGGCAGGTAAGGGGTAACAAGTTACTGAGGCATCTGCTGTGGGGGGTAACAAGGTCTGGGTAAGGATGCTTCTGGATGGCCAAGGTCAGGGGCCTTTAGCCCTAAATACTGCAGGAGCTCCAGGGACATAGAAGAAAGTTAATGGTTTGCCATTGCTTTGAAGGAAGAGATGAAAAATCCCACGATTAGGGGCTTGTCAGGCTGACATTGGTCTCAGTTACACAGAGGGGCTGACAGCAACTCAATTACTAACGACACAAGGGTAAGGCAACAGCATCTCAACAAGGGACCAAAGGAAAAGTCAGGCTCTTCCTAAACACTCCTGCACACTAAACAGAGGTCTCCTACACCATTAGCAGTCCTGAAGGCTTAAGAGGAAACACCTTCAAGTTAACCAATACCTGCAGTCTGACAGCAGCAGACCCAACAAGGAGCAGGGAGTCTCCATCCCAGACGTCAATCTGGAGACTGTGCTCGGCCAGGTACCGCACAAACCAGCGCTGCTCCCCAGGTCGCAGGAACGTGGGATCCACCATGTACTTCAGCTGCAAGCCTGGCAGTCCTGTGAGACACGCGACATTGCGACATCAGCATGGAAATGGAGCTGCTGCCGGCACCAGCACATCAGCCAGGACAGGGACACTCTTCTGGTTCAGAGAAGGCTGCCTGCTCACACACCCACCCTCTTTCACTTGACAAACCTGTCAGTCAATTAGCAGGGTCTAAAGTCCCCCAGGATTGGCACATCCCACAGAAACGCTCGGTCTGTACAGACCCCCCTCTCATTGTCATTAACAGCTACACACAGAGAAGGAGCTTCATCACTCACAAGTGTTTGGTGACCCTTGGGACCAGAATTTAATAAGCCACAGAAAGACAAAGAAAAGCATTCAGCGAGGAGGATCAGAGCTGCTCACACCGGGTGCTCTGCTCTCACGCGCTGCCTTTCTTTTCAAAGGCACTTAGCTGCAACGGGAGCCAGCAGCCTCGACATGCAAATAGCACCAACACTTAGTGTTTTACTTCAAACGCTGGACATTTTCAATGCTTTTCATGATGTGCCACACAAACTAGTCGAGGTTTACTATTAAAGCAGACACCAGCCTGTTCCTCATCGCAGAGGAAAACCCAAATCTGACCTATGGAAGAGGATGCTAAAACCAGAGCTTACCGCTGCTGTGGGCCCCATCCTTGTTCACCTGGACAAGAAGCTGCACTGGCACAGCCAGCCTGGTCGCCAACCCCCCGTCCATGCTGACCAGCTGCAGCCGAGGAGTGGTGACCGGTGGGAAGCGGTAGAACTGGAAGGTGAGGAAGATGGTCCTCGGCCACGTCCCCTCCATGCCATCCCGGGCATCCCTTGAGGGAGAAGGGTTTGGGTTAGCTTGTGGCACAGTGCTGCCTCCCCATCACGAACTCCTCATGCGTTTGGCACACACCAAGAGGCAGAAGAACAGGAGAAGATCAGCAGCATCACAAGTATTTAGACTTCTCTGAAGACAGCAGGCATACGGTTTGCCTTGGCTTTCCAAAAAGCTTCATAATTCCAGCTGTCTCCTGCCATATGCTGTGATGGAGAAGCCCAGCAAAGGCAGCATTTTACCTTCACACAGCATGCTACCATCCACGGAAAAAACACAAGCGGGGCCTCATCTAGCCAAAGCCACCCCCACGGGTGCCAACTTTCTCAACTCCATATGCATTTATGGAGAAACCCTGCATTAACCGTTTTTTACATCACATTGTGGCTAATGGATACAAGCAAAAAAAATGGAACATGATTTAAGAGTGCCCGGAAAGGACAAGAGCATCATCATAAAACCCTCCAGGGTTTTGCCTGTATGGCAGGTGATGGAGGAAGCAGCGTAAGGACTAAGGACTTATCCCACTCAAGCAGAGAAGCAGCTTGGAGGGATTTTGGGAAAGGAGGAGGCCCCTAGGGTCTGTCCACCAAAGGTACCATGAAGAGCTGCCAACCCACCTGCCAAAAGCCAGGAACTGTAGAATTATTTCATTGCCTTGCAGAGGGTCAGCTTCCTCCAACTGCGGGCTGAAACCCGCCAGGTCTACCGGCTCTGAGATTTCCACTGGCTCCTGGTTGCAGTCCAGGATCTCCGGGAAGCCGGCAGCATGCAGGCACGCAAGGAAGGCACGAGAGAGGGGCGTGCAGGAACTGACGGAGAAATGGGGGTGAGGTGCATGGCCACAGGTGACCCCGGCAGGCCGGGCGCTGGGGAGGCGGGAGCCTGGGGAAGGGCAGCTGAGCATCACCTGCTTGCCTGCAGCCCCACAGCAGCGATGGGCACCTGCAGCGGGGTGAAGGGCAATGCCCGCAGCTGGTCGCTGGCACCAGGCTCTGGGTCCGGCGAGCTGAGGTCAGCCTCCAGGTGAACGATCCCCGCCTCATGCCAAAAGCCACAGCTGAGCGGCAGTGCTGGGGGCTGGACCCTGCCCCGCGGTGGGGCCGACAGCTGGGACACTGACAGCTTGCGAGAGAGTGGCGAGTGTTAGCGCTTGCAGCCCCACGCCGGGGCCGGCTCTGAGGAGCAGCCCCCCGCAGCAGCCCACCCTGCAGAAACCCCTGTGGCGAGGTGGGCCAGCAGCCCTCCTTGCTAAAGCAGCTCAGCCACCTCATGCTCTGGCACCACCGCTCTGCCGAGAAGCGGCACAGCTCAGCTGCTTGAGGGTTCACATCCCTGCTACCATTCCCTGGCAAGGAGGGATGAGAATATGCAGCAGAAAGATCAAACCACTTAATGCAGTCTTATGAAGCATTTCATTTCATCAAAAATATTTGTGTGCATTGATCCCTGCATCAAGATATAAAAAAAGTATAAAGAGGGATCTTGGTATTCATAGCTTTAAATCCCGGTATCTCTACATGAAGAAATCATGCGTCACTGTCAGTATGTACCGGGGACAACAGTACCCAGCAAATCTGGGCTGTCAAAAACCAGAACTGCCCTTGCAAATACATCTGGGGTGCGAAAAGAGCCCAGGGAATCTTGCCCAGCCTGTTACAGGCAGGATCCATTTTGCTGCCCCAGAGGAGGTGGATTTGAGCAGGACACTCTTGGCTGCAGCAGCCAAGAAAACCAGCAAAGGACGGGACCAAGAGCACATCCTCAGCACGCGGGCTAGCCCCCACAAACGCCACTGCCCACCAACCGCGTCCACTGGCACGCAGGACACTTACCCCTGGTCCCCGCGGGGAGGTTGCCATTCGTTGTGGGGCTGGCACACCTGCACAGAGGGACAGGTGAGATGCTCTAGCAGAGCCATCACCCTCAGGCCCCACCACCACCACCAAGTTCCCTCCAATCTCCCACCAGGCCTTTTAAATGTTGGGAGCAAAACCAGCTCAGCAATGTAGCTTACCATCGCTCAACCACTTATTTGACTTATTTTTCCAATAAGACTGCTGCCTTGGGGGGATAACATAGCACATCTCCAAACCTATCCATTATTTTTCCGGGAATTAGGCTAACTGCCGCAAAAGGCAGCTCCTCCATCCCCAGACGGTGCCGCCATTCCCTACGGCCACACGGCGCTGCCTAAGTGGGATGTTTAATGAGACGTGAAAGTTTTAGGATACTTAAGGTTTCTGTTGTTCCTCCGTTATTTCTGGTCACTCCCTTCATCTGTTCTTGCATTCATGCCCCAAAACGGTATGAGCTTTATCATATTTATAGTTGGCTGCTTGGCTTGCACGGCAGCACAGCTGAGCTCACTGTGCCGCTGAGCTGCGGGTCCTTCGGAGCAGAGCAGGGGCACAGATGTTCTGTCTCTGCAGCCACGTGACGCTGAGACCTTGTTTTGCTTGCGCCACCATGTATGTGCCAGCTTTTTCATGCTGACCGCTATGCAAAGGAAACCACCCCCTCCCTTGTGGCTAAAACACTGTTTTCTTTCAGTTAGGATGGCTTCAGCCAGCGTTAAGGAGATGATGGACAGATCCACCAGCACCACCGACAGCTGAGCTGACCAATGATGCACTCCGCCTCCCCCAGCCAGAAGGGCCAGACAGTGGCAAGTTTTCCAACGGAGCTCTACAAACAGTTCACCAAACACTCTTTTCAGCAGCTCGGGGTGCAGGCTGGCTCTTGCGTGTAGCCACTCACCTCACGGCACTGCCCCGGGACCACCGCTGCATTTCCCAAGCTCTCCCCAGTGCCACCAGACCCCAGCACCAGGGGAACACCATGCAGCTCACCCCCTAAAATCACCCTGCTGGGGCATGTCCCCACACCGGGCACCCTATCCCCACTCCACCACACTCCCCTCAAGCCAGAGCATGCCAGTCTCGTGCCGGGCTGGAAGCTCGCTGTTGGCGCACACCTGCTTCTCCCTTCACCACATTGCAACTTCCTCAGCATCCTGGCCGCTGCCAGCTGAAATGCTGCCAGGAAAACCTTTCAAGCAGTACCAGGAAGGTACCCACAGCAATACGGCCATGCCAAAGGGACCCAGCGCGTTCCCAGCCTCGCCAGACCCCTTCACTTCAGCCCTGAAGCTTTCTGCTCTAAAGCCCCTTCCACCAGCAAACCTGGCTCCTCGCCGGCGGAAAGCCAGAACTCACTGTGGCAAAGCTGTGATGCCACTGCCATCTCGTGGAAGGCACAGCAGCACAAGAGCTGGCCTGGAAGGTGCATCCACTGCAGCGGCCATCACCCTGACCCACGGGCTGGCACCTGCCAGCTCACCAGAGGAGCCGGGTAAGCTCGTGACTTGTATTTAAACGTTGTCAGAAACCTGGATCACAGCGCTGAGACCTGCTTGGGAACTGGAGCAGGACCGACGCTGCAGAGGAAAGGGAAGTTTGTTTCCTACCAATCACAAAAGGGGGGATTAGACAGAAACAAGCCAGGCAGGAGCTCCAGCAGCTCAGGGCACGGACTCAACTCCGTGCCCAAACCCAAGCCAACAGCAGTTTTCTTTCCTCATCCAACAGACACAGCAGACAGCCACTGAAACCCCGACCACCTGGCACCCCTGCACTACAGATGGATAGATGGATGCATGTATTCGCAGCCCAGTTTTCCCCAGCTAGGCACGGGCACAGCCCATGCACGCTGATCGAATGCGTGCTGCTGTCATGCTCCCCAAGTGGCAGTGTGATGAGATTAACTGGTTTTTCCTCACCCTGTAATTGATATCTCTCCTGTCCTCATGTCCAGAGGGATTCAGTCCAGAGAGACGAGCGGCGGCACTGGCAGAGAGCAACGGGCTGCTGGTGCAGCCGCTGTGCCTGTCCAGCAGTTTGGGGTGTTGAGCATGGGAGCCCCAGTGCCATCAGAGCAACCCGAAACAGGAGCGGGCTGGTGGCGCACCAGAAATCTCTGGGGATTTTGCACATGGCTCAGCACTACTATCACAGGGGAATTATGCAAGTTAAAAAGCGTGAGCTGAATTCAACTTGATGGAAACTCAGTTCATTCTTGTAATTCATAAACTAGCTCACTGAAAGCCATTGAAGTCGTGTTTTTTCTCCTGAGCAGACACCAGTGCCACACTATATTTTAAATGTCAGCGATCTGGAAAACACTCACTCAGCGATGGCGTAGGAGGCTTCTCCGACTCGTCCCTGTCTTTACATCGGATCTCCGCAGTAGTTACAAGATGTTCTTCTGAATCAGTGGAAAAATGGAACTGGATAGTCCCAGACTCCACGTCCTTCCCCTAGAAATTGGAAATAAAATACTTTTAGACAGCATGCTACACGTAGCCTCCCTTGTACCTCTGACAGATGACTCCCTTGTCCTGCAGTCACAGAAATGGTGGCACAAGCCAGAGGCAGAGCTAGCAAGGGGTTGTACTTTAATAAGCTGATCAAATACCTCTGTCCTTCAGGAGACACACACCTGCCAACTCCACCCACTGCCACCCAGTATAAGATTTTACTGAGCAAGTTCTGCAGACACTCATCCAGCCCTCTGTTCCTCCCCACGGCAGAGAGCAACCTGTGCAGCTTAGCACCACAGCCGTATTTTGGCCACACACCTGCCCCCCCATGACTCCTTGCCCCAACCCTAACCTCCTTTTGCTGATAAATATTTTAGAGCAAGGTCTTTATCTTTTGCATGCAATCACTCAGAATAATAAGCCAGCTCAGCTCACGGTGGCCTCCAAGAAGTATCACAGTAAATAATTGTGTCGACCAGCTACATGACAGCTTGGTCTGCACGTTTGCAGTAACTGAAGTCAAGCAGCGTTCGGCACTGAGCACACTGTCTGGCTGCATGGATGCTCGCTAGCAGTGGCGGGGAGGCTGTCCCCTCCTCTCCCCATGCCTCTGCATTCACTCACGGGTTTGCAGAGAACTTCTCCATTGCCTGGACACTTACAAAGGTTTTGGCAAAGAGCCTCTCTCACGGCAAGCCTGCCCAAGCGCCAGCAACATCCCCGTGTACTTGCCATGCAGAAGCAAGCCCTTACCTTGTTGGAGCTCCTGCCGCTCGGTGGGGTCCGGCAGACCAAGGTTTGGCAGTGGCTGCGGTGGCACCCACACAGGGGCAGGACCACCTCCGTCTCACCAGCACCCGGGACGGGGCTCCAGGTGGCCCAGCACACCCAGCGTAGGTCAGTCACCTCACCACAGGCGCTGCTGGGCAGGGCCTGGATGGGAGCAAGGGGAGCGCAGTGAGCACCAGGCACCCTTGCCTCGTCACTGGGATGAGGGAGCAGGTACCGCCAGAGAAACACAGGCTCTTATCTACCACCATGCCTTGCCATGCCCAGCTCCAGCATCACAGAAACCGCTCCCCTTCAACCCATTTTGGAGACACATCACTTTTCAGCACCTTATTTCTCTTTTTGTACCTGTTTTCTCCCCCACCAACCACACCTTTCTGCTCCCATCACTTTGCAGGCTCTGAGGAGCACCAGTACTGCTGCCCTGATGGAGAGAGAGACATTGGTCCCAAGGAGGGGAACCAGGATCGTGAGACTTCTCAATGGAAGAGGACCAAGGTGGCCTGCAAGCTTTCTAGGTTTGCTTCTCTTCCCTCTGCCAGCAGCACCGCAGGCAGAACCGGTGCCTTCCTACCTGATTTCACCTCTTCAAGGCTGACAGCAAACTCAGCTGCACACAGGTACAAATCCCATGTTCTCCCTGTAAACCCCGTACCACGCTTCCCACACAGGTGCTCTTTGTTTTTTCTTGCACTTACCCCGTTTACCCAGCCCATCACCAACATTATTCCATTTCCTGCAGGCTACAGCTGTGGGACAACAGACACCCACACACCAGGTAATCGTACCTCATCCTTCCACCAAGCTACGCAAGGAATTAACACCTCTAGCTTATGGATCAGTGTAATATAATGCTGACACAATATAAAACTGCAGCATAACACTTTTCAAAAATAACAGGGTTTTCAGCCCTTGTAGGTATTTAGCACACATAGGCTGGGACAAAGACCAGCACCCAGCCAAAGGGCTGTAACCCCCTCCCTCGAGCAGCTCCGTTAAGAGATATAAGTTTGACACCCCCCCAACCCTGGCAGATGGGAAAGGCAGCATAAAGTCTTCCACTTACCCAGGCACATCCACAGCCACCCCCAAAACCAAAGGAGAGGCACAGAAGCAAACCAAGGTCTCTACCAGTACCTGCAATCACCCTCACAGCCTGCTAATTATGGCACGGAAGACAAGGCAATCGGCTCCGCAAGCCGCTTTGGGATTAACCACTCCGCCTAAGGGCTGCACCACAAAAACCGGCTCCACCACCACCCCAGCCGGTGCTCCGAGCACCCAGCACAGCCAAACAGATCTGTATCTGGAGCCCCAAATCTCTGCGAGTCCTTGGGTTTTAGGTTTTTCAAGGACTTGAACCCAACACATGATTTCCAACAGCAAGGCTCAGCTTCTCCTACCCCCATAATGCAAATCCCTCTGGCCTGGCACACATGTCCCACTCTATAAACACCCCTTTTCCTCCCAGTTTTGCTCTGGACAAGAGGACACTTGCTGCATTTTCAATGAGCTTCTTAGTGGGATGATTAGAGCCTCCTAAAAAACCCACGGCCACTGATTCAGCCACGCTACGAGCTAATGACTCCAACAGCCAAGGGTCTCTGGAGCAGATGATTGAGGGGTGGGCTAACCTGAGTTGGACCCGCAGAAAAGTTAAACTGAAATACATGTACGGGATCAGTAAGTAGACATTAGCAAGTATGGTCTCTGCGATCAATACACAGACTTCTCCAGGCTTTAACGTCCGGAAAACATCAGGCTGAAGCTCAAAAAAAACCCCTCAGCATTCAGAAAATTTAAAAAAAAAAAAAAAAAAAAAAAAAAAAAAGAGTGGGAGGGGCTAACTTCTTTTTGGCATAAACACTATATTCTAAATAAAACCTTTTTTAAAATTGAAAACCAGCTGAAATTTTCCAGATTAGTCTGCCAGAACACTACGGGACCACTGCAGGTTACGTTTCTCCATATACATATAGTCGGTGGAGAAACACAACCACATGCAATTAAAATGATTCAATAAGCCCATTTGCAGGATATTTTGCACAGCGCTGTGAAAAGCACCTGGACACAAATGGCAGGCAGCGTGGCCGCGTGAAGGGGGGGCCACCACATCTTGGGGGGTGCAGGACAGCAAAACAGGAGCAGAGGATGGAGTTACTCCGGAGGGCTCGCTCCCCCAGCAGCAGATCTCCACTCTTTAACAAAGGACAGAGATGAGGTGCACGCACACTCAGTCCTACCTTCCCACCGCCTCTCCCTGAGCTGCAGAAGATGTACTCCAGCTGGAAGCAGACCTTGAACGCTGGGTGAGGGACCATTTCGCTCAGGTGGATGCAGCTCCTCAGCACCAGGGCTCGACCCACGCCCCTGCACCAGGATGCAGAAGCAGCTGTGGGCAGCACCGAAGGCAGGAGGGAAGCAGCACTGGCAGTGCAGGGTCTCCTCCTTACCTGGCTCCAGAGCTGGGTGCCTCTGGGCAGCCGCCCTCTGCCACCTCTGCCTCTGGCACCAGCACAGCCACATGTGGCACCTGGACGAAGCGCAGGCCGTTGTGGACACCGACGTGCAGCCGTCGCTCCCAAACTGCCATCCTGTTGCCGTCTGGTGCAGCGTTAGCCTGCAACAGGCAAGTTTTCCAGCTTGGGCAGCAAGGCAGCACAGCATCCCTCCCTGCACCGCCCACAGTCAGGACAATTCAAGCAATCCATCAGAAGCTCAAAAAATGGGAGCCACCCCTCCCCACAGCTGATGGATATTAAAATCTTTTGTCTTTGTGACAGAGTTGGTGCAAATCTGGCAATAAAGAAGGACTTGGCCAGCTGTCCTTACTGCACACCGAGCACTGCTGTTCCTAAATAAGCACTGCACCTGATCTTTGCATTTTCCATAGCAGAGCAAACCCAAATTCTGCTTATTCAAAACAAAGCCTATGCAGAGCACCTGTGTGCTAAATCCAGCAGTAAAGCAAGCAAAAGGCTTGCGCAGAGGGGGAAAAAAAACCCCAAAAACAACCTATGTCAGAGACTCCAAGTCAGACGAATACACAAACACCATTTATCTGAACTTTTCCACTCTGCCCATAAACAAAGCACTGTCATTACTGCTCGTGTGCTGCACTTTCCCCTGCCATAAATGCATTGGCAGTACCTGAAGTAAGCGATCACTATTCAGTAAGTCCAGCAGTTCTTCCTCAAATTCCTCCAAAGAAGGGTACAGCTGGACAGACAGCCTCTCCAGATAGTAGGTGACTGGCTTCATTGGCTGGGGTTTCTGCAAGCAGTCACCTGAAAAGACAAGGCAGTAGCCCCAGGTCACACTGCAGCTGGGGGGGACATTGCCAGGACCACGGTGGCACCCACAGCCAAACCCGAGACAAAAGCAGTGCCAGGGAGCCATGGTCACGCACAGGCCCCTGGCCAAAGGGCCACCATTGTTATGTGGCCATGGTGAGTCTGCAGATGCACAAAGAAACGTTCCCACTTCACCCAGCTTCCCTGGCACACCCACGCCTTTACACCCAGGAGAGACCCAGAAATACCCAATGCCTTTGGTGTCAGTGGATGCAATCTGTTTACTTACTACAGCCACCGCCACCATTGTGCTGAGGTGCCCTGCAGTGCAAGATGCTGGCTCTCCCCTCTTCTGCTTCCGAGCAGTGGTCTTACCAGCACCAGGGACTCAGTTGCTTTGGACACCTCGCTCAGCTTTAACATTAACAGTTACAACCCCCAAAATGGTTAGCAGTAGGGTTTTCCAGGAAGCAAGCTGAAGAATAATTCAGCTGCAGAACTGAGAGTACTTTTTACCCTCTGAATCTTCAGATCACATAATTTTAATTGCAGCAGTGCGAACGGCAAGGCTGCTACCCATGGGGAAAGATTAATGAGGACTGAACGTGCAAGAGCTCGTCCCCTGAACCTGCCAGACCCCCAGTGATCCTGGGCCCCGCCACCAAGGAGGATGACTTTAAACAAGCTGCAAGGGCTTCTCCTAAGACTCTGCAGAATGACTTTAATTAAACCAACCATCGCTTATCCCTCGCAGCTTCCCAGGAGCAAGGCAATTAACAAACGGGGAACAGACTGAAGCCATTTTGACATCTTTCAGGCTGAGCTATGAATGCAAGGGCTGCAGCCCTGCCAGTCCACACAGAGGAGATGCTCATGCCAAGAGGCAGCACTGCAGAGAACCTATCAGTGTTCCCAGGAACCCCATGTCAGCACCCTGCCCACAGCCTCCCCAGGGACCTGCTGCCTTCAACAGGAGCAGCACAGGCAGCAGGGAAAAGGAAGGAGCCCTTACTTGTGTCTCTGCACGCCGGCATCAAGCCGGGAACAGTCTGCAGTCCAGATATCAGGTTTTCAGGCAGGAGGTGGAATATCATCTCCAGGGGATGGTGGGGCCTCAGGGTGTACTGCAGGTGGCTTTTCTCCATCACCGTCAGGTATTTGTTCTCTGAAGAAAAGAAAACATCCTGACATGACCAAAAACAGGAAAACAGCTTTGCAGTGCCATTGTTGAAGAAATCATTATACACAAATGCACGTGTTGGAAGCAAATGAAAAAAATCCTGTGTTTTCCCAGCCAGGCTGCTCCTGATTGTCAGTAAGGCACAGCCGCTTAGCCCTACCAGGACATGGACCACATAGCACATCAACTGGACACACAGAGTACTCATTGGGATAAGAGAGGCCACCAAGAAAGGAGCAAGACGCAACATCTTGCTGCTGCTTACTTTCCACAGGGTCCTGGAAGTGTGGGTGCAGTAGGGCACGTGGCGTCCCATGGTACAGCTTCAGTCTGAAAACAAAGAGCACACATGCAGCAGTCAGTAAATCCACCTGGAAGCTCATCTTCATCTTCCACAATGCTAACAGTACAAAAACACCTTCCTACTCTGCACCTGCAGTAAAAAAAACTATCTATCCTTTAGGGAAAGGACAGGCATCACTTACAAACCCATCACTGCTTCTTCAGCAGTGAAGAACTGCAGGTTTCTAAACACTGGCTTTGTTTCTGCAGCCCCAGGACCACCCTTTTTCCCCCCAGAGCAGCTATGCATGTTGCCACCCCAGTTCCCAGCACGCCCCAGCACACGGTGGCAGGGGAGACCTACACTCTGTCCTCAGCAGTAAGGTCTGTCACCTCTGACCCGCTGCTGAAGAGGGGGATCACTCCAAAGCCACAGGAGAGATGCTGAGAGTCCCCATCCCCTTTCCTGGCTGTCACCACCACTTCCATGACGATGGTGATGCCATGGTGGTTCAAGGAGGTGTGGAAGTAAACATCCTGGGACAGGAAAGGAGAGAGGAAGGATATTTCAGAGCTGGTAGCAGCAGCTGCAGGTAGAGCAATACCTGTTGCATTTGGACAGCCAGCAGCGCAACCAGAACATCCATTAAAACTTCCAGACAGCGGCTCACAGCAAATGACCTCCAGCCCAGCACTGCTCAGAAATCTCAGCCTCCTTAAATCTCAAACATCATTAATGTTTTTGGGGGTGGGGTGTTTTTTTTCCTTTTCTTCTGTTGCTAACACCTGTTTCCAGAGTCACTCACAGGCTGCAGAAGCCCACCTGCCATAGCTGGGGGAGATGGGGCTGGCCTGGACCTGAAAGCAGGAGCAGACAGGATACAGGTCACCTCCCTAGGACAGGATTTAAGGCTAGGTTAATCTTTCTATTAAAAACTCATTACCACGGTGTCCCAGGGAAAACGTTTACTGTAATCACAGGCTGTCAGGAAGGGATAACAGAGAGAGACATTACCACATCAGCCCAGGGAAATAAATCGTTATTCTATTATCTTTTATTGCAAAATGTTGAAATAATGACCGCTGGCTGCAGACTGATGCCTCGCCTTGCAAAGACAGAGAGAGCCCTTAAAGAGGATCTCTTGTAAAACCAAGCTCACCGCTCCCTCCATGAACGCTAACAGCTGTTTGCGACAGTGTTCTTCTCCCCTCAACCCTATGAGGACGATGCAGCACAGGGGTCACCTTGACCCAGCACACATGCAGATCCAGTCCCCTGCCCACGCACCTTCCTCCTCCAGTGAGGCTGGTGAGCATGCAGGCAGCACATGGCCTGCACCAGTAGAGGATGCAATGCTCCACGCTCTCGAGCAGCCAGCAGCTTCTCCTGCACAAGGAGCAGTGCCTTTAGACCTTCCCTCACCCTTCACAAATCGACTGCATCTGCACCTGACCTCTTTGCAACACTAAACTGCTGAACATTGCAGAGCTAAAAGATCCCATTGCTCAGCTGCAACAGCAGTCATTCACCTCTTCTCTGCCCCGGCGCCTTTGCAAGACCCTGAGTACTGCAGATGCACCGTAAGCATGCAGGGCAGGCTGCAGGGGATGGGCAATGCAATTCAGCGACTGCAGAGGTGTTGAGAAATGTAGTCCCCTAACACCCCGAAGCTCGTGCCAGCTGCTCCTGGCCACACGCCAAACACCCAGGAAGCCTGCAGACATAGGGGTAGTGCTCAGAAAGGCAGCTCTACCCAGCATCTGGCAAAGTGGGAAGCAGCACCATGTTGCTCTCTCCACGGCACTCTGCCCTTGTTTTTTTCTCATCCCTCTTCCAAAAAGCAGGGATCAGCTGGAAATTAAAACACTTGGGGAAGAAATGCACACATCAATGCCCCTCAGATACCACTACTGATCTAAATAAATGAAGGAGCACGGTGCAGATCTGTGCTAACTTCATCTGCAGCACTAGAACAGGTGGAAACAAGAGTTATGAATTAGAAAACATGACATCTCAGCTGTCATCCACACTACGGGGCAGTGGGATCTTCCCAGTAAGGGCGCAACCCAGCTGGCTGGTATCAGCAGCGGATGGAAGCATGGCTTTGGGCAAGTTTAGTTCCCAGGTAAGGAGAGAAAAGTGCTGTGCCAGAGGGCAGGCGGCTGCGCCTTCCCTTCCTTCCCACTCGTGAAGGAACACTGCTCTCTGCCGCCAGCTCTGAACACAGCAGGCAGCACACCGCGGCTCCCACGCCGTCGCCTAGCCCTGGAGATAATCCAAGACGCCAACTTCACCATTCCAACAAATCGTCTGTAAAAGCTTAATAATTGGCTGGTTTCTGGGGTGCGGGAAGCACCAGGAGAGAAAAGGGTTTGCTGCTCCTGTCTGCCTGCATGCAGGAGAATAAACCTCCGCAGACGAGGCACGGCAGCAGGCAGACTGACCACGGGCCAGAGCCCGTGCACACTTAGGACTCGCTGCTTTAAAAGGCTCACAGCTAAGTGTGCGGATCGTATGCTCCCAAAGCGATCTGAGCTATGCTTCCACCAGACTAACAGAGTAAACCAGCACCAAAGGAGAGCAGCTTGGGGCTGAACTCGAACAAAGACAGCTTTTCCCTTTGTGCATTAAAAAACTCCCTCTCCAGACATGGCTCCTGCAACTCCAGGGGCCTCCCTGTGGGATCACTGCCCCCCACTCTGCTTCTCGCCACCCCTTCCCAGGGGGCTGTCGCGTTTTCCCAGACCCAGTTGGCACAGCAACTCCTTGGCCTACCCACAGCCCTCCAGCACCCTACCTCATTAAAAGCCACCCTGGCTGAGCGCGGCGGGGCAGTGCGGGCAGCTCGCCAGCTGCTCCTCCATGTCCTCCCGAAGAAGTGGTGGTAGGTGGCATCAAAAAGGGAGAGACGCAGCTGGTACTCAGCTCCCTGCAAGGCAAAACAGGACAGGAGACACAGGCGTTCACACCCACTCAGGGACATGCCAGCTCAGCACCCTCAAAGCTGCAGAACACACACTTCAGTAAAAGAGGACAAATAATTCCCCTTTCCTGATGGATGCCCGAGTCAGGCAGGCAGCCCCAGACAGCTTCGTGCATTGCTGGAGAGCCTGTCTGAAAGCCAGAGCTTGAATGAGCAAAGCGAAAGCGGGAGAACTGAATGTGAAGCATATCACAAAGGGGTGGCAGACTTCTGAAGTTACTACCATAGTAGTAGTAAAGCGCTACCTACAGAATGTAGGTTAAAAATGCTTACTCAAATTTATAATGAACAAAAATTATATTAAGAATTAAACACTAACTCAGATTTGCAGGTAAAAATACATGGGACTGAGACACGGTTCCAATTCATGCTTCTGGGAGTTACAGTTTGATCCCCCAAAACAAGGAACCCTGTTTTGAAAGCCTCCACTGCTGTGAGCTCTGGCCTACAAACAAAGCAAGTCCCAGCGGCACCATGGAATGGGTTTGGCAAGAAGATACTGCTGGCCTCCCCACTGCAGAGCCAAGTCCCCCCTACCTGGGTGAAGACAGGCCCTTCCAGGTGCTTCAGGACACACTGGAAAGCCGTGGAGCGTTGTGGGCGAGCCTGTCTCCGCTGGGAGTGGGGAAGAACAATGACATCCTGCAGAAACACCCGCTCCCACTCGCTCATCCTGTTCCCCCAAAGGTCACCTCTCCCTCCCGGCATTGGCTAGGGCGAGCGCTGGGCTGGAAAACAACAGGAAAGGCACACAGCGGGATGGCACACTGAGCAGGACACATCTGGAATGGCTCCTGGGCCCCGCAGCACCCGTAGGAGTGAGCAGCTCAACTGGGTGTCTCACCAAGTCCCAGGGCACAGCTGGGTCAC
Source organism: Falco naumanni (assembly GCF_017639655.2). Lineage (NCBI taxonomy): Eukaryota > Metazoa > Chordata > Aves > Falconiformes > Falconidae > Falco > Falco naumanni. The sequence continues at coordinate 16,104,965 of NC_054056.1, forward strand.
CCGTGGGGACCAGTCCCACTTCTCCCATACCATAAGACATACACAGGTGCATACAGCTGCCCATGCATATAGAAGTGTGCGCGTGCACAGAGATCCACAGACACACATATATAGATTGCCACATATGTAGGTGCATGTATACACAGACCTGCATACACATGGGTAGGCAAACCGACACCCGAATACATACACGCATGCCTCCACTAAGGCCCACACACCTACATGTGCACATGCAGGTATTTACATATGTACCATAGGTGCTGTGGAGCACCGGGTCTGTGCACCTTGGCACCCACCCGTGCCTCCCTGCAGGTGTGGGCACACAGCAGGTGGGGTTGGGCCATTGCTCATGGCAGGCTGGGTCAAGCCCCCTGCCCTCGGCAGGCCAGGTCAGGCCTGTTGACCTCGAGTCAGGCCCACTGCCCTCAAGAGGCCGGGTCAGGCCCGCTGCCCTCGGCAGGCCCACTACCCTCGGCAGGCCGGGTCAGGCCCGTTGCCCTCTGCAGGCCCACTGCCCTCAACAGGCCGGGTCAGGCCCGCTGCCCTCAGCAAACCCGTTGCCCACGGCAGGCCGGGTCGGGCCCGTTGCCCTCGGCAGGCCTGCTCGCCCCTATACCCACCCAGGGATGTATACACGCGTGGGTGACCAAGGCCGCGGGGGACCTTGCGCTGCGCCCACCCGCGCCCCCAGCCCGCCCCAGCTACGCGCGCCCCGCACCACCCGCGGCGCCGGACCCCGCCCGCGCACCCATCGCGCCCCGGCGCAATCTTCCCGGGCGCGACCACCCTCGCGCCAGCCCGGGGGGGATACATGGCCACGCCGCCACCGCTCACCGCCCCGCCGCCCGCGCTTCCGCGCTCCCTCCCGCCGGCGGATGGCAAGGGAGGGGCGGCAGCGGGGCGTTCCCGGAGCGGGGCGGAGCGCGGCGGCGGCAGTAAGAGGCGGCAGCGGCGGAGGCCGCCTCCACCCCCCCGAGCGGGTGGTCGCGCCCAGCTCAGCATCGGGTTACTAGGGCGATGGTGCCGCACCGCGGGGGGCGGTGCCTCGCCGCTAGGCCCGACGGCCGCTGCAGCCAATGGGAGCGGCGCAGGGCGCCAGGTATTTGTATGCGGCGGGAGAGGCGGACGGCTCGGCCAATCGGCGGCGTGAGGGGTGGGGCTTGCCCCCCACGAGGGCGCCGCGGCGGAGCGGCGGGGAGCGGCGGACGGCGGGCAGGTGCGGGAGCGGCCCCGGGGCTGTGGGGCGCGGCGGGGGGGGACGATGGGCACCGGGCTGGGGGCCGGGGGAGGGGTGTGATGGATGCGGGCACGGCGGCGGACAGAGCTATGGTAAGGCCGTGCCACCGCACGCCCCGCCCCGGTGGGAGAGCGGGGCCCCTCGCCCGGCGGCGGCTGTGCAGGCGCCGCGCGGGGAGCGGCGGTGACATCCCCCTGCGTTCTGCCCCGAGCCCGGCTTGGCCGTCCCGCCGCCGGTGCTGCCGGCTGAGGGCTTGTTGACGTTGCACCGGCAGATGGCAGGCGCTTAGGGCCCGGTGGCACGGCGTGCTGGCCGGCCCGCAGGCAGCAGGAGGGCCGCGCCGGTGGGCACCTCCAGCGCCTCCCCGGGCGGAGCTGCCCCGCGCTCGGCCGAGCGGAAACTCCGCTTTTCCAGGCTGTTTTCCCTGCGATGGGGACCCCCGTGCCCGCTCGGCCAGCACCGTGCCCTTGCCGTTAAGGCAGGTGTCGTGGGATGCGTTATGGTTTTGCCCTCCCGGCAAAGCACACCTTCCCGGGGCGGAAGGTGGGCAGCGTGCTGGGATGGCCCACCCGGGGATGCCGAGAGGTCCCGCCAGTGGATCGGAGCAGGCAGCATCACCGGAGCAGGCAGCGTCACCGTCAGGAGTGCACCGGGAGGCCAAGAGGAAGCGGCAGGATGCTGCTGTGGAGCTGAGCACCACTCGGATGATGGACAGGGGCTGCTTTTTCCAAATTTATAAATGACAAAGTGTTGCTGCACCCTTCTGAAACCCTGACCCCTTTTTTCTGGCGTGGCCTCTGGTTTTCCTGTTAAATCCGGCCACATTGGTGGTGTTATTGCTGCAGGTTTACAGTGCCGTGCTGCTGCCGGGGACCAGCATGCTGCAGTTACCAGGGTGTCTCTGGACCACGCACCCCAGGGTGGGTTTTTTTTCCCCAAGATGGCCAAAAAGCAAAAGCTGCTGAAGAAGGCACGATTGGGGCAAGCGGAGGAGGATGGCTGGCTTGCCAGCGGGACACATCGGCTGAGCAAACCCTGGTGCTGGGAGGTAGCCCCGCAGCATCATCTGCAAGCACCCTCATTTTATTTTTAAGAGAAACACCCAGCATGATTTAAAGGCATCCGATGATGGAAACGTCCTGCTCTGGGCTCCCCGTGACCGCTGGTTGAGCCTCCCCACGCCTGAGCCTCAGGATGGCCAGGTGGCAGACGCTCACTCATCCAAGCGAGGTGCCAGTGCTGGGCTGTGGCGCCGACACAGTTAAGGCACCGGTGGGATCGGGAAACCGGGCTGCACGCCACGACTGCACGCCACCAGCTGAGCCAAACTTGCCGAGTCAGGATGTGAGAGCGGCAGGGACAGCTCTGCAGCATCCCTGGGTGCTGCCGCATCCCGAGGTGCGGAGGGCTCACCTTCCCCTCCTCCGCCGGATGCCTTTTCCCAGGGACGGAGTGGGAATGGGGTAGGAACCATCATCCGCTGCGTTTGCCTCCGGCTGTCGCAGCTGCTCTGCACCGGCACCGGCACTGCTTCCCAAAACCTGCAGAGCCTCCAGCTCTGCTGGCAGCTGGGGTTTTATCTCTTTTTGTTTGTTTTTGTTCCTCCTGACTGCACATCTCCTTTAGAGCACCAGAGCCAGGTAGGTGCCGGTGCCGGGGTGGTCAGCACTGCCGGTGGGTCTATGGTACTGTGGCGGTGGCTCAGCCGTGCCAGCAGCCAGGGCACAGCAGGGAGCCTGTCCACCGGCTCACTGGGGAAGGTGTGTGTGTTGCCAGTGCTGCACATCGGGGACCCATGGGTGCTTGGTGGCCTGATGGGACCCAGTTACTCTCGTTCCAGTGTACATGACGGCCAAGCAGGCATAACCCCATCTGATGTGTTGCCTGTGGTTTTGGGCTGTGTCATTGACTCGGGGAACCAAGCAGTGCCGGGTGCCTGTGCTTGGGCACACACGGCGCATCGCAGGCGACCTCATGTGTCGCAGCTAAATCCCCATCGCCCGCCACCTTCGTTGTCTTAATAACCGGCTCGTAAACATGCCCAAGCCCACCAGCCATGGTCAGAGGGAGTCCGGAACGTGATGGCAGGCTGGGGGAACACTGCTCTGCAGCAGAGGCTTCCCGGGCAGAGAGAAGGGGCAGGGCTGCTGCTCTGCGGCTCCCTGCGGCGGCCGTGCTGCAGGCGGGGGGCTGGGAGCAGCCAGGGGGTGCCGAGGGCCCAGTGCCAGGCATGAGCCAAAAGGTGACGGCAGGAGGTGCCAGGTAGAAAGTCATTTGCAAGGCAGAGCAGGGCAGTGTGAGTAATTGTGCTAAAGTCATCTTTCTTGTGGCGTGTTGAGGTTGGGGGGGGGGGGCATTTGCTGAGGGTGCTGTTTGCAAACATTGTAAAAGAAAGGGGGAGGAATACGGGGACAGGCACCTGGAGCAAGGAGATGCTCGATGCTGTCTCCCCTGCATCTCTCACCTGAGCAGCTGGGAAGAATGCTGGAGTGCCCAGGGCAGGGGTCCTGCTGCTTCCCCCACCCCAGCACCTCACCCTCTGGGGCTCGGGCTCATCAGTGGGTGCAGAGGCCTTGTCCCTAATATTCTGATTAATTCCATGTGCAGTTTCGCCTCTTGCTTTGACGACAGTGTGTTTGGGAGGCTGTGGTCTGCAAACTGTCCCCCAGCGTGATCTGCCAGAGCTTTGGCTCCTGGGGGCTTCCTGGCCATAAATCCTGCCAGGGTCTCAGCGCCCAGGCTCTCATGCCCCATCGTGCCAGCCAGGGACAGGGATGGAGCCCAGTGGGAGCAGGAGCTTTCAGGGCACCCTGGCATCTGGGTCCCAGGCACATCTGCAGAAGAAAACACTTTTCTTCCCTTTCCGTGCATCACCCTGTGGAAACTCCTGCAGTTGTGGACTCATGGCTGAGTTTTGCCATGAGGAAGCTGAAGGTGCAGGAGTGGTATCAGGGAAGCACCCAAACTGCCGGTGTGGAGGGGACTGGGCTTTTGGGAGTGTCTTTGATTCGCAGGACCCAGAGGGGCGAGTTGGCCCCAGGGCCTGGGATGCTCTGGCTCCTCAGGGCACGGAGCCCTGCCCCGTGTGCCGGTGGTCCAGCAGCGCTTCCCGGCAAAGTTCCTCTGATGCTGCCGGAGATTTACCAGCCACCGCACTCGGTCCCCCGGCATTACCGCGAGGTAACGGACGAGGGCTGTCGGGTCCTGCTGAAAACTGCGGAGAGACGAGCTCCTCTCAGAGCTGAGCTCATCACCCCACAGACCCCCGGAGCCGCAGACAGAGCCGGTCCTAAACTGGGCAAGAAGTTTTAAGTCGTGGTTTGTGGCAGTGCAAGCGAGGAAGCGGCACGGCTGCCCCCACTGCAGCTGGGGGGCCAGGGGCTGGCCGGCCCTCCTGCCGGCATCCCCCCAGCTCGCCTCGGTTTCGTTATACTGCTGCTGATTAAGTGATGCCGAGAGGGTGTAAAGCGCCTTGCGGGAGCGGGCAGGACGGTGCCTGGGCAGGTGGCAGCTGCTGCTGCCGTCATTGCAGGCAGCTGCCCAACACCAGGCTGTGGGGGGCTGTGAAGGCGATGCAGGCAGCCCCCAGAAGAAGCCAGGGGGTCGCAATGGTTTGGGGGGCTCAGCAGGGACCGGCTCGGGGCACACAGTGCAATGGTGCAGGGCCAAGGGCAGCAGCTCCCTCCTGCCCTTGGAACGACAAACCCGGCTTTACGGACCCTGCCTGGCCTCCCGCGCTGGCGTGGCTGCGGCCAAAGGGAGCCGCATTTCTGCGGCGCTCAGGGGAGGGGGGAGATGGGGCTTTGCACTGGGGGCTGCAGTGGGGCCAGGAGCTGCGGTGGGCGGGCAGGTGGCTCCGCGGGGACGGGCTCGGCTGCCGCAGCCGCTGCCATTGGGCCGCGTGGGCTGCAGGGGCTGCACCGGGATGCAGGCATGCCGGGCCAGGATGCTGGAGGGTTGCAGGATGCTGGAGGGATGTGGGATGCGGGATGCAGGCACACCGTGCCAGGATGCTGGAGGGAAGCAGGATGCTGAAGGAATGTGGGGTGCAGGAGTATTGTAGGGTGCAGGCACACTGGGCTGGGATGCTGGAGGGATGCAGGATGCTGGAAGGATGCAGACACACCAGGCTGAGATGCTGGAGGGATGTGGGATGCTGGAGGGATACAGGGTGCAGGCACACCAGGCTGGGATGCTGGAGGGATACAGGATGCTGGGGGGGATGCAGGGTGCAGGCACACCGTGTCAGGATGCTGGAGATTTGCAGGGTGCAGGAGTGTTGCAGGATGCAGGCACACCGGGCTGGGATGCAGGATGCAGGATGCAGGAGAGATGCAGGCATGAGCTGCTGGGATGCATGCAGGATGCAATATGCAGGCACACCAGGCTGGGATGCTGGAGGGATGCGGGATGCAGGCATGCCGTGCCAGGACATAGGCAGGATGTGTGCCAGGACATGAGCTCGCTCTGCAAAGACCAGCTCCCGCTGTGCCCAGGACATCTGGGGAAGGAGCCTGGAGATCTCTCATTTCCCATACAGGCAAAAAAAGCAGCTCATGACCTGCAGCATGAAGATGGTATTTCACAGATGGCCTGAAGAAAGATGGGTTAAATTTAAAAATTAGCCCCGATTTTGTAGGGGAGGTGTTGTGGTTTTCTGTGATACTGGAAACTGCTGATGGTGTTGTGGGATGGGGAGCGGGAGCAGCTCCCTAGGGAGTCATGCCAGATGGCTCCTTGGAATGGAGATGAGGACGGGGAGGGTCAGGGGTGCCTGGGGTGAGCCCCCCTTTCCCTCGCAACTCCTACTCTTGCTCACGCAGTCACATGCAGGCTGTGGGAAAGGCCAGGCTGTTTTCCTTTCCTTGACTTGTCACTCACAGAGGGACCCTCCGGGGGTTGTGTTAGTGCTGGGCACCAGCAAAGCATTTCATTTCGCAGGCCCACATTTCCTCACCATTTCCTGATATGTTGCAAGACCTCCATGGCACGGGTCACTGCCTCGCTGCCGCAGCTGGGTTGCCCGGTGGCATGCCCTGCTTGCCTCCCATGGGCAGCGAGGCGGGCGGGAAAGTGGGCAGTGAGGTGAGCAGCGAGGCAAGCAGCAAGCAGCCCTGCTCTGCCCTCCCCAGAAGCCCCAGGAATTTGGGGAGAGCAACCAAGTTGGGGAGTCGGCAGCACAGGGCCAGGGTGGGATGGATTTGGGATCGGCGGTGGGTCAGGGTTGGGGGGCTGGGTCTGGCAGGGCTGCGGTGCCCTGCCTTCACTGCCCGTGCCACACACCCATCCGGCTCACCAGCTTCTGCAACAGGAAGCACCGTCATGCATGCGCCCCAGAAACCCCCATTTCTTCCTCTTTTTCTTTTCCCCTGTGGCAGGGGTGAGGCGGCGAGCGGCTCCGGGGAGCCCAGGCTGGCTCCATGTATCCCGAATCCACCACTGACTCCCCGGCGCGACTCTCGCTGAGGCAGACAGGCTCCCCAGGGATGATTTACAGGTAAGGATGCGGGTCGGTGCTGGGAGGGGGGCTTCAAACCCAGGACTTCAAACCTGGGGCTACGACACCCCAAAACCACCCTGGCAGACTTTGTGCAAAAACTTGCAGGACTGCAAAGCCCCACATGGCAGCAGCAGCAGTTTTAGGTGCTGATGCCTGTTATGGGAAGAGTGGGTATTGCCGGGGATCGTGCCGGTGCCCGCTGCGTGGTGTCCCCCTGCCATGTGACACGGGGTGGACACCACCAACCCTTGCCACGGCTGCTGGCTCTGCTGCTCGGTCCCGCTCCACCTTTCTAACGGGGTTTGTGGCATCTTTCTTCTTTCTTCCCTTTGCTGTCGGAAGCGCGAGGTATGGGAGCCCCAAGCGCCAGCTCCAGTTCTACAGGTAACCCAGTTCTTCCCCCTCCCCAAAATCCTCCCCCGACAAGCGGATGCGGCTGAAGCCCCGGCAACCCCTGCCCGTGTCCGTGGTGCTGCCGGTGCTGATGCTGCTGGCACAGCCCTGCCCACGGTGCAGGGGACCATCCGTGTGGGACGGGCATTGCCGGCGCGGCATCCCGTCTTCACCTGCTCATGGGTTTGGCAGAGCGGCGTGGGGACCCTGGTGTGTGGCTGGGTGGGTGGGGGCCATCCTTGCCAGGCTCCCCAAGGAGCAGAACGTGGCCAGAGGGCTACTGAGGGACAGCCACCGTGGGGGTGCAGGGCTTGGCTTGGCTCGGGGGGAGCATCCCGTGCTGATGCTGTGCCTGGAAGAGCCTTCTGGGTTTTCCCAAGGGCAGCTCCAGGAACCTGGCCAGCCGCTTCACTGCTCCTTCCATTAAGAGAAGCGTCTTTAAGTGGTACAGAAGGCAACACTTCCCCCTGTGCCCCAGCTTTTACCGTCTGAAGTGAAGGCAGCACTTTTTCCTGCACTCTGTGCCAGTGGCTGCTTTGGTGCTCATGGGGCCACAGCAGCCCAGCAGCGCTGGACCAGGTCCGGCCTGGCTGCAATGGGCTGGGGGCTGGGGGGCTGCCCCCCAAGGGAGCCATGGCCTCCCCATGCATGGCGGGAGGAGGAGAGGCTGGCTGGCACCAGGCTGGCTCGGCGGCACTGCGAGCTCGCCTGTCCCAGCAATGTGCTACGACCGACACTGCCGAGCCTGAGCCACTGGTGGGTTTTGGCTGCCAAACTGGCCAGGCACAGCCACACACCTGAACCGCTGGACACATCTGGTGCAAAAGGCTCCCGAGGCTGATGGGCAGGAGCCAGCTTGCCTGTAGGCTGCCTGTAGGCAGCTGCCACCAGTGTCTTGTCACCCAGCCCCGTTCCAGGGCTCCTGCCTGGAGGAGTCCGTGTTTCGGTCCTGCTACAGCCCAGCTGCTGTGGGGATGGCAGGAGGGCTGCGTGCGCCGCAGGGGTCCGGCTCGGCTCCCTGACTGCCCCCAGCTGACCCCACATGCCGGTGGCGTGGGACCTGTCACAGCAGGGCGAGGGTGGGCTGTGCTGCGGGCAGAGGCAGCGATGCCAGCGTTGATAAAGCAGCGGCACATCCCTGGGCTTTTAGCAAAGCGGGCATGAATAATTTAGCTCCCTTTCACAAGGAAGAAAATCCCCTAATAGGGCTAATGGAGTGTGGTGAGAAAGCTGGGCTCTGGGGGGGCCCGTCGCAGCTGCCAATTGCTTTGGACGCCAAGCGCTGACACTCCCCTAATGCAAAAAATCAGTGGCCGTGCGTCTTTTATAGCTGCCCCGGGGCAGCCTGGCTGCCCAGAGCTTTGCTGTTGATGAGCAGCATCCCCAGCGTGCGGGTGAGTCGGGGCCGGCGGCGCGGGCGCAAGCTGGGATGGGCATAGCTGGCTGCGGGCAGCAGGGAAGGGGTTCTGCAGGGGGTGGCTCAGGATTTGGTGGCTTGGGGAGCTTTTTGTTTGGGGTCTTTTTTGGTTTTAAGCAGGCTGTTGGTTGCCAACAAGTTCCCAGCTGGGCAAGCTAGGCTGGACAGACGCCTTTCCAAGCAGCTAACCTGTGCACCCAGCTGTCACCCATTTGTTGTGCCCTGCCGTGCACTAGCGGCCCCGTTATCCCGCAGAGCCTGTGTCCCCATTGCTGCTCCTGCCCCACAAAACAGCCTCTCCTGCTTGGGCATGGCGCTGCTTGGGCTTCGGCAGCTCCTGCAGCCCCCACTGCTTCTTCTCCCTCAGGCAGCGTCCGGATTTCTGCTAACGAAGGGCCCATGGGTGAACCCGCTGCCTCCGCGCTCTCTCCGCTGCCCCGTAACATTACGCAGCCGAAAATCAGAGAGGTGTCGAAGTGAGGTGGCCCGTGGGCTCCTGCCCCGTTCCTTGAAGCAGCCCAGCCCAAACCCCCCGCAGCCCCGCTTGCTGCAGCCATCTCACTGCAGCGCGGTGAAGCTGTAGAGCAGCCGTGCAGCCAGCTCAGGCTGTTCCCGGCAGCTGTAGCGCGAGGGGGTCCTGCCAGGGACATGGGGGTCCTGCCGGGACCAGGTGCTGTGCCCATGCCCATCAGGAGCCATTGGTGCTGCCCTAATTAAACCCACCAGCCATGGAGAAGGTCTGGAGCTGGCTCTGGACTCGAGGCACGGCAGGGAGAGGAGGCTGGTGGCCAGGGTTCAGTTTGGCTTTGCCGCAGGAGAGGAGTCCCCTGTCCACATCTCCCCGTGTCCCCAAGCCCTTGCTGCCCAGCCAGAGGAGCATGGGAGGGTCTCCGGCAGCAGCTGGTGCTCTGTATTTTCTGGGTTTTCTGCTTTTTTTCTTGAGGTCACACCTCAGCGGGATAGTGCGCTTTGCTCTCTGCTCCTGCTGCTGTAAATTTGAGCTTTGCAGGGAAAGAAGAAACCACCAGTGGGAGCCGGGCTGGAGCCTGGTGCCGGTGTGGTGACTCCCAGCGGCTGCTTCAGCGCCAGCGCCGCGGTTTTGGCCCCGCTCCTCACTCCTTGCAGACACTTAGTGTGAGGGACGCTGCAGAGAGTGGCAGGGGTATCGGTGCCAGTGCCACCACTGGCAAGATCCCAGCCGTGGAGGTGGTGAGCACCACCGGCGCGAGGAGCCCGCTCTGCGGCAGGCTGTTTTCGGCAGCCCGCGCTGACTGGGAGGTCACTGCCGCACCTGTGGGGGCTGTGGGGAAGGTGTTGCCTGGTGGCACTGGTTGCAGCAGCCTGCCATGGGCATGGCAGCCACCAGCGAGCACCCAGTGCCTACAGCCCCTCTGCGGATGCCCACCCTCCCCAGGGAGCCCCACAAGGACACATTTCTCACCCTGGACTCTCCTGCTGGCACACAGTGCCGGCTTTCACCGGTGGCACTTGTGCCACCACTCGCCCCACCTCAGCCAGCTCCTGGCCCCAGCGCATCCCTTGGGAGGATGCAAACCAGTGTCAACCCAGCTGGTGTGAACTGGGACAGCAGCTCACAGGGCTCAGGGTGGCCGTGGCTGCACCCCCTGCTGCGCTGCCACCCATTGCCACCAGCCATAGACAGTGCCACGGCCCTTCCCTGCCACACTGCCGCCTTCTCCCTTCCTTTGCGCTTTGGCTCCCCTGCCAAGGCTTTGCTCTGCTGAAGCAACTGGCTTTGCCAGGGTCCCTGCTCTCCCCTCCCCGTCCTTGCAAGGGTGGGTGCCACCACTCCAGCATCACAGCATGGGCAGGGCTCTGCCCTGAGCAGCGATGGAGCCTGGCATTGCAGCGGGATGCTTTCCCAGCTCTCTCCATAGCATCCCTGAGCGGTCAGCGGCAGGGCCGGCCTGCAGAGCCCACGCTGGGGTGGCGGGATGCTCTCCATGACGTACAGCGAGAGCCTGCGCAGCGTGGCCAGCCGGCACCCTCCCGAGTGGGGGCTGCCACCGGCCCCCCGGCCGGCGGATGGGCTGGAGCTGCGGCGGCTGCGGGATGTGCGGGTGGCAGCACGGGCAAAGACGCTGGAGGAGTTCCTGCGGATGCACGGGCTCTCCCTGGCCGACAGCACCGCCCGCACCACTGGCATGAAGTACAGGTAAGGCGGTGCCGGTGCCTGCCAGGGCAGCGAAAGTGGCGAGGGCTGAGCGCACCCGGCTCAAGATGCGGGGATGGAACAGGGGATGCTGCTTAGCGCTGGTTTTACACCTCACTGGGGAAAAATCCGGCTTTCACTGATTTCCCTGTGCTGTGCCGAGGTTGGGAGGAGCAGGTGTCATTGGCACGATAGGCAATCTGGCACAGCGTGCACAGGCGAGGCTGCAGCAGGTCAGCACCGTCACCTCTTGCTTGCTCGATGATCTTTGAGCTTCTCACTTGGTGTTCCCTTTTGCTGTTGAGAAGTTTGCAAGTGCAAACACACTCCGTGCTTCTAGAGCTCGGGCGGGTAGAGCAAATGGCTGCGGAAACGCTTTATCCCTTTGATGAGCATTTGTGGCAGTGCTGGTGCTCCATTAATTTTGTATGTGGGCCCTGGGCGTGGTGCAAGGTGTATCAGGGTTTCAGTTGACTTCTGTCCTTCTCGTTACGGGCTGGTGCAAGGAGGATGTGCCGGGCAGCTGGAGAGTTGGATGCGACTGCTCTGAGGGCATGTGGCTGTTGTGCCCAGACAATCCCTTGCTGCTCTCCCCCAGCGTGGCAGGTGGGGTGTGGGGCTGGACACCCCCAGTAACCTGGTTCAGGCTTGGGCTGGGGACAGCGGCTGTTCCCCCTTGAGAAAATGCAGGGGTGTCCCTTGCCCCCCTTCTGCTGCGGTGAAGCCACCGGGAGCGGCAGCTCTGCCGGCTCCTGCCGTGCCACGCTGCAGGTCAGGTTCCCCTCCACTCACAATGACAGTGGTAACATTTACACAGCAGCGAGAGCCCATCTAATATTCATGGGGTGGTTATTTATTGATGGGGAGAGGCTGGCACAGGCACCCCTGAAGGTGATCCTTTGAGCATGTGTCCGCTGCCCCCAAAATCTCTGGGGTTTCTCCTCCTCCAGGGAGCTGCTGATTGCTGCCAGGTCCCTCCTGCGCCGGCGCTGGTGGGATTACCCAGCTAAGGAGCTTTGTGGCACAGGGAAGCAGAGGAGATTACAATATTTCTCATTAGGTCGGGGCCAAATGTCCATAATTTCCCCCACAAGCCCCAGGGGGCATGCCAGGGGCCAGCAGCTGGGACACGGCCCCAGCCACAAAACGTTGCTGTAGCACAGCCAGCTTGCATCCCCCCTTCATCAGGAGATGCTGGGCTGGGTTTTGCCTAAATCCGCTTAGCTTGCGCTGGGTGAAATTTGGGGGGTGTGCTGCTGGGGCCATGGCCCTGAGGGGGCAACCAGCCCAACTTCAGCAAACCACTGGCCCCTGCCCCGGTGGCATGGCCACCGCCGGCGCTCTCGCCCCGGAATCGTGTTAGTTGGTGATAGGCAAACGTTCCTGCCGGCAGGTGTTGTTTGGGGTTTGCATCCGCCTGGGAGGAGGGATGCTGTGCCACCGTGGCGCAGCCAAAGGGAGACGAGCGGCCCCTTCACCCCCAGGACCCCAGCCCCCCACTGCACCCCATACGAGGGCTGGGCTGGAAGCATTGCCCGCAGGGGCTGCTCGGTGGGGCACCAGTGTCCTGCCGTGCCGCGGCCTCTTGGGGGGCACCCGCAGCGATGCTCCCCATCCTGCCCTCCCACCTGCCCGGGTGCCGCTTGCTCGTTTCCTGAGCTCATCAAATATTGAGGGCAGGAGGGCTGCCGGGAGCCGGCTCGGTGCCCGCAGCCCCCCGCCGTCACGTTGGCGGAGCGACGGGAGGAGCTCCCCGCCTCGCTCCTCGCTCGGGGCGCCGGCTAAATTTAGGCAGCTGGCGCGGCTGCCCGCCGGAGCAGCATGCAGGTCTCCTTTGTGTGCTCCGAGCACAGCATCAAGAGCCGGAGCGCGGAGGATCGGCTAAACCGGCAGAATGCTGGCAGCCCCAGTCTCGGCACCCGTGGCAAGTTCCGAGCAGTGGCCATGGTGGCCCGCAGCCTGGGGCAGCTCTCGGTGCAGAACGCCCCCTCCTCCAGCGAGTCCAGCGTCAAGCAGCCGGGGATGAAATACCGGTAGGAGATGGGCGCGCTGCTCAGGCAGGCAGGTTTGCTGCCTGTCCAGTTGCTTTCTCTGTTCCTCACCGACATCGGGGGGGCAGGGGGGAGCGGGGAGGTTCTGGGGGGGCTAGGTGTGCTGTGCTCCCCTAACCCCCAGCTTGCGTCCTGCTCCGGTAGGTTTCTCAGTGCTAAAAGTGCCGACCAGGTGCCTCCGTCGCCTTCCTCACTGTTTGCTCCTGTCCCCTCTTGGGGTGGCTTTGATCCAGCCTCGTGTAAAACCAGCGGGATGGGGGGGGGGGTGGTGAAGAGACTAAAATTTAGGCTAGGACTAGGAGCACCCCCAGTCCCTGCCAAGTCAGGCAGGCTGCCGAGCCCGGGGGGTCTGAGAGTCATGGCACACGTTAATCCACGGGCTGCCATGGCATCGCTACAGCGCTGCCGGAGACTTGCTGCCCTGCGAAGCGTGCACAGAGCTGTAAGCCTGGATTCAGACCTCAGCTGCCCGCGGTGGGTCTGGAAATGAAGGGTGGCATGTGCATATTGTGCCCCCCCGCAGCCAGCACCCACTGGGTTAATGCACTCCCCATCCCTGGCACTGGAGCAGAGCACTGGGGGCTTCCCCCTCTGAGATGAGCGTGCAGCCGGGCATGGGGCTGAGGGCTCCCCCCGGATGAGCAAGCACGCACACCACGGTCCAGCTGACAGCCACTGCGTGCCCCCGTCACAGCCCAGATGTGACCAGCGTTAGGCACAAAGCGCCGCAGGCCAGTGGAGCACTGGGGTGAGACCAGCTGTCACCCACCATCATTGTCCAAATCAGCCGTCCCCTCGCCCAGGCTCTGGGGAGGGGTCTGGGGCTGCTCCGTCCAGCTCTTGAACACCAAACCCTTGCGGCAGCAGTGCTGGGGCCATGTGTGGTGACATCCTCCGGGTTCAGTGCCAGTCACGTCCCCATCCAGAGCAGGGGATGTGGGGCATCCCCCATCCAGGCAGTGGGTGGCCAGCTCAGGGGGGTCCCCGCCGGCAGCTGCAGTGGGGACAGTGGCATGGGGGGATGCTCCGTGCAAACAGATGGGATAGGGCAGCCATGGTGCAGTGCGGGGCGATGCTTGGCCTTCGCCGGTATCTGCCAGCATCGCCATTGGGCAGCTGGTCAACACACTTTCAGGGAGGAAAGCCAGGAGCGGTGATGGGCTGCCAGTGCCCACCCACCCAGGAGGACCCTGGTGATGCCTCCGTGGCCTGGAATGGCTGGGATGTGGCCGATGCCATCCCCCCACCGTCACGACCCCCCATCACAGGGGCTTGAGCCGTGGCCATGGCCTCTCTGTGCTGCGAAACGCTCTAAAAATAACACAGGGTTGAGGGGGGAGCGCCTGCGACTCCAGATGTTGGGCAATAATGCGGTGGTGCGGAAGGAAGATGCCCCGACTCGGGTCAGGCCACGATTCACAGCCGCCGCTATCGGACCGTGGCTGCTCGCTGCCCGCTCGCCGTGCCCGTGTCGCCGTGCCCGTGTTGGCGATGCCGCGGTGGCGATGCCTCCCGTTGCTATGCGACACCCGCGCGGGCGAGCTGCCGCGGCTCACCTACACTTTGTTTATTTTAACGCTCATTTCTTGAGCTTTTGTCATTTTTAACAAGAAACTGGCTCTCCATCACTGTGGCGAAGGCGTCTGCCAGCCCGGCCCCCTTCCCTAAAGCTGTTCTCCAGCTCCTTATGCTGCCTAAATTTTCAGGGGTGCTCCATTTCTCCGGGACACTGCTCCACTCCCAAGCACCCTCTCCCCATGCCAGCCCTGGGCTGTGCCGCAGAGAATGGGCACAGCTCATGCCACGTGTGGGATGCTCCAGGCCTGACTGCCAGCATGCCATCTGCCCCTGCTCCTGCCTCGTTCCCCCGTGCCAGCAGCACTGCCGGGGATGCCGGATACCCCAGCCTCATTACGGGGAGCCACTTTAACGAGGTCACAGCCCACTGCTGCTCTGGATTACCCTGCCGGGCACGGCAATTATTTTGTGTGCGGGAAAACAGCGTCACTGTGACAGTGCCGGCAAGCTGCAGCGTGCCTGGCCTGGGATGGCTTTTTAACCAGTTGTTGGGGGACCCTCACTGCAGGACCACCCCGGGCAGGGATGGGGACCAGGGACCGCCATCATGCCTCCCAGCCCATGCGGACGGTGCGCTTGGTGGCACGCGGGTGCATGAGATGGCGTTTTGGGGCTTTCTGGTGGCTTTCCTAATAGGTGTCTGTCTTCCAGGAACCTCGGGAAGTCTGGGCTGCGCGTGTCCTGCCTGGGCCTGGGTAAGTGCCAGGGTTTGCCGCAGCCCCTTGGCATCCCCCTATCCCGCAGTCGCTGCTGGCCCTCCCTGGCGAGAGCAGCGCTCGCCTGCTCCAGTGATGCTTTGTGAAGGGAAGGAAAGGGTTGTGCTCTGGCCTGGCGGCGGTTTTGAGATGCAGCCCAGAAGTTGTCAAATTATTTTCTCTTTTTCTCCTCTGACATGAATAGAAAGCGACCAGGCTGTGCTGGGAGCACCATGACGCATGCAGTGGGGCCAACTGTGGGCACTGCATGCCGGGGGAGCTGGGGTGGGGGGCCAGGGACTGGGGGCAGTGGCGTTCGATGTTCGCCATGCTCGCTGTGCTCACTGCATTCACCGTGCCTGCACCCTTTCTCCTCCGCAGGGACGTGGGTGACTTTTGGAGGGCAAATCACAGATGAGGTAAGGACTGCGCCCCCTCGCCCCATCCCTCCCCAGCCGTTCCCAAGCAAAACAGGGAACAGGTTGGGCCAGCAGAGCCACAGGCACTGGTCTCAGTGCATGCGGTGTGCCGGCACTCACCAGGGCTCCTGAGCGCACACCTCTGCGCTCCAGCCCTTGGCCAACCCTCTGCCAACCCTCCCCGCTCTCCTCTCGCAGATGGCGGAGCAGCTGATGACTTTAGCCTACGACAACGGCATTAATCTCTTTGACACAGCAGAAGTCTACGCTGCCGGCAAGTAGGTACCCCGCTTCGGCAAGGGCACAAGGGGCCTCACCCTGCGCCCCAGCCTCCAGCACGTCTCAGCTGCAGCGGCGTGGGGTCTCCTGGCTTTGCCAGCTGAAAGCGGCTGCCAGGCTGGGTCTGCGAGCGCTTGCTCGGCGCAGGTGATGGCTTGGGCAGTCCCATGCTGCCCATGGCCATCGGTGGCGCAGCGTGGCGAGCAGTGGCTGCTCCCGGGCCACGGTGGCCCGGAGGCATCGCAGCAGCCAGGGCAGCAGCAGCTGATGTCCCCTTCCCTTGTAGGGCTGAAGTGGTGCTGGGGAACATCATCAAGAAGAAAGGGTGGAGGTAAGCTTGACTTCATTCCTGTGCGGCAAAGCCGTCATTGCCGTGGCGATGGGCTGGGGAAAGGTGGCAGGGCAGCCCATGGCATCAATGCATGCGGGCAGGGAGCAGGCAGGGCTTTGTGGGTGCTGCCCCCAGTGACTCACTCTTTCTCCCCACAGACGGTCCAGCCTGGTCATCACCACCAAAATCTTCTGGGGAGGAAAGTAGGTAGCGTGCCCACCCTGCGGCAGAGCAGCCGGAGCGTGCCAGGCTCTCACTCACCTTTCCTTTTCCAGGGCTGAGACAGAGAGGGGCTTGTCCAGAAAACACATCATAGAAGGTAGGGATGCTCGCTGGGCGCTGCCGGCCTCGGCGCCAGGCTGTGCCCACACCGGCTGCCTCGCCAGCTGGCGGCACAGGGCCCGGCGTGCCTGACGGTCCCGTGGCTGCGGCAGGTCTGAAGGCATCGCTGGAGCGGCTGCAGCTGGAGTACGTGGACGTGGTGTTTGCCAACCGGCCTGACCCCAACACGCCGATGGAAGGTGGGTGCCATCCACGGTGCCACGCTCCTCCCCGCTGCCTTTCATCGCTGTCGCGGTTGGTTTGCGCCAGGCTTTTATTTCAAGGGCATCTTCCCTTCCCGAGCAGAAACCGCTCCTCTGCCGCCTCGGTCAGCCCGTGCCACGGTTAAGGCTCTGCCACCCCAGCCCGGTGCCAGGACCCGCCTCGGGCTGCGGCGGGGGCGGGTTGGTGGCGCGGCAGCAGGTCGCTGCCCCCGTCCCGGCAGCGGCCGACTCCACTCTCTCTAAATCTCTCTTTTATCACCAGGGGTCCCATTTAGTTCCTCCAAGTCCAGGACTTTCATCGTAGAAGGTACTCCCTGCCCGCACTCTGCCCGCCGGCCGCTGCCTGTGTCCCAGCGGCATTTCCTGGGGCAGAACCCCCACTCCTTTGTGATTCCCATCCCCATCCCCCCCGCCCCAAGCAAACCCTGCCATAAAATGCACAGACAGCAGCAGCTCACCACTACCAGCCCCATCTTGCAGTTAGAAGGGAAAAAAGCAACGAGGCTCCCCAGCCTGCCCAGGGTCCTTGTCACGGGGCACCCTTTGCAGCCATGCCGGGGACCGCGGCAGGGTCCCTCCTCGCCGGGGTGGCTGCGAGCATGCCGGGGTGCGTACTCTGGTGCCGGCCAGGCAAACCTCGCGCCCCTCGCTCTCCCCGCTGCCCGCCTTTGGCTGCAGGAGCGTGCCTTGGCTTGGCCCCAGCCTGCATGGCTCAGGGCCGGCTCCCCCCAGAGACCCCCACGCCCCTGCACGGGATCCGGGCTTCTCTCCTTCTCCTGGGTCTTGGTGCGTGGGTGATGCTTCAGGTCCCTCCCCTGGCAGCGGTGCCAAGCGTGATGCTGGTGCTGGTACCCTGTGGGGCATGGGACCGGTGCCAGGACCCCCGGGCAGCTCTCCATGCTGGGAGAGTCCTGGCATCACCAGCGGCACGTCAGGGTCGGCCGTGGTCCCTGGCAAATCCTGAGCATCTGCTCCCTCGGTCCCCATCCTGCTCCTCTGAAAGCATCCTCCAGACACAACCCAGCTCCCGCCTCGGTGTTGGGGAGCGGGATGCTCGTCAGCTGTCGGTGCGGCGTGAGCCCCCTTCTGCCAGCACAGCACCCTGCTAACGCCCGCCTGCCGCTCTCCCCTTCCCTCCGGCAGAGACGGTGCGAGCCATGACCCACGTCATCAACCAGGGGATGGCCATGTACTGGGGAACCTCGCGCTGGAGCTCCATGGAGATCATGGTAGGGGGCCCAGGGGGCCAGAGGCGGCTGTGGTGGAGCAGCCCCAGTGCCGCTGGTGACACTAATTTAATTAGACAGCAGCTCTCAGGAGCCAAGCGCTTGCAGATGCACTTGAGCCTTCATTATTTTTTGGGGTGGCTGCTCAGGGCTCAGCTGGGGGCATCAGGGTGGGGGTCAGCGGGGGGTTCAGCAGGGGCAGTGGGGCACTGAGAGTCCCGGCTCTTTGGCAGGAGGCATACTCGGTGGCCCGGCAGTTCAACCTCATCCCACCGATCTGCGAGCAGGCCGAGTACCACATGTTCCAGCGGGAGAAGGTAGAGGTGCAGCTCCCTGAGCTCTTCCACAAGATAGGTACGGCAGCAGGGGTCCTGCTGCAGCCCCCCCAAAGTATGGTGCCCACCAGAGCCTGGCAGGGCATGGCGCAGCCCCTGTGCCGCTGTCCCCGGGGGAGCTGTGGGCTGGCAGTGTCACCCCCTGCTCTGCTCCGTCCCCAGGTGTTGGAGCCATGACCTGGTCCCCACTGGCTTGCGGCATTGTCTCAGGGAAGTACGACGGGGGGATCCCCCCCTACTCACGCGCCTCACTGAAGGTGAGCCTGGCTGGAGCCGGGGCGGGGGGCACAACGGGATGGGCAGAGTGGGGGGCACAGGGCCAGGGGTATCAAAAGGTCCCCGTGGGAGCAGGAGGTCCAGCAGCCACAGCCCAGGGGGTTTGGGGATGCCTTGCCTGTGCAAGGTCCTGGTACACCTCAGTTCCACCGTGACGGCCCCTCCTGCCCCCAGGGATACCAGTGGCTGAAGGACAAGATCCTGAGTGAGGAGGGCCGGCGGCAGCAGGCAAAGCTGAAGGAGCTGCAGGCCATCGCCGAGCGCCTGGGCTGCACCCTGCCCCAGCTCGCCATCGGTAAGGGGCTGGGGATGCAGGGAGGGCCGGGGGGACGCCAGGGGTGGCCAGGCCATGCTCAGGCTCTGCTCTCCCTCCTGCCCCAGCCTGGTGCCTGCGCAACGAGGGCGTCAGCTCTGTCTTGCTGGGTGCTTCCAACGCCGACCAGCTGATGGAGAACATTGGAGCAATACAGGTCAGTACTCCCTGCCTCACTGGCATGCCGGCAGCATGTGCCAGGGGAGGCTTTACTGCGGGGAAGTGAGCAGACCCCGCTCGTGGGGCTTTAACGGGGCAGCACGTGCCTGTGCATGCATTGCTGCAGCAGTGCTGCAATGCATGTTCCTGCAACATGTGCTCCTGCAACGCCCAGCGCTGCAGTGCTCACTGCTGCAATGCACCAGGTGGGAGAAGGAGATTCCAAACCTGGCTCCAAACAAAAATTAGGGGCTTTGCTTGATCTGAAACCGAGCAGCAGAGACGAGGCTTCACTGGGCTGAGAAGGCAGGGGATGAGCCTGACCCAGGTTTTCCGTAACTGGGTTACTCAGCCGGCAAGCTGGGGCTCATAGCATCAAGGTGGCGGGGTGGAGGCGGTGAGCGCAGCATGGCTGCGTGGTGCCGGCGGCTGCATCCTCCCACATGCACCAGTAGCATGATCCCAACTCCCAGCAGCGGCCCCCGTCCCCCACAGGTCCTTCCGAAGCTGTCGTCTTCCATCATCCACGAGATCGATAGCATCCTGGGCAACAAACCCTACAGCAAAAAGGACTACAGATCCTAAACGCGCACCCAAGTGCGCTGCCCGCCGCGCAGCCCTCGCCGCCCGTTCGCTTGCTTACGCTTTGTTGGAGCAAAGTGGAGAGTGTGGTTTGCACCACGAGCGCCGCGAGCCAGTGCTCCCACCCGTGCTGCCCTGGACCATCGTACCACTTCCACCCGGCGTGGCTCTGGAGCACAGGGATGGCCGCTGGCGGGGAGCGCATGGGGGCAAGCCCCGAGCTGCCCGGCCACCCTGCCCGCAGCCCAAGTTGCCGCGGGTGCCACCGGCGCGGCACGGGACCCGTTGCATGCGTCGCTCCCGCCCCCCGTGTTACTGGAGGTGGTGGGCGCGGGGGTGCGAGCGGGTGCTGTACGCCCACGAGGTCAACAACACGAAGCTGTTCCCCAGCCTGTGCCCCGGCCCCTCGCCTCTGCCCTGCCTGCGTCGCGGCCGCGCCAGCACCACCAACCTGGCACCGGCCCTGTGGGGGCTGCAGTCCCATGGGAGTACCCGCTCCAGGGCAGGGGGGGCACGGGCTCCACCTCCCAGGGCGGGATGGGGGGAGGATGGGGGGTACCCCTGCAGCAGGGCACTCGCCCATGGCCACAGCTGAGGGAGCCATGGTCTGGGACAAGCACGGGGCTGGGGTCTGCTGGGGGGAGGGGATGGCAGGGGGGAGGGGTGCAGGCAGGTTCGTGAGCATGTGTGTGCACGGACCCACACATAGGGATGGGCACCTCTCTGTACGTGTCATGCAGCTGTGAGCGGACCCGTAAGCAGCTGTGTAGGTGTAACGCTGTCTACGAGTAAGTACCTCCAGCTAGCTTTACATCGAGGTGCGTCGGTGTGGGCACAAGCAGAGACGTGCATATATACATACACACGTACATCTACAGGTGCGTATATAGATGTAGATCTATCTTTACCTATATCCCTATAGCTATACCAGTCCTTATACAGAAACCAATACCTATTTAGAGATGTATGTAGATATATATATGCACACATCTATGAAAATTACATATATATGTATACAAGCACACAAATATAAATGTGTATTTGTGTGTACAGACATATATAGCTATATGTATATATCTGTAGATGTATAGATGTGTACATATCTGTGTGACTATATTGATCTAGCTAGCTACATATTTGTATGGATATATATGCACACATCTATGAAAATTACAAATAGATATGTACATAAATGTGTGTTTATATAGATATACGTGCAGATATATCAATACCTAGCTATATAACTATATACTCATACCTATATATAAACATGCCTATATATACACATATACATATTTGTAGTTTAGATATAGCTATAGATCTCTGTGCAGAAGCACACGTCTTTGCCAATACCTATATATATGTATCCTCATATACACACACACACCACACACAAATAAAAATTACAAATATGTGTACAAAACTGTAGCTCTACACGCAGACATATAGATGTGTGTGAGTTTACCCACTCTATACGTAGCTATCCCTATAACCCCACCTGAAACATGCTTGTGTGTGCACGTGCGTGGGTGTAGCATTATGGGGGGTACGTGTGCACATGGACACACACACACACCTCTAAGTAGGTTGATTTATCTGTATCTAAACCTACATACCTTTATCTATATATGTATACCTGCTGTAGAACTACATGGATGTTTGTATGCATATATAAACATAACACATACTCATATATATATAATTACAAATATATGTGTATGTATCTGTAGACACATGTGCACTATATATATGTAGCTATATCTATACATCTTTATCTATACATCTATGTATAAATATATAGATTACAAATATGTGTCTGTGTATACATTCACACAGATCTATATACCTATACAGAGATACAGATATGTAATATATAGATATATCTACACATCTATGTGTGTATATATACACATAGGTAAACTATAAATACATATATACATGTACACAGATACATAGATGCGTATATACACCTATGCAGATACAGACCTATACATCCATACAATTATCACTCTATGTATATCTACATGTATGTGTATCCATATAGATCTATGCACCTCTATATATCTGCAGAGGTACTTACATTCATACGTATTGAGATAATTGCACATATATGTATGTGTATGTGCACCCACCCCCCTCCCCCCATTCATGCGTGCCCACATGTGCAGGAAGCACGTGTGGGAGTGGGGGCTGCTGGGCTGGGGAGGGGGCAGCTCCGCTGCCGCCCAGCCAGGGACCCTGTGTCCACGTGTGCACACGTGTGTGTGCAGGATGATGGCGGGGGGCCGTGAGTGCAGCTGGGCCCCCCGGTTGCCACCAACGCCGCTGCCGTCCTCACCCCGCCAGGCTCCCATCCCACGGCATCCTTCCGAAAGGATTTATTAAAACACAGAGAACAGAAACCGGGACACACGCAGTACGAAGTGAACGCGGGGGCATTGCTCACTGCTGCCGTCAGCCTCCGGCGAGAGGCCGCCACCTCGGCGTGGTTGGTGTCACCACGCTCGCAGGTGTCCCCGTCCCAGCTCCAGCCGTCCCCTCCCTCCCACCCACATCGCCTCCACCTGTGCACCCCAAACCCAGCACGCCCGGACCCCCAGCCC
Organism: Falco naumanni; assembly: GCF_017639655.2. Classification (NCBI taxonomy): domain Eukaryota; kingdom Metazoa; phylum Chordata; class Aves; order Falconiformes; family Falconidae; genus Falco; species Falco naumanni. Next base: position 16,127,077 of record NC_054056.1, read on the forward strand.
TGCCACGGCCCCGCTGCCGGGACAGTGCCAGGGCTGACGCCGGCACACACCGATCTCCCGGGGGGCGCGGCGGCTCTGGCAGTGGGGCTGGCAGCAGGCACGCACTTGCTCAAACACCACGAGGACGCAGAAATGGACCGCAGAGAGAAGCGCAGGAGCCAGCTCGGCCCCAGACGAGTGCCCTGGCACAGCTGGCCGGCAAGCAGGGCACCCGCCGGACCCCGCTCCCACCCCACACGTGCCAATAAACCCAGACACAAACACCGTGACTCGACCTCCCTTCTCGGCTCGGCCCATCTCGCCCAGACAAACTCTTCAAGTCTTCAATAAGAAAGTGCAAAAAATGTACACGGAAATGAAACCCCCATCCCGGCCGCTCCAGCGACGGCGGGGGGGGGTCGCATCGGTTGAAGCACACTTGAAGCGGGGGCGGGAGAGCTCGGCAGCGCCAGCAGCAGCTCATCTTCCACGCAGGCAACGCCGCCTCGCTTCCCCCACCCTTCCTCCAGCGACAGGGTGGCTTTCGGCTGGGGGGGCCGGCGAGAGGCCCCCGGGGGCTGCTGCAAGGACAGGGGAGAGCTGCCGTCAGCCAGGCTTCGGACCCTCCCCATGCCAAACCCCGGGGCAGGGGGAGTGAGCCCACACCCGGGCAGGGGCAGCCAGCCCGAGGGCTGCGGGAAGGATCCTGCCCCCACCACCGGTAACCGCTGCGGTTGCTTGAGCCAGGGGCCACATCCAGACACCGGCGCTCGGAGGGGGCGGCCCCAAGGGGAAACAGCCCCTCACGCGTCTGCACGCGTGTTCCCACGGGGCCCCGGCAAACAGAACGCGGCGAGCAGCGGGCGCAGCCTTACCTCAGCTGGGAATGGGAGCTGCGGAGGAGAACTGTGGGGACGGCTAAATATCTGTGGTGGGAGAGGGGAAACGCTTCGCTCGCCGCCGCCCTTCACAGCGCTCCTGGCCCACGCAAACCCACCCCCTGAATTCCTCTGCCCCGGAGCGCCCGCTCCAAACCCCGACCTACCGGTCACATACGGTCCCAGAGGCATCTGGCTGTAGTTGACAATCCCGCCTGGCCCAGGACCTCGGAAATTCGGCCCGAAGTTGTTGTTGTAGATCTGGGAGGAGCCGAAGGAGCCCTGGGCAGGCAAGGAGGGAGAAGAGCCGCTGATGTGCAGCCCTGGCCCCATCGCTGCCAGCCCCAGCATGGGGCCCCGTCCCGGTCCCCGCTGACCTGCTGGCCAGTGGGGTCCCCCCCACGGGTAGCCAGGCGGCTGAGGATGCTCCGCTCGGACATCTGCAGCCGGGCAGCCACGGGTGGGATGCGGGACAGCATGGAGGGCAGGCGCGTCACATCAGCCTTCATGTCGCTTAGCAGCTCCTCGAGCTGGTTCAGCACTGCGAGCAGAATGAGGCAGTGCTCAGGCAAAGGCAGGAGCACCCCCAGCATCCCAGCAAGCTCCAGCAGCTGGGAGCTGATGGCAAAGACCCCCGTCACCGCTGGCTGCAGCAGCAGCAGCATGCCACTTTCCAGTGCCCTCGCCAGCAAAGTGAGCGAGAAGGGTGGAGCAGTCAGACCCTGGCCAAGGGAACGCGAGACACCGACAACTTCCCAGCCGGATCCTCCCAATGGTCAGGGTGGCAAACCCTTCCCAGCCCCCTGGGGCAGGCTCCCACCCCACCTCTGCCGGCACGCACCCTTGTGCAGGACGGCGTTCGCGGGCTTGTTCCCAGCCAGGGACTCTTTGGAGAGATGCTGGTGGCTCTCGGCAAGGCACTCCACTTCAGCCAGACGGGCGTTCAATGCCATGGCCGGGTGATTGGGGTCTTGGGTCATGTTGAGGTACGCAGCCCTCCGCAGCTGCTCCTCGATCACCAGGGCCTGCTCCAGCAACTGGGAGGTGCAGGAGGGGAAGGGTTCAGGACCAGACCCTGCTCCAGTGTAAACCAGCACCGCTCCGCAGGCTCCAGCTGCCCATGTGGTTCTCACCAAACGAGCCTCTGCCCTACCGTGCTCCCCACCAGCCTCACACCCAAACACTCCTGGGAGAACAGGCTTAGCCCTTCTGATTTCTTATCTGCAGACACCAAGCGTCCCAGAAAGGGATCTGGGCAGCAACTCTACAGCACCGCACATGTTGGGAGTGGGCAGAGCACCCAGCCCACTCACAGAGAGGAGCCCAGGGCAGCCGGTCCCATCCCTTGCACCCCACCACAGAGCCGGCGAGCTCCCCGGGACTGAGCTCCTGCTGCTGGGTGCCTGCTCTCCTCCGGCGACTGTGAGCCCCTTGCAAAGCCCACAGCACTCCCCGCCCTGCGCCCAGAAGGTGCTGGTGGGCTGCCCCCCAGCTTTGGGGTGCCACTCTGGTCCCCCCCGCTGGTAAGGACTCACCAGCCCTGGACCTGCAACTCGCCTTGAACCGCCGGGCAAGGAACTTGTTCTTCATCTCGAGGTAGTTCCCCTTATGTATCTCCGACTTAAACGGCTCATTCAGGATCACGTAGCGTGGGTCGTTCTGGATGTCCTGCCAGCGGGCATAGCCGTGACTGATGCAGAGGGAGCGTCAAGGGAAGGGCTGGCCAGCCGACAGCATGCCCACCGCCCTGCAGCCACACCATGTCACCAAACCCCCACCCTGCTCATCACTGCACCCTGACCCCAGCACCCGCACCCGGCCGAGGCTCCCCCATCCCCTGCTGCCCGACGGCAGGAGGCACGCTCCCACCAACTCAAAGGGTACGTGACAATTCCTGCCAACAGCCAGTAGTCGTGACGGCGGTGCCAGATGTCATAGATCTTGCCAGAGGAGATGGCAGCCCTTTCCTCATTCTGCCACAGCGTGTGCAGCTCTGTGGAAGCAGAAGCGAGACAGCCCGGTCAGGCAGCGGGGCTGCTGGGGACATCACCCAGCGCACCGGGCAGGTCGAGCGGTGAAATCTCCTGGGCGGCCGCAGGCACAGCACAAAACCAAGACAGCCTGCGGCGAGGTGAAGCACCGTCCTGTCTGCAGCCTTTTCACATGGCTCACATTGCTTGCACGGCTGTAGAGCT